>NC_060213.1:28903166-29217500 GCF_021130785.1 Homalodisca vitripennis | reverse complement strand
GACATTGTCCCAAATCTAAAAAATCTAACGTTGTCAAATATAGAATACATTATACATTCATAGTTCAAGCAAATATTACATACGACTGCTGTTATTTTCACATTTACTGTTATAAATGTAACACATCAGGAATGACCGATACATCTCAAGTGTATAATTGAGTAAGACAGTTCTATATATTAAATATAGCTAAAATATTATTTATTTAATATACAACGGTACAAACACGAGCATAGAAGATTTGCAAAGATGTCCGGCAGATATGGTCGGCTGAACGGTCAGGCGCTGAAACGCAATTTTGATACAGGGATGTAAGGGTTGGCCTACTTAGCCCCTTTAGTTGCCAATTCTGCCAAAGATCAAAATTATGACAAAAATGCTTACAGATAAGTAAGGTGTGGTTTTATATTTTCGAGGCCTCTATAAACTTCATCCCTAAAGTTTTTTCACAATACTTGTGTTGTAAAACGCAATGATAATGTTCTTTAACACTAAATGATATATTTAACGAGAAAATAAACACTAATGGTAATATATGAACTTTGTTAGTTCAATTTAAAATTTGGTATTCTATTAATAAAACTCTTTAAGGGCATTGGAAGATTATTTTATATATTTTCACGTCTGCATGTTTAATATCGTACACAATTTGTATTAGAGTTTTACAAACACTGAAACACATGTATTTTTAAAATATTTTATTGATATCCAAAATTTAAATTCTTTTATTAACAAGTTTGTGGATGCTAAAACCTTTAATTTATCTGGCATTATTTTATTTGAGACAAAAACCAACTAGTGTATTGCCCTTAGATTGAGAAATACAGTGACGAATTTCCCTGTATAGAATCAGTTTCCAGCCTTTTCTAACGTCTTTGTATAACAATATGTTGATAAATAAAACTTCTATTATGGGTAAACTTCGACAGTTTGTGGTTAAATGAATGCGATTATGTTTTATTCCGTAAGTTTCAAACGGGTTTGAAATTTTACTGTAAAATTATGATAGTTTTGTTAAATATTATATATGTTATATTTAAAAGTATTATCAGTGTAAATGTAAAAGAGGTGTATCCCACGACACAAATTTTGACTCGATTTTTTTATAATTAAAATCAGCTATATCGTTTTGTTTGGTATCACGTTCGACGTGTTTGTAAAGAGCTCATGTTTAGTTCTTCTAATAAGCGTTTTAAAATCAAATACCGTAAAATCGTGTAAAATTTTCGAACCTCTATTTCCCAGAGCGAGAATAAAAGCCGGATCAAAATCCCCGCCGGCGAATGTCAGTAAATTCTTAATATTCATACCTCGAGTCGCTGTATCGCGCCCTTCGCCAGGCCAACCCTTTCTTACCCATCCCGCCCTGCATAATTGACGCCTTTAGGGAAATTTTAGACTTTGTTAATTTTTCCCTTTTTCGTCCAGACTCCCTCCTACGCGGGTAATTAGGAGGTACAATCTCAACTTTGTACTTTATGACACACAACTTTGCCCGCGTTGTCCTACCAGCGCAATTACCCCGGTAAAATTAATTAACCGGCTCACGCCCTTTGATTCGATAAGACTCCCCCCTTGTAAACAAACTGGAATTAAATATTATCAACGGAAAGTTTAATAAACCGTTTTGCTAATTGGTTAAAAATAATAACACCTGTATCCATGGTAATCAAGGGATATCGCCCTTCCTGCATAAGTATCTTAGCAGGTTTCAGATAATAACTTAATTAGAAATCTTAATTTTTAATATAATTCACTGTAATCACATGTGGAATAAATTTTAAATGATCACGAATAAAAGAATTATGAAGGAAACAGGATTTTTCCGGACATTTGCCATTGTTCAGTGATAAAAAAAAACAGTGACACTACGTTTCGAGACCTTTAACCAATAACCTAACACACAATTACAGACTAGGTTAAAATAAACAAATCATACCAGAGCGTTGTGACACGCGTAAGTTAGGAACCACAACGACTGTGTTGTGTGTCAACTTCACTAACATGCAATTAATAAAAACTAAACACAACACTAATTATTTAAACTGAACTACAGAATACAGGTCACAGTAGGTCTGCATTCGTCTATCAACCACCTACGACTAACTCTCGTTAAAAAAATAGATGAATTAGTATGATGTTATCACATCATATATATAAGCCCTACTTGTATCAAGTAGATTTTTATAAGGCCTTTTCCTTTAAACCTTATTCTGTCCGTCTTCAAGGGCCACTGGCCTGTACAAGGATCTTATCAACAAGATAAGGCGAGAGTCGATACAGTACAAGGTCGATGGTACTGATAAAAAGTTCAACAGCGACATATAAGAATTGGTTTATTTATTGTTACAGTTGATTTATTTCCCTGTCTTTCACTTTGAGATCGTGCCTTTAATGAATAGGTATGATTTTGGAGTTTACCTAATGAAAATTATCATTTAGAGTTAAATACCAATGGTTGTTTCTATTTATAAAACTTAGTTTAAGTGGATCTTTAGAAAGTGGACTGTGTTGGCTTGGGCAATAGCAAAACATTAGAAAGAAGAATTAGAAGATTTGTAATCAATCATAGGCCACTGTTCTGTGCAAGGATTTTATCAAACAGAATAAGGAACAGGATTAGAACCTGCGCTGTCTCTAACTCAGATGCAAAGTCCAACGTCTTATACCATGTTTAGATACTTGGACTAAATAGTCCAAAAAGTGTTAAATTTTACAATTTTATAGTTGTACGAAAAAGATTCCTTGGGACAGTTGTAAAAACTTGCCATCTTCTAATTTTTATCTTCTAGCAACGACTGAAAATGAAGTGTGTACACAGTTTGACAATTCTAATAACGTTCAAAGAATGCATAATATATAGAGCGAATCCTGATTCACTATCAGAATTGTCAATTACAGATTTCTTCCTTGCTAATCATCATAGCTGGGATTCTAGTCAAAATTAATAAATCTGAAGCCGGCCTGAAAAGCGGAAAACTAAAAGTCAAGGGTTAATCAAGCTGCTGTGGGTAGGGACATTTCAAATATGCAAATCAGCCAATAAAGGAGCTCTCACAGACTCAAAAAATAGCTGAAGGAGCGGGAACAAGCAGTAATTAAAATATCTATAAAAGTTTTCCACTGAAGTAGCGGCAGGGAGGGGGATTCAGTTAATCTACGGACTAATTTGACCCTATAAAAGTTTCCATAAGACGTTTAACACGGTATATAAAACGGCACAACCCTTTCTGCGTTTTATTCGCCCCTGGAGATACCTCCCCACCCACCACCAACCCCCCCCCCCGTCCGACTTGCTCCAATTTACCAGACAACTAGTCATGTCTTTTTATTTCTTACCCCCCCCCCCCGCACCCGACGCCCCGCGGATGTTTTTCCCCGCCTTGTTCCCGGAAAAGACAAGCGCCGAGTTTTCATCCCATGGGTGGTCTGATGCAGCGGAAATCTCCCGGCTTTTCATATCGGCGCGGAAGTTTCAGGAAAGCCCGTCTCAGCATTGCCTTATGAAAACTGTTTGGGTGAATCACTTCGTGTCAATTTAAAGTTTTAAGCGCCGCGCACGTTTGATACCAGAGTTTGAAAGTATTGTGAGTCGTGTTGTGATTTTTTTACACGAGATATGAAATGTTTTTTTATTACAACTACTGTTAGAAGCTTATGGAGGTCAGTACGTGTATACGTATACGTAGCGTATTCGTCTCGTATTTGTAAAACAATCTTCCTGCGGATTTGTGTAATGTTTTCGAAATAATAGATCTTTCAAATCCATTGTTTCTCAAAGGTCCTTAATATTTTCCCCTCTAAGGGTTATTGTTGTAGTTATTCATTTACGACCGATTTGTTAGTAAAACGAAAACATTTGTAAAACTACACTCATCAACCAACATTCAACTCAAAAACCAATTTGATACTCTCACGACAAATGTGGCTACTTTGCATAAAGAAGGCCAGTTATAAAAGTCACGGTTACCAACCGTGAAGATAATTGACCGTTCGGTTGGCCAAACGTGTTCTGTACAGTGTTTGGAACGGGGCATTGGAGATAGAGCGGTCAGAGGTCGGGTCAGGTCGGATAACACGTGTTATCATCAGGACAAAACATTTTAATTGGAAGCTCTGTCGACTTGTCAACCGTCTGATAGACAGACAGACGCTCGGGCGGATAGGCACGTACTCGAAAGCGAAATGGACCGTTGGCCCGCGACCCGTACAAGCATTAAGAAAACGTGACTTTGGTACAGGATTCCTTGGTGATTTTGAATCCTTTTGGTTAGATTTGCAAACTATAGATAGGTCGATAATTGTTATAAACAGTTAATTTACCCTTTTTGTGCTTTAATTTTCTAGTAACGTAATTCTAATACTAAATCGAGATCACCACTATAAAACAATAGCATTGGGACATAAACAAACTATTAGGTCACATAAATACCTTACCACTGAGAACTAATGCACTTTTATTATATATCCTGAAAGGTTTATTGGATGAATGAATTCTACAAGCTTCTTCTTATCGGAATATAATACTTAATTTATAAAAAAAAACTCCCAATAATTATTGAACTACTTTTTTGTGAGGCCTTTCGTGTTTAAGGAACACATCATTAGACCCACATGACCAAAATAAAAGGCATATTAAACTGAATTTAACGGAAATAAACTTTTATTTCAGGAATGTGGGTCTGATGATGAGTTCCTTGAACCCGAAAGACCTCACAAGAATAAAATTCAATAATTATTAGAGTGTTTGTTTATAAATTAAGTATTTACTGGATTGTTTACATTTTGTTTTGAGTAGTATTTGCCTCAAACATTTTGAATTCTGGAGTAGAATTTCGGTGTAACTTGATAAGTCATAGCTTAATCTTCTAGTCTCTCCAGGCTCTAGAATATTGAAGTACACGATATGTGTTAATACCATTGTATGTGTTTTACAGGTAAGTGGACCATTCACTCATTGCCTATAACTCAGCTCCGTCAACGGTAAGTCACGACACTGGTTTACATTCCATTGCCCCGATCGAGCCACATTTTAACCCCGACATGTTGTTTGTTTACCAATAACGTCAGTCACGAACTAAGCGTCGGTCCATTAAAGGGCCAATTTCAAATGTCAATCTGGAAACTTGTAAACGTTTACTTAATTTCAAAAGTATTGCAGGATCGTTTTGGACAAAATTTTGTCGTGGCTTTGATCACGTAAATAATAATTCCTTAATTGAAATAGATAATTAGTTTTGTGATGGGAGCGTGATCATTGTCATCGACATGTTTGATCCGACTGTGCACGCTACGCTAAAATACACACACACACACACAAAACAAATAATTTATGTATCCGACATTCTGTTGCCTCTCAATTGAATTGATTAATGAATAGCTTGTTGCTGATCCTGTGAGTTGATGATTGTCTGTCACCTATTAAAGTTTGTCAGGTTGTTGAGGTAGACTATTTTTTTAGAAACTCGGTGATCCTGAAATTTTAAAAGACAATCTTAATGGCTTGGTTAAATTTCATCAACTAGATATAGTTACCTAGTATTCAACTATTGAAAGTAAACTATTTTACTTTAGTTATCTTTGAATGTAATGAATGAAATTAACGAAATTAAATTATAATAAGTCACGTCAATACTGTGAGTTGTTTTTCAAATCGAGCTTATTAAATAGCTTTGTAGGTCTAGCAGAAGTAATTAACAATAGCCTATAGCTTCCTATTTATGGATCTTTTCAGACAGACTTGGTCTCCAGATTCCAGGAGCCAATCTGTACCAGTATCGGATTTAGACGCTGCAATAAGTAGGAGGTTGAAATGGAGCTTTACTCAGTATTCGCATTGAATGAATCCTACCCACCATAGATACGTTAGTGTGGGAAGGTAAAAAATGGATGCCTGATTTTTAACTACACAGTTCTAGACTGATTTTGGAAATTTTCGACCAAATTGGAAATGTAACGATGGGCCTGTAATTATCCATCACTGGTTGAGGAATAAATGGTGGAACAATCAAACAGAAGGAACTGTATCACTGCTCCTATTTATCGGGGCGAGCCGGAAGACCCGGCAGTCGGATTTACGCTGCCGCACGCTGGGCCATAAGTAACAATAAAAGTCCGAAATCAATTTGGAACAAGGCTCGGTGACCGGGATAAACCAGCGGTATGTAAATGGGCAGATTTTGAGTGGGCAGAATTTATACCCGGTCTGGACTCGAACACGGGAGTGTGCATCAGTAAATCGCACCGAGGTAGCCGTAGCCGCTTTAATTGTGCCGGTTAATTTAGATCGGCAAGTAGCGGCACGGCCCGGCGGCCCGGGGGGCCCAGCGGGGCCTATTTCTATGTATATTGGGGCCGGCGGTGACAGCGGCCCGCTGAGCGCCCTGTCCTCTGCCTGGACCCGACAAAGTCTGCCCACTCCTCCGTATTAATTGTTTCTTGAATAATGGTCCCGTGATTAATCATCGACGGCCTTGGAGACACAATGACCCCCTCCCCCACCCCACCCCCTGGGGACATCGGGTATCTAGTCCCCCGCCCGCGCTTCTCGCTCCACAAGGTTGTGTGGGTTCTGCTACTATTATTTTGATTGCTGAAGTGGTCAGAGTACCTCGGTTTTGTCGCCTTTTAAATTCGCTCTGAACTGGATACGAACAACGCGACTAGTAAGGTTTCCAGCGCTGTGAAAACGTAGGGAACTCGATAGTGAATTCAGCTTTTCTGACCACCTCACTTATGCTACCCAGTTGTGCTTGGGAGGCTAAGAGTACATGCACAGGTATGTCTTGCCAGAGAGAGCAAAGATCCGCCTGATACAATCTTCTTTTATTGTTGTCCTGTAGGCGGTAACTGTATTTCGAGGGTAGGTGTAGACAGAATTCAAAAAGTACAGGGCACGGCTGTCCGTTGTATTTACAATTTCCGTAAATAAGACCACCTATTTGCCCATCGAAGGGCTGCAGGATTGTTGCCTTTAAAAAAACGTATGCAGGCTGCAGACCTGTTACCTTATCTACAGCCCGGCCTTAGTTACACGGCTCTTCAGGAACCGTGGTACTTTGTAGAGACTCCTGTACCGTGGTGAGGTTGCTGATCGCAGAACTCGATAGGACGATCAACTTTACATCCCTCGAGTAAGGCTCGAGATAGGGTGGAGAGACTTTTCGTACTTTGCCCCCAAGTTGTACAACTCCCTCCCTTGTGATCTAAAATCCCTTAAGGAGGCTGCCGTTAGAGTAGAAGTAAAATAAATGTTGGTGATTCACAATTTGTTAGTATTTTTATATAGTTAATCTAAATTAATTAATTTATATTAGATGACCGGAGTTGTGCTGGAAAGCTGTTTGTACAGAGAAACGCTCGACTAGTAAAGTATTTTTTTTTCATTTCAGAACATTTTAGCTTCCAAAGTAGTAGGCCTACTGGTTTACGTGCTAAATTTAAGGAAGTTCCTTCAAAATGTTTTGTAGAAAAATATTAATTCCTTAATTTGTTGTAGCTCGCTGTTATTTTCACCTGATTAAAGATCTTACAATCTTTTCAACAACCCTCCATTTGGTATAATGCAGGATGCGTGGTATTCTAATTCCGGCATTAATTTGCCTGTGTAGAGAGGGTAATAGAAAATAAGTGCGGATTCAGACTGGTGCACCAATTTGCCGTATATTTTGCGTGCTTTAAATCCCTGAAATTGTGCGGTACCCATCACACCGTGAAAGGAACAACTGCATCAATTTCACGCCACTTTTACTTAGAAAAAACAACGAGCGTGACAGAAACTCGGTGGGGAGCCCTTTAGACGAGAGTTGGGGGGAGGGGTAGGTGTAATCACAAGCATCGCTGAAATAATCACAGCAATTACAAATTACGTTTAAACCGAACGCAATTAATCCCGGCGGTAATAAAACGGTTGAACATGATTCTCTGTAATGAGTGCCACGTCGTGTCCAGGCGTGCGCGTGCGTGTGTGTGCGTGGGCCGCGACGGCCGGTGTGTCAATGGCTAACAATTTGATCAAACGGCAAAAATGGCGTGACAACGTGAGGGCCGGCCGGCTAAGTAAAAGACGTGCTCGGGCCTGTAATCTGTGAGCGCCGCGGCCCATAAGCGCAGGACGCCATTAAAACATTCCTATTTGTTGGCTGGCACTCGAAAAATGGTAAATGTAAAACGCCCATCTGCAACACAGGTAGGCACGACCGGCTACAGCCCGTTCGCCGCAGGAGGGCCCAGAGAGATCCTGGCGTTTGTCTTCGCGAAGTAATAATTATCCCTCGGCGGAATTCCTGGAATAGTTGCGTGCGGCGTTCGTCACTCTGCGATCAATCGATGTATCGTAGGAATTCGATTCAGTACTTTCATAGCAATCGATTAAGTCTCACAATTCTCATATGACTTTCATTACATATATATGTAAATCGAGATTTCAGAATTGCCCCGTCTAAGCATTATGCGAAAAGAATGATCGAATGTTAGTTAGTCATTGAGGATTTTATACACAATTAAGCAGATCACCACTTTTTATCCATCCCATACTCTTGATCATCCATTAAAAAGTACTTGTAACTAATCATCGCCTGTATCCAAGATACAGAGAGACATTTGATGGGATCTATATACTTTTTCAAAGACCTATGTACACGTAGTTCAAGGTGAACGGAGCTTTCTTAAAATAGTCCATTGTGTATCTGCCTGTAGAAGTTGATATGTCCGTATGTTGGATGGAAAGTTCTTGAAGACTTGAAATTTGGTAGATAAGTTTCTCTTGGCCCAAAGAAGAGGATTTTGGAATCATAATGTCAAAATAAAAAGGCAAATTAAAATTCTCACATTTTGACATTGGTCTTGGAAAATTGCAGAATAAACTTATTTTGAACAAACCCAGTACAATTATATGGCATAGTAACATTTGTAATTAACATAATTTGTTGGATTGGTTAGCAGTACTTTTGTTGAGTTCTTTCGAGTAGTGCAGCATGCACATTTGCCATGCTATATTATAATATATTTACTAACATTTTATATTATATTGAGCAACAGCCTAGAAGTGGGCGTGCTCTTTTCAACAACACCCATGATTGCTCTCTTGGACAATCTACATACAAATGACACTGTAATGAATCTCAGTTTTTGTGTTTCTAAACCATCTTCCTTTTTAGACAAACCCCCAGAGGAGGCCTTTTCTCAGGTTCCCACACAAATCAAATCTGCCTTACGGTTAACGCCACAACACGCAATTCCGCGTAGCCGCGAGCAAAGCGCGAAAAGGGCTTTTAGGCAGACGTAGTGCGGGCAGACCTTTAATGGGCGATCATTAAAAATAAATAACACTGGCAAAAACAAAGGGCCTTTGGGACATAAATCTGTCGGGGAAGGGCCATTGCGGTGTCGCGGAAGAAACATGGCCTTGCACCCCATTGTTAGCTAATTATTGCCCCCATATATCACGCGGGGCTGATTAACAAGGGTGGGAGGGTAGCAGGGGTGATAATAACACCTTGGTAACGCATTGCCAAAAATGTATGTATTTTGTGCTAAAGCCTGTAATCGGCGAATGGTTCTGGGCGTGGTGGCTATCAAGTTGTTGGTTTTTGAAGAAGACATTACTAGATAGACCAAAGTTTGGTGTGGTTTCCCTGGAAGGCTGGACAGAAGATGAAATTATATTCAACTAAACGAATGTTGATTGCAGTTATAATGCAATTGAAATTTAGTAGGTGTAAACAAATTGAAGCTACAGCTAAAGAAATTGAACTCTTTATATAGGCCCCCATACAGGCAGCATATTAGTTGAAGACCAGTTGTTCCATAACAATTTTTATCATATTTTAATTTTATCCATGTTCATTCCATGTTCCTTTCCATCCGTGTTGATAGTACTGAAAAAGCAAATTAATTTTTGAAAACCATACAATTTTGGTTCACTTTGGATGAGTCGATGTAATTTTATAGGGCTCAAGTGGTGATAAAATAGCTCCCGTTGATTTCATAATGATTGCCTAGTATACCTCAGTAACCTAAGAAGAAAATTTGCAGAACATAGTGAAAATTCAGAACATCTTACCGTAATCCAAATAAAGCAATTTCAGGAATTCTCGTGAGATTGATAATGAAACCCGTATTGACTACTGACGCAAAACCCTGAGAAAATCCACGATTTGTTCTATTCACAGTTTTGTCAATAGTGTAATAGCATTTCCACTGATTCAGCTCTTCATCCATGAGCTTCATTCATGAGGTCCCTCGTAAATCGTCAATCGTTCATAAATTTGCAGTAGCATACTTAAAAATCCTTCTGGAACAATAAACCAATGTTGCCCGATGATGTTGTCAAGGTTTATAGACACTAGCGGAACGTTTACCAACGAAGAAGGTGAAGGAGATGGCTGGGAGGCCAAGTTCATTCACAAAGCTACCTGCAGATTGGAGCACGTATCGCACGACCGAGACCACGGGGGCGGAAGCCATCTCCCGCTAAAGAGCCGCGTAGCGACGCTGAGCGTGCTATTATATTTAATAACACACTCGGCAGGCCGAGACTAGCTGGGAATGATGGGAGACGATGGGCTTACGTCAGTGGGAGATAGACAGACCTCGGGAGTGTGGGAGGCCGGCCAGACCGTGGGACTGGCTCTTGAAGCCAAGAATATTTGGATGGGTGGTTTTCATGAAGATTTGGAAATAGGATTTTTCCAAAATCTCCAAATGGTTTATTTTCAAGGATGGGCGTGGAAGTCAAGAGTGTTTGAATGGTGGTTTTGAAGAAGATTTGGTAAGGGGATTTTCCCAAAATCCCCAAACGGGTTATGTTCAAGGATAGGCGTGTTTTAAAAATAGAGTGATTTACTAAAGCTGAATCCCTTTAAAATTTTCCTGTTTGTTTCCTGTTAATAACCTCAGCGAGATGTCACGCTTCTTTAATACAAGGTACATTAATAGATTGGCTTCCTTTTTGTTTAATTTAACTTTCCCAACAGTTTAGCCACCATTTAGTTTTGATGCAGTCGTCTCCAACCTGAAGAGGTTTAATTTTAAAGCAGCACACAAGTGTAAGGACGTGTTCATGTACTCATATCTACAAATTTATGTTTGGCCCATCTTCTACTTATGCTTAAATTATATTAATTTTTATAATATAACAAATGAAATATACAAGTCATCGATGTTGTTTAGAAAACTCTAACTAAAACCCATTCAATATATTTTCTAATATTTGCGGTTACCAATTTTTTAACCATTGGAACGCGTACGTCACCGATTATTTGATAAGGAGGGAAATAAAAAAAAATTAAAATTAGGTATACCCCGTTAGGTCGTTATCGTGTAGATAAAGGAAGAAGAATGGAACTCCAACCTTCCTGACCAGCCTTCAAGGGAAGCTTCCCAGACAAATTCCCATAAATTATGAGATTAGTAACGAAATTACGGACGTAACATTCATTTTCCCAGTTGTGATGCGAAGAAGTAATTTAAATTTTACAGAAAGTGCTTTAAACCATAATGTTCATATTCATACATGAATAATAATATTTCTGCTAGTGAAGTATTCACCAATTTAATCACGACCAAGCCCGGGTCAAGGAAGACAGGAGATGTAACAGTCGAAGTCTGCGAGTGACGGAGAAGAAGAACAAGAAGTCAAAGACAACCGGAGCAGAACTCAGGTAGCAAGTCAAAGTCCGGCAAAGGGGTAACTACAGAGCACAAAGCCCCGTTTGCGAAATAATGATATTAGGGAAATTTAATCATGCGAATGAGGGCTATTTCACGCTTCGTCGGTCAAAGGCGAGGGAAACATCCCCGCGTGTCATATGCGAGCGGGAACTGGAGCGAAATTTTGGGAATGTGGCACTGCAAAGAGTTGATATAGTATTTATTTTATATAGAATTTTTATTTTATTAATTGTTTGTTCTAAATATTAATACCATTGCTCTATAGTTGTCAAAATTCGTTAAAACAATAAAAACTTAATTTCAGTTCTTTATAGTTCTTAATAGTCAGCTCAACATATGGGTTTTAAATATTGAAGCTTACTGATAAAGTAACTGTGGGAGTGCCGATGACCAAGCGGTCAAAGACGTTGGACTTAGAGATAGCGCAGGTTCGAATCCTGTCTGTGGCCGTTGCACTTTTTATCAGTACCGTCGACCTTGTACTGTATCGACTCTCGCCCTTATCCTGTTTGATAAGATCCTCGCACAGGCCAGTGGCAGATGAGGACGGGTAGAACAAGGCTTAAAAAGGGATCGGCTTCTCCTTTTATTAAAAAAACTAGTTTACTTTTGAAGAATGTGTATGAAATTAAGTAGCCAATATTTATTCTTTTGCTATTTTTTTTATGAAAACAATAGGAATCGTTATAAATATTTACTAACTTTATAATATATAGGTTATGGTCAGTTAAACTTAATTTTTAACTAAAGATTAGGTTTTAAGTTACTTCCGCCTGAGGAAGAAGTTGGATCTCAATCTCGAAACGTTCACATATGTCAATGCTGTGACTGCCTATATAAAACTTTTATCCATTTCCGGTAATATTCAAATGCTCGTGAAGAAATGATTTCAACATTTTACCAAAACATTAATGTTTGATTTGTTTCTTAATTACATTTAAGAAAACAAACTCTATAAGAGAACAAAAGATTCGACATTCAAAAGCAATCCATGTGTTACTATGGACATGATATCGGAATGTATAATTCACAACGAGGTCTCTGCAGTGTGGTTTTGAGGTGGACATTAACAATGTAAGCGCCAGTCTTGCCACTACGCGGTCCGTATATTTACCTCAGAGGGACATTTTATTTGACTTATTTCCCTCTCCGGTCACTTTTGTTTTGTTGGGACCTTTTGTTCTAGGTGGCCTTTTGTTTTGTTTGCCTATTGTCCTGTAACTTGTGTTGTGTTCCGTGCCGGTTTGTTGGCGCCGTTTTATTCCCGCATTGTTGTCCAAAATGTAATTGTTGGGCCAACTTAGCTTTTTCATCGCGCCTCTGTTGACTTTTCAAACGCGTGTTTGCGGAAGGAAGTTTTCTGCAGATATGCTCTTCTGTTTCATGTAGAGTTTGCGGTTGATTTTTTCACACACGAATTTTTACTCCGTTTATTAGGTTTCATGTCTACATTAAAAATATTCAAGCTTAGAATTGTTGATACATTGTTGACATATTATTGTTTTATAATTATTTTTGGTAGGTTAGAAGGATCAACAATAGTGTGATACAATCGAATTTTGGTTTGTAATTAAAAACTGTTAAAAATAACCATTCTACGAGGAATGTCATGTATTTGAAGTATGAAATTTTGGCAATTTTGCAATCAAACCCAAAATGCTGGCTGAGGAGAAAAAGGTGAATTTTTTACATTATGTACAGGTTTTTAAGGACTGATATGTTTTATTTATGCATAGCTTAAGGAAGCTACCTTTTGATTCATTGAACATAAATGTAAGGAAAATTACACGATGCTGCATCATTTTTCTCAGAGATTAAATTTACTTATAAATAAAAAATTATCAAAATTACGTCAATTATTGTTTATGTACATAGTATAAAAATTGACACCTTCTTCAAAGGCTTTTCTGAACACTAATATACAATTCTGTTTCAATTTGATATCACCCCCGTACAATAATAAAAAAAGTTTTACTTTTCTTGTATTTAAAAATGGTATCTTAAAGTGTTGTGTCCAAAATTGACTTCACAAATCAAAAGAAAATTATTCCAATCTTAAGTAGGAAACTCTTCAAGAGAGCAGCTATGATTTCCGCAGATCGTTATGATTTCTAAGAATATTCCATTTGAGTCTTAGATATTTTAATGAGGCTATTTTAGGTTAAAAGTAAAGAACGTTAAGATATTAGGATATTTTGGAGTCAACTTTCCTTAGTCGCCTTGAATCATTGTACCATAGGACATTTACTTGTGCAAGTCTTTTTGGATTGTAAAGGGATACAACGTAAAATTAGAAAATGGATTTCATTGCTGTGAAATTTAGACCATGAAAAATGAATTACTCGTGTTACATATTAGTGGATCTGGAGCCACAAAAAAAATATCCGTAACACTCGTCCTTTACTCATACTCCCTATAAAACATATCTTGAGGCTTATTAGTAACAGAATGGTAATTTTAGTTACAACTTGAGGGTTTGTTCAAAGTGTACATGTTCTAGCTTAGATTGGTCGGCAGATTGGTGCGTAACAAGGAACGATTTGTTCTCATCCCCAACTTAGCATTTCCCCAGATCTCGTTACTCGAGCCTCCACCACTTGAAATAGCGACTCACCACATTCTCAGATTCCCACACTGATTCGGCATCGTCTTAAAAATTGCCGTTCCAGCGATGTTGAATACGTAATATCAAGGGCACCCTTGAACATTTCGAGGGGCACGGGGAAGAGGGGGGTGAGGGGGGCTGGGGGCGGCGCTTTGTCAATGATGTGCACTCTGCTGGAACCACTCCGGCTTCGGTATGAAAGGACAACGTAATCCTTGAAAATATGAAACGGAGCTCGACTGCCAAGGATCGTATTATGGTCCTCTGCGGCTAAAACAGCCCGGTTCCCACTCGTCCTGAAGTATCTTTTTTCTAGGAAATAAAGGAGCCAATCGGCGGAATGGATTTTGTTAGTCTCTTATGTCACTGGCCTCCTTTATGGACTCAAGAGCATTATAGAATAGTTTGGTCGAATCATTTTAGCGGAGTAATGGAGTTTTGGGGGAAAAAACCTTCATAATCCGTCTGTTGCAGTATTTATTTTTGTATCGTGGCAGAAAACAGCACAGTCGTCGAACTTTGAGTATGGATGATTTAATGAACACGATTTTAATAGCAACTCTTATCGCCATCTTTGAAACTTCGACAGTAAAATATATGCACACTGTGTCTTTAACTTATGAATCTAAAACCAACCATCCAGTGAAATAGTAAATATCTATATTTAATTTTGGATTTATCATTATTTTTTGCTTAGAATTTTCTGCATTATTAGAGTTCAAAAGATAACCTTGAATAACATGCAACGGATTTGCGATATAATATATATGTAACAGAAAAGTTTTTGGAAGCAGAAGGGCAGAAGTAATTCTCAAATTGCACGTGGATAAATGAATAAATTCGGTGGAACTTCCAACTTAAGAGACAATTAATTAAAATTATAGTACAATGAACTGTCAATGATTCTTCATGAGACATATTGCATCATACAGGTGAAGTTAGGCCTCAGAAGCCTTCAATAGTCAACCTGGGGATCAACCAAAGGTAATTTCCGAACTACCATCACTAACGGCCAGGCAGGCGGGTTGCTTGCAAGGACAGGATCGCTCAGCAGGCACACATCCATGCAGCTTCCACGCTCGACATTGCTCGAGTCGGAAATCTTGCGATAACCTTGTACCCACTAGACTCGATAATAGACGTGATATTGCGAACATGTTTTGTATAATGCTATGATATTGATAGTATCCCTTTCGACTAAACCAAATTCCAGGAAAGAAAAAAATTGAAACCGTTTAATCTTTCATTCTACTAGCTGAATCTATCTATCCATCTGCTTGTCATACTTGTTCCTTGAAGAACCCAAGAATTGATTCGCAGCATTATTCACAAGCGAGTGGTCCAGAGACAGAGCCGCCGAGTCCACGGAATATAATCCTGTGCCCGAGGAGGACCAGACAATGACAACCCGGTGGGTCGCTGCGCTCTTGCAAGATTATTTGGCCATATGAGAAGTAAACAAGGGCATAAAGCGAAACTGAAACTGGGAAAACAATCTTTGAGTGGCATTGTGGCATTAGTTCCGAGGCCCGGCATATTGCAGGGCTAACTGAGCAACAATGGACTGTTCCAACAATGGAACATATGTTTAGACCCGCCGATTCAGCCGATCATCGCGATCACGTTTTTTGTCCGGTCAGGTTATTAAAAATGACAGATCCCTTGTGTTCGATTTTTTGTCAATGGTGCTTCACCTCGTCTCGCCTAAGAAGGGAGGCCTCTTCCGTTGGCCCCTCAGGGTGCTGTGTCACTTGTGGTTTTTTATGTCTATTTACACATCATTTTATGTTCATTCAGGCATTAACATAGTGGTGTAACACAACTGTCTGTACAGTGATGATGAATCGACTACGCATTTATATTTTAATATTGCATGGAAGTTCGCTAGCTGCACCATTTTCGAGTTTGAGCAAAAGCAACATAAAAAGTGTAAATTCAGTAGTTGAAAATACGAAAATCCGACACGAAAAAGATATATGGACACTTTCATAATTTCTGCCAAAATAAAGATAAGAACTGTTTTGCCAATAGGGTTGATACAGTTTATTGACACCCTGTCAGTCGCCAAGTAGTGTTTTAATCTTCGATAAAGAAATTTCTTGGACTATGAACGAATAATAAAAAAGATTAACAGGCCTAGCGCTGATCCTTGTGGGACCACGCACACCAAAAGATCGTTAATGGAATAAATTCCGAGGCATCGGCGAACCTTTCACCGCAAACTAATTTCGGACATTGGACCTACGACAGGCTCGTCACCGCCAGCCTGGACGATCATCGCCCCCTAATTATAAGGTGGGCGCCCGCGCGGGGGCTCGATTCGAATGTAATTTTGTCACTGGGGCAATTAGCAATGACGTTGACAGATGTCCTGCGGTGGGAGGGGGGTGAGGGGGAGGGAATGCCACGGTCATCCCGGCTGACATTCCTCAGGAAATAATAAGCACCTTGGCAGCGGCCAGGTATCGTCATCCAGCCAGCCATTTAATTGTGGGACCATCACGGCACACCTCGGAGTAGATGGGCTCATTTGGCGAGGTGGAGCGGAGGAGTGCGGGGACTTAAACATTCCCGCTTCCAGGGTTTGGTGCGTCCAAGGACGATCGGATGAATGTGTTTTGAAATTTGGACGATTTAATTTGTCTCTTGAAGTCCATTTTCGTTTACTCATTGATCAACCAGACTGACCTTACTTAATCTCCCGTGGGTACCAAGGGGTTGCCCTGCTCATACCAGGAATCACCTCGGGAATAATCATAACCATAAAAAGTCAACCGTTTGAATATTAGTCGACGATCGATAGAAAAATCGGATGATCATTTGATTCTGGCATTACAATATCTATCGGATGATCCATTGATTTTGGCGTTCTCTTCTTCTTAATCTTAATCCACTAGTTGAATATTCTGAGCAACTGTGAAGTCTTTGGAGTATAAAGAAGGCAGTGCTTTACTTAAACACAACTCAAAATATATTTACGTTACTTAAAATCAAGTGTTGAGGTCAAGCCTCTATTTTTATATATGAAAACAAACTCCCAACTGTCCTTCAAATGCATTCGACTTTCTTTCATCTCTGTACCACCAAAGTACCAGTGATCTTTTGATTTTGGCATCTTCTTATTCTGCTAGTTAAGTTGGCTGATCAACTTTGTAGTCTCTGGATCTCAGCACTAGGCTTTCTTCGACCTCTCACCACCAAAGCACCAGATGATCTTTTGATTTCGATGTCCTCTTCTTCTGCTAGTTAAGTTGGCTGAGCAACTTTGTAGTCTCTGGATCTCTGCACGTAAACCTCTCACCACCAAAGTACCAGATGATCTTTTGATTTCGGTGTCCCCTTCTTCTGCTAGTTAAGTTGGCTGAGCAACTTTGTACCCTGTGGATTTTAAACGAGAATGTGCACTTTACAGTGTTTTTAAACGTCCTCCCACATCGGATTGTGACTATCTTTGTCCCTTCTTGCCACCAAAAGACGAGCACGATCCATCACCGGATTGGACAGAGATCCCGGCTACAGTAGCTTCGACAATCACACAACCCATTACACGCGCGACCCACGCACCGGCCAGGGACCCTATATTACCCGCGGCAGGACTGTCATTACGGGACCTGGGGACCTGGGACACCATCGTGACCCAATCTACCGCCACATTCCCCCGTGATTGAGCCCAGGCTCTTCAGTGAGCGGAAATGGTAATGGGGAATTTTCCAGTCGTTCCACTCAGTCGTGAGGTTTATGGGGCATTCGCTGCTTCCGTTCCGTAACTACGTGAGCTATGCGTTCTTTGGATTGCTAATCAGCTGAACCAATAGTCCAAGAGCCAATTTGAATTGCATGAGCACACGACCTTTTTTCTTGGAATGTACATGGGAATTTCCCAAAAGAAAGGAGTTGGTGGTCGTCCGTCCTAGTTTTTGTGGGATAAAAATAGTACGGTATCAAAAGGGTTAAAAATATAAAATTATTATTTGTCTCTTCATATCCGGTTTTTCTTGGACTGACACACCCAAATCCTAAGTTGGATAGAGGATTTTATCCAATGTGGAGTTCCAATCGACTATTTGGCTAAAAATTAACATCACCAAAACTATAATGCTCCCCCTCAAAATTTGAATTATGTTTGTGAGGATACAATTTTTAAAAGCAACCTGAGGAGGTATTTAATAGTAAAGGAATTTTATAATGTAAATGAATTCCTCTCTGACCGTGGCTTTTAAATTTTAATGCAAATGATTTTTTGTGTGCTTATTTCTTTCTTTTGGGTACTATGAAATTTGATTTCATTGATAGCACTTTTATATTTATGTTTTGACTTATTCTATATTGACGATTGCGATGTACTTATGTGTTTCTTATGCAATAAAAATGATTGAATCTACCGCGGATGTGATAGATTTCTTGAATCTGCTCTATATAATATTTTTACAATGGTTACGAATTCAATTAAATATTATTATGGCAGTTTCCTACTAATTGTTTTTATTCCAAAAAGGTGCCATACATAAACCTTACTTTATCCTTTGACCATCTAACAGTCAAAGGTTAAACTCATATTTTAATTTAATTGCAATTAATAATTCATGAGCTTACCTCTAACATTCAATCAATATTGTTATTGTACATATATCACCACAACCTGTACTAAACAAATTAAACAATACGCAGTACAATGTAACTAACATTTACAAAACCGTGGATGAAAGCGAATTAATTCATAATTCCCAAGCTTATGTATGAATAAACCACCATTACCGTGTTTACTACAACAATTGATTTAAGCTTGAATAATGAATATTAAATATGAATCAATCAGAAGGAGACAGGCCGCCACGGTACAGCGCTACGTGGACGAAGAGATTACCATTACACGCTTAAACCACTTGTTGACCTTTACTATGTAAATCGTACTGTGGATCCGAAACGGACGGTCGGGGTCAAAATGTAAAACGGTGTCGTGGCATTCGTAACGCGTTCATTTTCTGATTACCCGCCTGTCACTTGGGTTCCCGCGCCGGGACTTTGTGGACGCGGCCCAGAATGGAGACATTTTAAGCTGGGACTTTTCAAATTTTTGGGTGTTTTGTAGTGTAACTTTTGGCGATACGTAAGGCGCTGCTACTCGTTCTTACACAATTTGTTTTTTTTATGTCTGTCATGTCTGGGCCGCAAAACTCGCAGCTTTAAAAGTTCTTCAAAGGCCTGTACGGAAGATATTTCCTGATTTATTAGACATTTTCCAGATAAAGTTCCCACCACAGTGGGGACATTCAACAACGGAACTTCTATGTGGTGAGAAACGTCACTTGAATAAATTTTTTACTTTCGGTGTAACAGTTAAAATCATTTTTTTTTAATCGAGGAGCCAGGAGCCAACCTCTGAAAGTTAGGGAAGCCCTCTTCTGTTTTCTGCACAAATTTATTCACTGATTAAACGTCCTCCAATGGATACGGATGATGTAAAATTAAAACTGTATACTTTTAATCTCGGAACTCCACAGATGCCGGTTTAGAATTTATGAGAAATACCTCGATTGCCAGGAACTATAAGATGTGTAATATCGATAAACTACTATTATAGTAATTTGAAACCATTTGAGAAAAGTCAGAGAGTTATTTTTTCATTCATATCGCTTTTTATCTCCAAGTTGAGTACCAGTCACTCATGTTCCGACATGAAACGTCAGCCCTGATGAATTCCGAAACGCGAGCTGACCAACCAGGGTCCATCTAAACGCTGCTCGAAGCCGGGCCTAGCAGAACTCCGATTTTCGTACTTGTAACATTCCGTTTACAGCCCGATATTAAAAATCGTGTTATGAGTAATCCCTATAATTTGGGGAACCTCTAACAAATTGGAGGTCCAGCGGCAATAATCATAGCCTTATTAGGGTTTTTTGCGGTCGCGGATTTTATGAGGCTGTCATGTGGACGGGGGCGAGGGGCGTGCCGCAAGAGGAACGGTCCCAAAGTCGATCCTTGCGGACGGCCGATATTAATTACGACAACTAATCTTGTCACCGAGAGAATCGAGTGGCGTCAGTGCGGTGGCAGCCATCTTTGTTTAGATAACCAGAAACAAAAGACAGGGCGTGCGCACCCGCGTGCGTGCGGGAGTCGGTGGAGTGCGTGCGAGTTTTTTACCGGGCGGTTCTTCAGCGCCTTCTGCCGACACCGGGGTTATTTATAGTTCCAACGTCTGGCCGGCGAGTGCACCTATATAATATGCGCGACCACATATAGGTTAGCTTTTGATGTAAATTGAGCCAGATGCCCTTGTAGCGCCGTATTTATGGGCGCGGGATGGCTTGATTTAGTTCGGTAGCGGGCGTCCGTGTAGCTCGGGATTTTACATGTGCTGAGGCTCTAGTCGGTGCCTTAATTCAATAGGCGGTGAAATAAAACTGAGCCTATTTAAGTAAGGAAATATGATCTTACAACGTGTGTCCGGTCGTTAGCGCTGTTTTAGACCTGGCCTTTGAGAAAGTGGATTAACCGATGAGGACTTAGCACGACATTGCGTTCTTCAGGGCGGCCGCAGCGGCGCCGCCGGGCTGTGGGTTTGGATGTCTCCGGTACACGGCAGAGTCCATCAATTCTTCGGAAAATATTGAATCAATCTGATGATTATCCTGGCACGCGGATTAGCCCATTTTCTGCAAATTTACCAATCATAGTTTAGCGTAAACTATCAAAATTTAGAAAAGACCCAATTTTGCCCTAACAGAATTAAATTTGACCTAACAGTTTTCGTAATCAAGCGCACACAAAAAGCTGACTTCACCAACGCGATCACCGCCGCATGAAAAAGAAAACAGGACTGCAGGAAGGGCTAATGGAATTGTTTTTTCATCGCATCTGAAGTAATTCCGGCGCTAAACAACCCTTCGTCTCCGAACCTGCATAAATAATGTTCGGCCATCATTTTTTAATTAAGAGAGGCAGAAAAGGCGGGCTGTTTATTAATGCAGTGGTCACTTTTGTGCGAAGGGGTCATGGGGGATAAAAAAATCTTAAATAAAAAGCCCTCCGAGAAGGATGAAAAGTGAATGGGAACCAACGACGGCCGCTCTCCGACAGTCCGGGAAATATTAATTAACTCGCCAACACGGGAGAATGTGACCGTAGTGCTCGCGAGTTGACCCACTTATTTTCTTTTCATTTTCGCCCCTGTTTGCTTTTTCTGATTGGGCCGGCCGGCCGCCCTCGGAATAAAAAAGACCGTCCACTTTTCACTCGCCCGGTCTTATTAAAATTAATTAGGGGAAAAGAGCGTAGTGTGCTCCTTTACTTCACTTGAAACAGCCTTCAGATTCATGTTTGCACGATATCGCAATCATTAATACCTCCTCATTAATATCACTAAATATCGTCGCTGACAATGATTCAACTTTTAGGTCAGTCATGAGCAGTAAGTTTAGTGACATGACAGTTTAGTGAGTATTGATTTTCGCGCATTCTACTAAATTGTGCTGATCCCGCCGCTGGAAGTCTTGTTGTTTGATCATTAAAAAGATTTCATGTTCTTCAAGGAAACACGACGATGGATAATCTTCAACAACTATGATTAACGGTAATACCAGGATTTGTCGTAATAATATAAGATTTATCCCTCTTTCCACCTTAAGATTTAAAGCTACATACACCCTAGGCTTTATATCCGGAAAAAGTTCTGATCCCCAAGAATACTTAACCAGAATGTATCTAAAGGATGAAAAAAACAGGAACCTCAGGCCTCAGAATGGTTGGTGTCATCAGCAAGCTTGTCAAATTTTTCAGATGGTTTAAGGATGCATCGATCAATGTATATTGTATAATTAGTTGTGTACAGAGCAACTGTTTAAAACAAAAATGGTCTGAAATGAGTGCAATCTTACTTTAGAATTAATACTTGTTTGATATAATCCTATCCTTGCTTTCTGAGACCATTGAAAGTCTTTAATATTGTTAATAGGAAAATATGATTCGTCTTAGTCATTTCTGGCATATATCTTCCAGCTATTTAAAGAAGGTATGATAGATGTTCCTTGCATGAGCAGTTTTGAAGAGCAACTTTCTGTTGCTCAGAATTTGCTGTCTAAATTCAAATTCAAACGCAATCCTATCCTTGATTTCTCAGACCTTTGCAAAACTGCCATTGCTAATAGGAAACTATGATTCGACTACTCATATCTACCATGAAACCTCATACAAAACTGAAGTCAGAAGGCATAAGGCTCCATAAGGCTGCACTCCTAGTGGACAAGCTCCTGGCTAGGTCAGTTCCGCGTTGGTGGAAGACCGGTTCGGCCTGTGATCGGTGCAATTGTCGGTTTAAACACACCCGGTAACAATGGTCGGCGACAATGGCCACCGGTTTCATGGTGAGTCAAGGCGGGTAAAAACTCGGCGCATGCAATATTTTGTCAACGGTAGGCTAAAGCAGGACTAATCGCCTCTCGGTCACGCCAGCATGACAGGAGTGTTCACACGGACTTGTCATACGCGGCGCGGCGGTCGGAGGACCGGGCCGAGCTTCTTTCTTCGGCCCGCTAATCCGCGTAATGTCCATGTCATATCTTCTCACGTTCTTGTGCCGCGGTGATTGGTTCGGCAGCGGATCCGACGCGACGTTGACATCCGACAAGTACCCTGATGGGATTGATACACTCTAGTTGTCCATTGTTAGCGCCTCGGAGTGTTCCAGGTGAAACTCTTCGACCGGTGATTCTACATTTTTACTTCCAGGGTGGAAAAAATATTAGATGAAAATGAAAAAAGTCATTGTTTTGAGACGAAGTAAGTTTTGGCCTCTGTTCCACTCAATCTAGGGGATCCATGTGAAACATGTAAACCAGCTAATTCAGGTGTAGTTCCATCCATTTTGGGAGTGCCGATGTCAAGTGGTCAAAGACGTTGGACTTTGGGTCTGAGTTATAGATAGCGCAGGTTCAAATCCTGTCTGTTTCCCTTAATTCTGTTTGATAAGATCCTCAAACAGGCCAGTGGCCCATGATGATGAACAAAATAAGGTTTAAAAAGGATTGGCCTCTCCTTGCTAAATTTAAATTTTAGATTTACGCAAAATATTTCAGAGTGTAAATAAATAGTTTTGCAAAACCATCCATTTCACTTTTTAAAATTAGATTATCTTGATATTTTGTTGATAATTCGGAATCAGTAGACTTTGTAGATCACATTTCCTGATTGATACTTAAAACTTTGAATGTCATTCATTTATTAGCCTTTTAGATTTATTAACCAGATGAGACTTTTTCCCTTCTCAGTCGTCGTTCCACTTTCAAAGTAGTTGTTTATTAAAAAGCTCTTTTAGATTATATGTAATGCATAACCTGAACTAACAGACTAATACTTTCAGAACCAATGTTTTAGAAGTCATCCATCTTTGATTATTTTTGGAACCCTTCGTGAAATCCTGACTTTCACTCATGCCAAGGGCACAGATTAGATCTGCGATTTACAAAGATTTTAGAAATGATCACATGTAAAATGGAAAACCAAATTGACGAACATCGCATATTTGTGAATGGTAATGACAGCATAGTCAGCAGCATTTTTCAACATCGTCAAAGCAATACGCGACCAATTATCCTCTCAAGGTCATCTGATGGGAAGAAACGAGAAAAAAGTGACATTGATATATACACTGTGTCGCCTATGTTATCAACTAAAATTATTCCAATCCAGATCTAATCTCGAGGCCTCTTTTATGTTTTTGGAGTGTGGTTATCTGTCGTCCAGAACTAGTATCATTATGTCGTGATTGGGCCGAAGTGATTGAGTTTTTTGTAGGCAGACGTGACCGCCCCGGGCGGGCGGTAACTGCTACAGCCGCCGAGTGTCCCCGGATCCCTCTTTCAGTCAACAGTGTCAACAGCGCTTTGCATAACAAAAGCCGCAGAGCGGCGAGCCGGCTTGATTCGCTCGGCTCAAAGCGTCTTCAGCTCCTTCTTTCTCGCCTCTTACGTATTCTCCCCGCCGTCAGGAGCGCCGTCGCTGTCATTTAAGTGACTGCCGCCCTGGGAACGCTATTCATACGTATCACAAGGGGGTGTCGGATTTACCCGGCAAGAATGAGATCATATCTTTCTCGCGGCACTTACTTCATTTTTATTGCAAGAAGAAGCGATTTGTTCACCGAAATCTAAGAGGTTTTGCACCTTTTGTAGTGATTTAAGTAAATGCGCCCCTCCCGCCCTCAAATGAGGGCAAAATGAAGTTGTTCGTTGCAGTGACGAAATTAGATCACTTATATAGACCCCCACGGCTGGAGACACAAATCCTTTCCATGTCCAGGGTCCTTAGAAGATAATTTTCATACTGAGTTATTGGTATCCTCTCGATGTAAGGAATAACACGATTGATTTTGGGAACAAAATTAAATGTAAAATAAACTAGCATTTTCACTGTGTTATGTTGTGTCAGGTCCATCGTTGTATCAATTAAGTTTATAGTTTCTATATACACATTTTTTTTCTGAAACAGACATATTTCATGAAAACAACAGCACCAAACAAAGAATGATGTTGTCGCCATTCCATACAATATATTCTATCGTAGAAGAGAAAGATCCATGTTCTCCGTTGTCCAAGGGTGTATAAAATATACATGTATAGGCCTAATAAGTAGTTGTAAAATTAACATGGCTGAGCAGGATGGCTGAGCAGTGCAGTTATTCCTCCCTCTACCGGACAAACAGTGGCTATAGCTTAAATCCCCAGATTCCAAGAGGAATTCATGTCACTTTTTGTAGGAAGTTCCAACGGTTAGCCGCAAAGACAACACTTTGGTTAAATCCAGAAAGGTAAACATCACGGTCCACTTTTAACTCACTGGTAAACCTCATCACCGAATTCAACCTATCCTCTAACATTGTGGAATTTGGCTTGGAAGTGAGCCGAAGGCGAGTTTAAAAGATAAGGTTTTGAGAAAATTAGCTTGATAGTAAAAAAGATAGTAAACGATAACAGTGGTAGGATCGGCTTATAGAAGCTGCACTAAAGCATGTAACACGGGTAAGAGGGAAGGTAGTCAAAGATCAGGAGACGCAAACAAGGCAGACCATGAGTGAAATTGGCTGAAGGATAAAGCCCTTAAGAAGCCAGGGCTGATCGTGGGGGGTGCGGTGACAAAAACTCGGTAAGTAGCCCTAGTTCGCAGCGCGTGTCGAGGGGGAGACCTACTGTCGCATGTCACCATCAACAAGTGGTCTGAGTGTCACCGCTACCCCTGCTCGCTCAAGGGTGGATTACACCACCTTTAACACCGCCCGCCCTCGGTTTTGTCCTCGGCTTGACTTTATCGCCTCCTTGATTGTTTTTACACCGCATCCCCTCGTACTTTTTAATTAGAGTTCCTTTCAATTCTTTTAAGGCGACTTCTTTTCTCACTCAAACCTTTTCTCGGACACCTCAGATTTGATGGATTTCGAGGAAATATTAATCACGTGATTTCATATTAAATCTCTTTGAAGTCAGAGTCAATTTCTCTGTAGATCAAGAATGATTTTCTAGTGCAGGGCGCAATTCAATATTGGACACTTCAAAACTGTAACCAGATCCATTCAACATTTTTATACAATAAATGAAAAAGGAAGGCTACGGTTGGAAGGCTGCACCGTTGGCTCCTAAGAGATTATGCATATATCGCTCATCAATTCTCTCTTTCTTTTTGGAACTGATCGGTGTTTTGCATAAAGGAATGCGGTTTGCTGTAAAAACGCATGTAGTAGCGTTCAACGGCACACCTCATCACACTTCGTTAGCTGCTGCATTAATGTGCACTTTTCACATTAAATGTCATCTTGGGAGGCTTCAGCTTAATGTGGCAAAGCATACCTGGACTGACGTTTGAATCTTGGCAGCCCATAGTAATTGCTATGATGGTCTCGAAATCATAAAATATTCCATTAATAGGAGCAGATGGAATCAAAAGATTTCTTAATAAAACCTGTTTTCTTTAAGTAGAATCACTTGAAAGCCTAATTGTTGGGGTAATTCAATTTTGCACAACCTAAATCACCCGTACCAATCAATCGTTGAGGATTTGTTTTTGTAAGTCCGTTTTAAAAAGTTCCATGAATCCAAATCAAGCGAACACGCGTTTGGATCAGACACTGTTTGGATTCATCTGACACAAACTAGTCTTTTGGTAAACAAAAATGTTCAATCCATCAGAACCCGAGTAGCAGCCGTCACATCGCTGGCGTTCACGTGACAGTATCACATGGCGATGTGATGGAGATGTGATTCCACAAATGGCAGGGCCCCGCGGCCCGCCGCGCCTAAGGCGCACATTAACATTTCAAACTGAGCGCTTTTTGGCGGCTGTCATCCGCACCCTTGTCTCAACCCCCTCCGCCCCCACCCCTTCCTCACCCATCCCTTCATCCGCCACACGTTTACCGATTGATCGAACAATGAACAGTTCTTCCTGATAGGGCACAATGTATACTATCAACTATATGATACATATTCCCGTGGCTGGATTTGTATACGATTACAATATGGATGGTAAAGAACTATTCGCCTTTTATTAATCTGCTTTTAGGGGTTTTGTCAGTTTTTGTGTAATCCTTTTCAAATTAGGAGTAACATCTTCAGACCATTATACTTCGGAATTTGATATTTTTTTCACTATTCCGAGAGATGATAATAATAATAATATCGTTTCTTGTGAAAAAAACAATGTAAGCATTGTATCACAACCGTCCTTAATCTAACCTAACCATTCTCGCTGACAATGACCCACTCAAACATACATGACCTCATTCAAACTTCTCTCTTACAGTTTACAGGTCCGGCAATACGATTTTGTGAACTTTTTGTGCTCTTAATTGCTCCAGCGATTCATCATAAACTCGTCAACAGAGTAAAATGCCTTTGACACCAAAATGGTTTCCAACTGAGCTTTTAATGTTTTTCATTTTGTTGTTAGGGGGACTGTTGATTAGTCTGACACCAACTTGAGGGTGCAAATTTCTGAAATTTAATAAAGCTAGGGTTTGTGAGGTAACATTGACAGCTTTGTTTAAATACACGGGTCCACGAAATACCGAATGCTCTATCAGCTTTGCGAAATTAAGGATCATCAAATTCTTCATGGAGTCCTTGACCTTCAAAATCGATTTAGATTTGATGAGCGCTAGCACGTCCTTGAACACTGATAGTTTTGCTGGGCTTCTGAAACCATTTGTGTAAGGAATTTGACCTCAGTAGAAACATTTTAGGTGGCCATCGTCAGTAAGAAGCTGCAAGTAGATATTGCCGCGAGAACAAAACCCCGACCGGCTTGGACGGTCTCGACTGACCATAAAGAATACAACAGTGTGTGCAGCGGCCTGAGCGGGCGGAAAGCTATAAACCGAGATCCATCGATTGGTTTAGGTTATGTTCGCTCATTACATAAACAACGACAGGGGACTCTATTATCCTTTCACTGGAGTTAACCTTGTCTCCGGCTCTGTCCCGGGTCCGCCAAGGCCACCGGCCTAAATCTCCAGTTGGAGGACTGCTGGAGCTGGAGGAGGTACCTGGCGTAATGAGCTGTAGCCTCCAGGCTGACACCCTTGATGGTGTCGAGGTCATTCCAACAACGCACGACGGCGCCCGAGAAGATGTGCGCTGATGATACGGTCAAACTGTTCACGATCTTCTGCCAGTCTGAAAACTTGTGGAATTGTACCCAGCGAAAAGTTGACGAAACAGTATCTTTCTTACTTCATCTTTTTATCTTTCTACTTTTTCCTTATGGCAATATCCAAATGGAATTGAGGATATCCTCCTCTGCATTATTTATCAAGTTCGTTCTTGTCTAACTCTGTCTAGATAATGTCCTATTTTGAGTTGTGATGGCCAGATAAAGACTCTACGAACAATTCGTTCAAATCTTCATCGTCTCTTCAACGTCTCCCAATTCTTCAAAAAATGCTTCTAGCTGTTGCCCGCATCTTCGAATGCGTTTCCTTGCTGTTCGAAAAGGTTTTTATTGGACCCCTCCTCTAAGTGGGATACAAAGCAATTCAGAAATAAGTTTTTGGAAGATGTCCTCAACTTCAGAACCACATTGAAAGGTTAAGCATAAATGCTAGATTGATGTAGCCGAGGAATCCCTCGACCATGAATCATTGTTTTTGGTAGATACTAAATTTCAGTAAGTTCAACGAGCATCTCAGAGGTAGGATGGAAAGTTCCGTTCTGAGTGATTCAGTATACTACTTTTTAACATTTCACTAGGTTATGATTTTAAATATGTACCAGAGGGGCGAAACTATGACACCCATTCTGAATGCCCACTATGAGGTAGCAGAAAGTTTGACACAATTTGTTGTTTCTGATAATCCTGGAGTTGCTTTGGAACTAGAAAGAATTGTGTGATATTGGAGAGCAAAACAGTCCCTTTCTTAGGAACTATGGTGTAATATAAATGAATATGCAATATTCTATGGTGCTTGATAGGATAATTGTGAAATTTCAGTATCCAGAAATGCTAAGAAAATTGAAGGTGGATTCATGTTTTGACATGAATGCGGGTTGAACATAAGCAAATAATTTAGTAACAAAGATCTTTAGCGTATTACTCCGTATTGTGAGCACTGAATACTTTTGTTAAAACAACAATAAAGAAGTGATCTTTGAGTAAAATTTGCAACTTCTGTGATTTTTTAATTAAAGTATGCTACTGAATATGGAATTTGAAAGGTTGCTTCCACAAGTGTAATGGTCTACGATTGGTAGAGCAAAGCTCGATATTTGTAACCTTTCCTATTTGGAGGGGACATGTTTAAGAACTTAGAGATCCAAATCATTTGCTCGGACGAGAAGCAATGTTCAGAAGGTGTCCAGGCGTGCTGCAGACTGGGCGCTACCCCAGACTAACGAACTCGGACCCCAACCCCATATGGTTACACTGATCACATTGCGGGGTGAATGTCATTTGGCCGCCGCTGCCGCCCTGGCCTCAGGCCGATGTCGGCAACAAACCGTTTCAACCCTAATTTCTTACCCCTTCCCGCGCGTAACACCCCGCAACATCGTTACGTTATTATATCTCATGGAATATGGATCATGTTAAGTATTCAAGCCCAGTTCGTTTAGTGGCTGTGTAGATCTCATTGGGCACAAAGGGCACTTTGAAAACCCATTTCATAATTATTCTTAATTAATCAAACAACGGAATCGAAGATTAAACGGTTTCAATTTTTCTTTCCTGGAATTTGTTTGGGGCTAAAGGGATACTATCAATATCTTAGGATTTGAAAAATGATGTCCTTAATATCACGTCAATTATCTCAGCCAATGGTGCAGTCTAGTGGGTACAGCGGTTGTCGCAAGCGTGGCTGCTGCTTGTAGTCTATGAGTGACCGCTGAGCGATCCTGTCCTTGCAAGCAGCCCGCCTGCCCGGCCATTGGTGGTGGTTCGGAAGTCACCTTTAAGCCGTTGGTCCTTAAGTTAAATGTTAGGGAGGGCTTCTGACCCCTAACTTCGCCTGGTAAAATTAGACTTTACTTTAACTATTTTATATCCTTAACAAGGAAACAATTCGGCTAATTTTCGAGTTTCCTCTCCCAGTCAGTCCTTCGCAAAATATCTGATCCACAAGATCTCTGCTGAATCAGTGCCTGACATAAAAGTATCTTTCAAGTTGGCCAAAACTAACAGATAAAGATTAGGCTTCAAGATTGAGGTCTTAATATTCATTCTTCAACAGAAAATCAAGAATTTCTCCAGATTTCGTTGTGCACGTTTTGAATATTTTTGGGTTAATTTACCACTAATAAAACCTTAGTACAACATCTCAGTTATACATATATTACTATGAGAAACTGTTCTTATTAAAGAAAAACTAATTATCACAGAATGTTCTTCTTGCAAAAAGTGATGGCCTTCAATTTGTAAATGCCAAAAATTATTTGCAAACGAATTTGCTTCGAGGGTCATTATAAAGAAGAACAAATTCGAAAACGCCGCACCTGAGAAGCGTCGGTGACGAAGGTCAGCCTTAACTGCACAAAGTGTGTCGTCGCTTATGCAAACCTCGCCTTGATTACCCAACAATTAGTCGTATCAACAATGCATTAAACAATGCAATATTGTCAACAACAATGGAGCGAAGATAATGGCGAATGGAGAGCGCAGCTTTGTCGGAGGGCGTTGGTACGCTGGTAGTCCGCTTGTCGCGTCCCCGTCGCTGCATCCTATGAATACAGAAAGCAAAAGGTAGTTAATTAATTTCGAGAACAAAAACAAATGGTCGGACCACTGGCACTACTCCCCCCCCCCCCCCCCACTTCTCGTTATTATCCCGGTCCAAGGTTCGGTTATGAATAAAATATCGCCCCCAATCGTAGTTTGTGGCCGGCCGTATTTACACGCTTATTTTCCAAATAGATATTTCACAGCTGCGTGACATTCAGGCGGGTTGAGGAGGCGACGTTTTGTCCTGCCTTACCTAGAAACCGACTATGCTCGGTGTTTATTTAGGGTGTTTATGAAAAGGTAATAATAATAATAAATTCTTTATTTCATTTGTTACAATTTTACAATTGTGTTGCAAACGTCGTATTCTTCCTAGCCATTCATACACATTGAAGCTCACTCAAACATACGTACATCTCTCAACAATCATGCAAACAATCACACTCTCAAAACCAGAATATCATGCACTTGCAACAAAACTCCAGATCGATGAATTTCAATTACAGTAGGAATCCTGATGAAAGCATTGAGCCCTGTGAATCTTCTCAATTAAAGCTCCTCAGCACATCTTCTTGTCGTAATCTTCTAGCTTAGTCCGAAGAAAAACGAATTCTTTGAAATCTTCTCAACGATGCGATTCTTCAACCTCAACCTTCTCTAGAACTATCCCAACGTCCGTTCGAACTGGGTCACCAGAAACTAAATATCTAATATACGACTCCTCATTAATTCTTCCATAGGACAAGGAGATTTTCACCTAGTGAACATTTTCACGACAATCCTAGTGCAGGCAGATTTTCATCCGAACTTTGCTGAAGACTAGATCCAAAACTGTTTTGTCCTTTCCTATACACCCATGATACCAGGAAATAATTAAGAGGAGCACCCACTTCGGTGGGCCCCGCTAACAAAATGCACAGGTGAGATTGGAGGCCATTATCGCAGCACAGTACAGTCCACTGTAACTAAGGCCAGATCTGTAATAGCGGCTCTATGACATCGTCGTGGTCCGACCTCAGAACAAATCATCCAACTGAGGTATTGGTAATCCCAACTCTGACCTGAGGCTCATTACTGGTCGATATTACCAACACGTGATGCAGGAATCATTGTTGCAGTGAATATTGTTCGATTATTCCTTTGGTAATGATGTTGGAGTTTTTTATGGTGCTTTTCCACCACTGGGTAGACCATGTCAAGAACAATCACCAGAATTTTAATCCCAGAGAAACAAATTCACAAAATTTAATACTTTTACGCTTTATGTAATACTGCCCATAAATACTGAACATAACTGTTCAATGTTACTGCTAGGACAAAGTTACTGAAGCATTGGAACGAAGGAATGAACACTGATTGCAGTTCAGGTTGGACAGTGAAAGGCTTCAAAAATTAGGTCCTTATCGTACCGGATATTTCAGAGCTTTTTTAGTATCCGAGAAAAATCTAAAAATGACAAATTCACTACATATATGTTCACTACAAACTTTTAGACCTAATGTAATACTGTCCATAAATACTGAACAAAAACTGTTCAATGTTTCTTCTAGGATAAAGTTACTGAAAAATTTGCATGCAGAAATGAACACTAATTGCAGTTATGGTTGGACAGTGGAAGGCTTCAAAAATTAGGTCATAATCGTACCGGATTTTTTAGAGCTTTTTGAAGTATCCGCGAAGAATTCAGGAATAACTTAAATTCCAGCGAAGAATTCAGGAATAGCTTAAATTCCAGAGAAAATTTCCAGGAATAGCTTAAATTCCAGCGAAGAATCCAGAAATAACTTAAACTCCAGCGAAGAATCCAGGAATAACTTAAATTCCAGCGAAGAATTCAAGAATAACTTAAAGTCCTGCGAAGAATTCAGGAATAGTTTAAATTCCAGTGAAGAATCCAGGAATAACTTAAATTCCAGCGAAGTGTCCAGGAATAACTTAAATTCCTGGAAGAAATCCTCTAGATATTTATGTTATGCTTTCCCTTCTGTTCCTAGCGTCCAGCAACTTTACTTGAGGATGAAAATTATGCCGAAAACATGACCTACGCCACTACAGCTACCGAACGGACCCTTTACACACCTGACCTCCGCCACGCACACCCGATCCGCCAGTTGCAGGGCCTCGGTAAGGATTCACTCGCTAACGCCCGGTGCAGCTCAGTGCAGTTTTTTTGCCGCTGCACTCTGCTCTAATTTATCGTCGGTCTGGGCGATTTGTTTATGCAAGCGGCGGCGGCGGAGACCGTGCGGAACCAGTCCCGTCCCTGCTCTAGCGGCTTGGACCATTAAACTTATTTAAATCATGCTTATGTACATGTCGGCGACATTTCTTATTTATAACTTAATATCGCCGCGCGTTTCTTTTCGTCTTGGAGGTGGAATGGATGGTACGTTTTATGTAAGTTGCGAAGCTAAACGGTGTTTAGAAATTTGTCGCCTCTTGTTGCATACAAATCGTTATTTGGATGGCTTCTTGTTTACGTCTAAATATTTCGTGTTCTCTGTCAAGTGTTCATTAAAATGAATCAGAACTAGTTTTAGTGCGGTGGGAGTTTTCTTCAACGACCCCAAATGTCTGCAGAGCACGCACGTTAAACCTAATGTACATTTTATTTTTCAAATAAATTCTCTTCACATCGGTGAGAACACTGAACCAATATCGTATACCTTCAATAGTATACAACCAGTCCAAAATATGTTGGGTTTATTCCAATTATATATATATATATATATATATATATATATATATATATATATATATATATACATACATTCATTAAATTTGTATAAATGGCAATAGCCGAATTTAATTTATTTCAATAAACATTGAATCGCAAAAAGTACTTGCTCCGCCGAGACTCGAACCCGGATCTCTCTAGCTACCATTACACCTCAGAGCCCTCACTTTTTACGATTCAATTATTTTGTATTTGGCCGTTTCTTTCACATATGTGTTTAAATAACCAAACTAACATATGATCGGAAGACCAAATACCTGTCAAATGACTTCTATTTACATTCATTAAATTTGTATAAATGGCAATAGCCGAATTTAATTTAATTTTATATATATATATATATATAGAAATAAAACATCCCAGTGACTCTAAACGATTTAAATCTCGATTAAAACAACTCCTGGTGGGTGACAAAGGCGTTTTACTCCGTTGAAGAGTTCAAGTTGATTTGCTGGAGAATTAATGCAAATGTATATAATGATGAATGTACATGACGCATGCATGCAATCTTGTAATTTTTAACAGAGAGGGGGGAGGGAGAGAGGGAAGGAGGGAGAGGGAGGGAGGGAGAGGGAAGGAAGGAAGAGAGAGAGTGGGCGAGGGAGAGAGAGAGAGAGAGGGAGGGAGGGAGGGAGAGAGAGTGGGCGAGGAGAGAGAGAGAGAGAGAGAGAGAGATGATGATGATGATGATGATGTTAAATCTGTAAACAATAATTCATACATTCTTTTTAGTAGCTGCCTTTTGCTAAAGGTCCTTTTATAGCCCTACCCGATCTATCCATTAAGGGTCTTATCCGTCTAGAAACTAACATTCCTGTAGGCAGCGGAACGACCAGGTCGACAGGAGTGGTCACATTCCTTCAGGAAGAGAGTAGAGTGGTTCCGAAGAGTCATGAGAAGGATGACATTTGCCAGGGTTTAATGGCGTGGCCGGTCGGACAACTAGCATGTCGTAGTAATTATAGGTGGCCTCACAATGTAGTAGTGGGGCAGGGGTTCTCGTCACAAGCACTCCCGCAATCACACACACACACACACACACACACACACACACACACACACACACACACACACACACACACACACACACACACACACACACACACACACACACACACACACACACACACACACACACACACACACACACACACACACGCACGCACGCACGCACACACTAACGCCGCTGCTGCGGCCGCTGCTTCTGATGCCGCCTTCTGCATATGGAATAACATTATTGTAAGTGTTGAGTCACTGCGGGGCCGAACAGAGGAACCGATTTCTTATTGAGGAGGCTCAGTTGTGTTTACCCTCACCGAATTATGAATAAATTAGCATAATTGATTTACAAATTATGGCGCTCCACTCGGAACCGCTTCAGTCGAGCATTGCGGTTGGTCCGGGATTAATCCATGTATTAGACGGGCTGTGTACGGTGTCTACTGTGTCACATATCTTCGCAAAATTGTTTAGTCTTATTCGTAAAAATCGCGAGGATAGAGCTGAAATCATTAATGATTTTTTTTGACTTTTTCTATTGGCGATGGAATGTTGGAAAGGATAACAGGATTTCGGACATTTGCCATCCTTACAGTACGTGTTACAAAAGGTATAACACGACGTTTCGAGGATTGGAATCTATCCTCTTCGTCAGGTGGGGCGGGGTTATTAATACGTATAAAATGAAGGATGGAAAGAAGAAAATAAGGTGAAATAAAAGGGTCCAGATATTTATGTATTAATGGTTTATATTTGTACATACTCGTATTAATACCTTTCTCTCCCAACCTGACGAAGAGGATAGATTCCAATCCTCGAAACGTTGTGTTGTACATTTTGTAACATGTAACGATGGCAAATGTCCGAAATCCTACTTCAGGCGAACACATTGCAACTCAATATGTCACATTAACGTGTCAATACTGTAATTAGTTTTATTCGTGGTGATGTTATTACTTTCCCTCGGTCCGCAACTTTTCCCCTATATTCCGTCAACATCTCAACAACCCTTGTAAGACCTTATTTTCTCAGTGGTCAAGTGTTTTGTCCACAGCTTGAGTCAACATTTACCCTCACCCTTCTTTCAGTCACCTTCTCCTTCTTGTGCTGTCTCAGCTGACGGGGAATTCCGTATTATTTAAACCCGAGTCCATCCAATTACCTAATGAACATTTTTTACTCTGATGTACTTCGGAAAATATTTTTCTAGAAGGAGTTTAAAGTTTCCTTTGGTTTAAAGAATTGGCCAATAAGTTTTCTTTGGCGTTCTATAAGTGTTCATCAGGGAGAAGTAAAAAGGAAAAAAGAAAAAAAACAAACAAAAACAATCAAAAAACGAAAAAAAACAACAAAAACAAAACAACAACGAAAAAAACAACAAAAACAAAACAACAACGAATTCATAAAACCCTGATCTAATTGTGTATTTCAATTATTCAAAAATCACGGAATCAATCTGATATAGCGACCGTAATATTACATTTTATAATTATCTCGGAAGGCCAAACTTTCTCAAGGCTAGGAAGTCTGCCTCATCTTTGTTTTACAATCTGTAATTTGCAAAAAGATCTATATGTGGCAAAGCATACTCTTAAATATTCTCGATACTAAATGACTTTCATCAGAGTAAAGTTGTTTTTACAGTTGTCTCAAATCAAGATTAAAACTTAAACAGTATAACTCACAATAGATGCATTTTCACTCAAACAAAAAAATGGATGTTGTAATTTTCTCCCACACCCCCGACACTGTTTAAAGCCACACGCCATTCTTTACAAACTGCACACTGTATGCCTCTGCGATTCACCCACACCCCAAATCTTTTCTAATCCCCGGCCTGTATTAGGGGCAAAATAAAGGGGTCAATACAGCGGGTGGGGAAGGGGGCAAGAATGGCGCGGAGGTACTTATCGAGGGGATTGTAGCTGCACTGGGGCAGAATCCCGCAAATGACTCACTGACGGTCAGGGTTGTTTTTAATATACGGAGGTCAGCCGACTGGAAACCCTCGCCAGGACAAAGGATCTCCTTCTTTATCCTTTGTTTAGCGATGTTTAATTAATTTTTCTTGTGCGATTGGCATTTTGTTATTCGCATTTCGGTCGGGTGGTTTCCGTTCGCCTTGGGAGACGTTGGCGATTTTTCAGCCGCGATTGTTCTTCGGCCGAAAATCATCAGGCGTCGGTTTCAGATCTGCGTGTTCAATCATGTCGGCTGTGTAATTGACGTATAATTGATGCTAAAGTAAAAATGTGCGTAAATGTTTGACGTACGATTGAATGCTACGCCAGCATCAATGCCTGAAACCTTGTATCGTTATTATTTCCATTACGCAGAGTTTCGTTTGTAATTTGAGAATAAAACTGATTGCATTGAATGAGTGAATTTAACAAATCTCATAGGATCAGATACTCTAACTAACTTTCTTTCAGATGAAAAACATTGACATTCTACACCTAAACGCAAAAGATGAATGATTTAGGTGATGGATGATGATGTTATCTATTATGGTGTAGGGTTCATCAGGTTTCCAATCCTTACTAACTTTCTCAATTAATAAATTACAGGACAAGCACTGACATTCTATTCTCAAACTCAAGTAACTGCCTCAATACTGTTTTTGCCTCGGCAGAAGATCCACAAGATAATCTCCAATTCTCACTAACATTACAGGTTATCACGTAGGATGACAAGCATTGACTTTCTATTCCCAAACTTAAGAGATAGGTGATGACCGATACTGTTATCCGCTTCGGCGGAAGATTCATAAGATAAATCTCCAATTCTTAGTAACATACAGGTTATCACGCAGGAGGGTAAGCAATCCCAAACTCGAGGGATAGGGATTGACCGAACTGTTGCCCACATTGGTGGAAGATTCAACAGATAATCTCCAATTCTCACTAACTTTCTATAAGATAAAGAGCATTGACAGTCTATTTCCAAACTCAAGAGATAGGCGATGACTGATAGTGATATCTACTGCGGTAGAAGACTGATAAGATAATCATTACGCAGTTATGTTCGTGATTTTGAAAGGGTTCTTTGAATGGATCAATACAAACGGCTTTTGGACGAATCAAAAAGAGATTTCCAAGTATTAAATATTAGAATATTAGGAAATTTAACCGTCGCAGGGAGGGTTGGTCAGATATGTATTAAGCAATCAGCCACCCCTAACATGCAGTTCGTGCCGAGGTGCTGTAAGGCGAGACAGGCTATAATTGAAATATGAAAAATGCCGAGGATTAATTGTATAATAGGGTGGCGTGAGCTCGTGTCACCCAAGGTCTAATTTGGCAAACCACCGGCTAGCCGCACCCGTAAGGGTCCGTTGAAATGCAAATACGGTAAATCATAGGAACAAAACGGCGCTGGGGAGGGGGTGCTGGGGGGGCGCGGACACGCACGCTGTTAACACCCGTGTCGGACAAGATGGCCGGTGATAAGGCTTATCTGATGGGCAGGTGAGAGGGCAGGCACGTAGAGCCCTAGCCGAGCCGCAACACCCCCGACCGAGTCGGCCGGTAAAAAACAACAACGTCTAATTTTGTCAAGGGCGGCTGATTGTATAAGGAACATCTGCTCTTCTGTCACCCGCCCACAACCCCGTCTTCGTCAGCTGCCGAAATTTAGACAGACCCCTTCTGAGGCATCGGTCACCAACCGCCACGGAATTGCAAGATGATAGATTTCGAAATTTGTGAGTCTCGTGAAATGTTGAACGTTAAACAAACCCCAGTACAACCCCTAAAGGATTTGTCGTGGGCCACCCCATTTAAATTGTGATACAAAAATAAGTACTGGCTGAAAAATGTCCCGAGAATTTGTGTCCACTGTGTTTTTTATGGTTTCAACATGCTTTAAACTTTTTATGGGTTCTCTCCTAAACAAAGGCACAATTACAAGTTCTCTAAAATTGGCGTTTCCGTTTTTTCAGTTTCAAACGATTAATTGTAAATACCTATAGTTGCATAATTAAGATTTAATCGAAGAATATTGTTGTCAACTGTAACCCATTACTTGAGTACCGAAAAAATATGTTCCGAAATTCGAAAAAGCAACGTGTCTAAGGAACAGGATAGTAATAAATATATTTAAAATAATTTGGAAAACTCCATAAAGTATATACAATATAATATAAAACTATTATACAATATAACTGTAAATATTATATTAAAAAATGAGTCCATGTTGATTTGTTTTTTAATAAACAAAGTGTTAGGTATATTACACTGCATATATTTATATTAAATAAAACAATCGAAGTAAAGTTCAATCAGTAATAATTCAAATTGCATGACAACTGTTTAAAATTTAAAGTTAACATTTGCAAAGATAGTGTATAATAAAAAAAATATATAAACCAAATTGGTTATTATCATAGTTTAATCAATGAATATTATTAAGTAAGTAGTAATATAGTATTATTAATCTGCAATGAATAATATTGACTGAAATAAATTGTGTTATACGTGTGATAAATGTGAATATTCATCATTGAGTATGAATATTACGTTCCATAAAAACGGAGGAAAAGAATTCAGACGATGATTCACATTATTCGGCGAAACCGCAGACGCGCTTGCAGATAGACAGACAGACAGACAGACAACTAGCGAGTGTCTGGCAAGCTGCAGTGTGTCACCCTTCCCATTCCGGCCCATATGCCGACACTTGAGTCTAATGACCCTCGACCCCACTGGTTATGGTTACATTATCGTTATTGTCTTCCGACTGGCTGTGAAGTGACACTTTGCCCAGATATTGTACATTTCAGCGGGTTAACGGTGCTTCCACACACGCGGCGTCTCGGCGTCTCGCGCTCCTGGGACATCAAATTATGCCGATGGGCGACGCACTAAGTCATTTCCAATTTTTATCAACCACGAAAGTAATAAATGTGGGGATAAGCGCTGACAGCTATTCTTGCAATGCGGTAGATTCATCAGATGTTCAATTCTCACTAATATTGTGAGTTAATCTATAAGAGAACAGTCATTGACAGTCTACTCCAAATTTAAGAGATTTTGATAGCCGATACTGTTATTTTATTCAGTGGAAAATTCAATAGACATGAGTAATCTACAATTCTTACTAACCTTCAAAATTAATCTATAAGATTCATCAGATAACCTCCAATTCTCACTAGCTTTCCTAGTGAATCTATAAGAGGACAAAGCATTGATAGTCTTCTCCTAAACTCGAAAGATAGTGATGACCGATACTGTTATCTGCTTTGATGGAAGATTCTTCAGATAATACCCAATTCTTGGTAACTTCAAGATGATTCTATAAGAGGACTAGAACTGATAGACTGTCTATCTCAAAATTCAAGAGATAGTGATGACCCATTCTGTAATCTGCTACGGAGAAACATTCATCAGATAACCTCCAATTCTCACTAGCTTTCCTAGTGAAATCTATAAGAGGACAAAGCATTGATAGTCTTCTCCCAAACTCGAAAGATAGTGATGACCGATCCTGTATCTGCTTTGATGGAAGATTCTTCAGATAATCCCCAATTCTTGTTAACTACCAGATAATTCTATAACAGGACTAGAACTGATAGACTGTCTATCTCAACATTCAAGAGATAGTGATGACCCATTCTGTAATCTGCTACGGAGAAACATTCATCAGGTAATCTCCAATCCTTAGTAACTTCTGCATATATTTCATGGAATAAACCTAGTCTTCCTTTTAATGTAGTAAAAAATCTTACTGTAACCAATTTTCAGTGTATTTATCTTTTCATTCTGCATGAATAATATACTATTCTAAATTGTAGTAATTGTAGAAAATATTTAACTGTGCAATGAATTATACATAATCAAATAATTAAATTATTTATAATATCCATACATCATTTGTACAGATTTTGTTTTGCTGAATGATTATGGAATATGTGTCTTATCCCCAAAGTATTTTGTTATACAGTTTACAAACATAATAATTACACATTAAATCTCAATACAAATAAAACATTGTTGAACAGTTTTATTAAATTGAAAAGGAGATTATGAACCTGTTTGGTTTTAGGAGAAATTCTTTTAGTCAATTTTAAAACATTTCTTTTTTATTAATTCAACTAACTTCTACTTTTTTTAAAAAGCTGCGTTACACTTTTTTAAATATAATTTTTTGTATGTTTCTATAAATGATTATCTAAATAATAGTGAATTGACTAAAACTTAAAATAAAGTAGTAAACAAAACGTGTTTAATAACCAATAAAATCAGTTTAATAATACGATAAACAGATTGAACAGTGAAATAAATTTAATTTCTTAGTATCAAATTTTCAACATTTTAATACGTTTTACAGGTGGGACTTGCAACTTATGTGTGAACTATAGAAGTTAACAATCACTACCTTATTACAACATGTCTTCGTGCATCTTCTACACGTAAATAAACACAAGCTGCAAAACGAGTCTCTGCAGAATCATTTAGTCATCAATTTTTGTTTAATGATCTCAAATTCCTCAACGACAATCCCCAAGGTGACAATTTCTCGAGCATACTCCGGGATATAACCCGCTCCCTGTTCGCCGGTTTCCCCTCATTATCCCTCTATTTGAATGGATCGTCAGTCCGGGGCAGACAAAGAACCCGCGGCGAGCGAAGTGACCGACACATTTATCTTGGAGTAAATTAATTATGTTCCTCCAGCAGCCATTCTTTCCGGCGCACATCCCCAGTATAAATATGCATGAGTTATCCACACCCCTCCCACCCCACCCGCCCAGCCGCGCTAAGGAAAAAACCCTTTTTCTCGACTGCGGTCTCCACCTGCCCTTCCCGCCCTCGCGTTCGTTCCGCGGAAGTTGCCGCGTTCATCTTCCGGATCCGTTTTACTTATCCGTTTTTCTGAACCGGCCCTTAAGTATTTAAAGGCTAATGCACCCCGGCGGCGGGCGGCGCTCTGTGGGCCGAAGGGCTTTCTTTTTTAAAAGGATTTTGCGGCCTCGCCTCGTTTCATTTTCATAAGAGCGGCCTCACTGACCGCTTGTACGATTTATAAAACATGGCTTTCTTCCCCGATTTTCCGCCCCCCAGGGGTTCCTATCTTGCAGGTAGCGTCCGACCTCTGATTCTTTAATACGGATTGTGTATCTGAAGAGTGCCACACTGCATTATAGGCTACTACCCAACTTGCTTCCTCTTTAAGTCTCTTTCATATACACGATGGTATAGTGTACAATGTACAACAAAATGTACAATTAATGTTTTGTCACGCATTCGCTAAGGGATTCGCACGGTTCTCCCCAACAATTTATAGTCCAATTTTGATAACTATAAAATATTGTGTAATTGAACTACTGCAATGATGGAAGAAATGTTAGTGCGTGTTTGGACATTGAAGTTTAATACGTTATTTACAGTATTTTTTAAGTATATATATTATAAGTTATTCAAATAAAAGCTTTCAACTATTTTAGAATGAGGCCTCTTATAAAAAGAAGAATTTGTTAATAGCGATTACAATGTGTAATTATTATCAACTTGATACGTATTATTTTATTTATTTATTTATTTTATTTTCATGCTATAAAACAGGAAATACACCCAAACTATAGCAAACGTATGTTCTATAGCAAACTTTACAGTCATATTCTTATATTATCAACTACAACATTGCATGAAACTGTTGATAAATATTTAACAATGCTAAAGTATACACTAATGAATAATTCTGCTACTATAAAAAATATTCAACTTCGTATAACTGTGAATGTTGATTTTCAATTCACTTTCCTCTTAGTGATCTGACGCTGTTATAGACTTGACTCCTGGAATCTGGAGTCATGTTCGTCTATATTATGGACCTATTATATCATGCAGACCAGCCTGATATGTTATCCTCTACACCACATGGTCATATAATGATGGGGAGCGTGACCCACTTACTCTCCGACACGACCTTGGTTTCTTATCAATTAACTCTAGGCTGTTATCAGTTGTCCTTACGTGCCTTCAGACATCATCAGATACGCGTCCTAGCCATTGCGTGCGCTGCGTTAACAACCAGGAATTACCGGCCTTTTGAATTTAAATTTTACGTTATCTCTGAGTGCTTGTGGGAAATTCTCGTCGAGGACATATAACCTTTAACAGCTGTCTTGCAGTCCGTTCTTTATATTTTTGACGTATTTTCAAAAGGCATTTGTCAGATTTAAAGAATTTGTTTTGAACAGTGAATAGTATAAATTGGACAAAATTTTGAGTTAAATTCGAAAACGACTTATTTAAGAAACACATTTTCAAAAGCTCCAAATATTTATAACAGCAAAATATTTTCCACATAAAGACCACATGTGGGTGGAGCAGAGTTCCTATATAACATTTCGTCATTCTAAATATAATCTATAACATCTCGACCAATCTGTAAAAAAACATTTTAATCTATAACAATATTTAAAACATAAAAATATCTACCGAAAAAGCTTTTGGACTGAAAATAGATTAAAGTAGACAATAACTTCGGAAGCACAGGGGTTGGAATTTCATTGTATGGAATTAGTTTTGTTGACAAACAATAAATTGTTAAAATGATTAAGAGTACGGCGGTTATGATCCATAATTCTGCAGCCTCCGGACCCGCACAAGAAGTAGTAATTAGTAGTAGGCTAGTAGTTGTATTAGTAGCAAGCGAAGTATTATACAGCATCAATGGTCGGACTGCAAAAAAGTAGCAAACATTTATTATCCTTTTAGAATATTTAAAATTTCATTTCCCAAAGATAATTTTTACAATTCTATATTATTTATGTGGGGGCAAAATAATACGAATAGAAGTTGTGATACTACATAGATCTGTTTCAAAATCACTTTGTGGTACTTAAATTTTCACGAAATCAAGAATATTTAGGACTACATCTTAGTTGTAGAAACCCACTGAATAAAATTGTACAATTCTTGGTTGTATACGATATGTATTTAATATTTGAATAGAGCGTTGTTAGTCAAATTGTATGTTGGCCTATTGGCCAACTTTCCACTCCGTCTTTACTTTAGCGCAAGAGAATTCCTCATCTTCAAGGGGAAAGAGATCCCCAAACACTGGCGGATTTTAAGGGCTATGCCCCCACCCCCCAAAAATATTTTCTAAATATATATTTTTTAGTTTTAATTTCGTATAAGAGTTAATTTTAGACTTATAACACGTAAAATGTGTTTTACTCGGACCCTCCCTTCTTCATGAAAGTATTCCAAAACCCCCAATTGTGACGCTAGATCCGGCACTGTTCCCCACCCCAGTAGATCGAACACTAAAGTATGTTCTGTAATCAGTAAATAAACCTTCATAAACAATAATTATGCTACGTGTATTTCTAATTGTATTGTGTTTAAACCACGCAACAGCCTATACAGGCAGCTTATGGGTCTTGATGACTAGGATAAGGGAAAATACCCTTTTGAAGAGTTGACCAGCTGAAGAGAAGAAAGGCATTGTGCGGTTGATCTCATAATGTTGTTATGAAGTCCCGATGTCCATCCTATTGTCACTCTATATACAGTAACCGATACAGGGTGACCTAGGCGGCGCCGAACCCGGGGGGTCCCGCGCTTTGTAGCCACCGGGGCTAAACATCCCTGGGCCTTGTTTTCCGCCCGGTTTTTGTCCTCCAAATTGGATTTGGAGCGGCAGGTACCCACAAAGCTACCCCTGTCGCCGTGATAGATGCCATTATCTTTGTGCAATTCCGCGGCCCAGGTTCTGCAAGGGTGGTGGGGTGACAGTCGACCGTGTCCTTGCCACTCGCCAGGAGGACCTCACAGGATCTCGCACTCTCGCAGGATACACTACACGCTGGCGCAGGACTACACATATCCTTGTGAGTAAATTCCATAATTTTTAACCTTGTTGCTGTAAACGTGAGAGTATTGATCGTATATATTACGTTTCCGTTAGGGGTTGAAAGGCGCAAATCGATTTCATATCCTGTAATCAACCTTTCCGGAATATTTAAAAATCAATTGTTCAATGTCATCAATGAATCTTAAGTTTAAAAAAATGTACTGTAATATGTACAAATAACAATGAAATTTGTAGTATATGAATAATTTAATCTTAATTTTAAAGTAATTCCCTCCTTTTCGAACCGTTGTTATTAAAATGTGGTTACGAGATCTTATAGAGTAAGTATCAACTCTAAAAAATTCATAGTTTTGCAGTTGGACTATTTAACAAATTTTATTTCTCATTTTTCGTGACAGTATCTCATGTCTTCAAAACAACTTACTCGATATTAGCCTATACTTTCGCTTTCATTCCTTGAGTACGTTCAAAAGGTCCTTGAACGGGGGACAAAAGTCTGATCTTACATTGCACCAAAACAACCACGTAATAGTGAACCAGACCGTTCTGGTTCATCCGTATGATCCCAAACATTCAGTACGGCGTACCGCAAGTGACTGCATTAGGACCACTGATGTTTATTCTACGCAATTACTCGCGTTGGCGCGCGGAGCCGCGCACACAGCCACTTGTGACAGGACGGCGAAGGCCGGTGACGGAACCACTCACTGTGACCCCAAGGTCAAGGTCACGGTCCTTCGATTGTTCTAGTCATCAGGATACACTGTAGTATCGTGATGATATTGTCACACTAATGGCTCTGCTCAGCGTTACACGGCGATCATTGTTCAGCCCGCGATGGTGACGATGGATGACGTGGTTTGGTCTTCACTTCAGTAATTTTACAGGTTTCCACAATATTTGTAACTTTCCTGGTGTGCACCCATGATGCATTTACCATGCGTGTAATCTTATTAGAAAATAATCAATAATAGCCCTAAATAGTCCAATTTACAAATATCACCTTACATTTCAAGTTCTGTAGAATGTGTGGCGGTTTAACAAATGGCGTCTTTAACAAATTATATTGATTTGGAGCTTATTTTAATATATAATATAGAGAAAACTAGATTTTAAAAACTATCTGAATAAAAAACGCTGTAATGAAGCTATTTGTAGACTTTCAACGGTTAATAGAACTTGTAGTAGTAAGTTTGAGAGGACTTTTTAGTTTTTCACTTACACCAATATTTGATTTGCCCTCAAGCGATGTCCTGTCAGCCAAGAACGTAGCCAGGAAAAAATTGGGGGGGGGGGTCGAAGCAACTGATATTTTTCCATAATAGACAGAGAGTAAGGCTCCATTTTTTCCTAAAAAGTACTTGACCCGTTTCTTAGTGGAGAACGATTAGTGAGCAGTACATGTCAGTAATACGAGTTATTTAAATAATAATAGTTTACTTAAAAGGTAATTGTACAAATTTGAAAATTTGGGGAGCCGGACCCCTTGAACCCCCTCGCTGTGTACGTCCTTGCTGTCAGCAGAATTAGCGTGACGCCATTTTAGCCCTAATGAAACCATCAGTTGTATCATCGGTGCCAACCCTCGCTTCATAGCATGGACGATACCACCTCCCTCACGCAAGCCGGGGGCAGGACGCTACATACATTGCGAGCGATGAATTGCACAAATTCCCGCCTCGGTTGCGTCTCTGATCACCCCACATGAATTATTTGCGTCAGACCCTCACTCAGAGCGCCGCGGAATTGAGACGTGCTACCCATCAGCTGTTCAGCGCGTAAACCAACAGCTGTTGTCACGCCGCAGCCATCTTGTTCGTTTACAACTCCATTATGTGGGGTGACCTAACCTATAAATCTACGCGAGGTTCGGGGACCATGAAATTGTCGTTGTCACCTGGTCACGATAGGTGTTCATCAGGAAACTACCAACCTTTGTCTCTTCATTATGTGCGTTGATAATTAGCTGTGTAATAATTATATCCACTTGACGTAGTGGATGGATTTCAATCCTCGAAACGTTGTGTTATGCGTTTTGTAACATAATGATGGCAAATGTCCGAAACCCTATTATACCCTCAAACCAGATTACAGTAGGCCTAATATTTTTCTGGCACAAACTTTCATTGTATAATACTAATATTGTACTATTTAAATTTCGAAATTTTAGTCAAGACATGATTCACAACAGGTTATAGATATTTTAGAAGTATTAAATTCAGCACGAGCTCTGAAACAAACTCATTTTAATTATTATACTGGAATCGTCAACTGTTTCCTTCTTGTGGTTTGACAATTTTAAATCAACCGTTAGGCTATAATAAAAAGCAGTCAATATACACTTACCGAAAGCTCTTAAAATTAAACTAGGTTTCTAGTATTTTAAAAATACTGTAGCCCAAAACAAACTCTAGCCACATCATTCTGACAGTAGTTTAGCTATGATTTTCAAAACGGGGAAGGTAGGTTGTTCTGTTGTTAACAATGGATTATTAACTCCAGGAAAAAACATCTTGCTACAAAGATTTTGCTAATAATTTGAGGTTGTGGTGATCGTAAATTACCTGGTTGAAAACCGTCTGATTGTTTTGGTTTGTATTATTCAGTTACATTAATTGTTTCTCTTCGATTTATAAAATAGAAGTTCTGTAAGAGTACGTGGTGGTGTGGGGGGGGGGGGGTTTAGACATCCATAATTCTTCCTTCACTCTTTAGCTACGCTAATGCAACCTCAAGGACTTTTTTAACATCGAAACTAAACGGCTTGTGTCTCCCACTATCCTTTAATATCATCATCATCATAAAGTTACAGTGTAGGGTGTATGTTAAAAACAAAGGCAAGAAAAAGATAGGGCGAAAATTGGAGCCTTGAGGAACGTCTGAAGCCTTGAAGAAACTCTCAGAATCGTAATATAAATGTATTCTATATCAGCCATTGTTTTATCCGTCGACTGTGATTAGAATATAATCCCAAATCTAGCGTAATGTCTAATAACCGGCTGTTCATTGGTTTAGACCATAAGTACAAACATTAAGCTACACAAATTTGCACTCCGTTGTATTCCATCTCCCATGATGTTCTTATTTTGATAGAATGATCCATCAGCATCCTAATATTCTTTAGTTTTTTCTGTTGAGTCTATATTTTCTTCAACTGTTGAGAGTTATTATTAGAAAATCTATCACATTCATATATGTGGGGAGTAAATTTTAACATTGGTTTTGACCAGACAAAATTCTAGATCGCGGTTATACAAGTAGCAAGTCTAAGGTAGCCTAAGAATTCAAAACCCATCCACGATGTACTGTAAACATTCATCATTGTTCTATACCTAAGACGTACATCCTGGTGTACGATTACATTTCAATGCTGAGTAGGCAGCACCTTCCCGGGTCAACCAGTTTTTGTGCTATGACGTCACCTAGACGATGCCAGTTGTCAACTGCACCAGCTGCCTTGTCAACTGTCAATTGCCAGCAACGACAGTAATCGACTCTTGCCTTTGACAGCCGTCAGTCTGCTCACTTTTAACAACGACAAGTCTACTTACCCGCCTACCTGAAACGCTTTAGCGCAATTCACACTTACTTGTAATTCCTTGCGATGGAATCAATTCTACTCCAACTACGGGTTTTGCCGGTTTCGGGAACTCGCATGTTAATTTGGCATGCATTTATCTGCAGTAATTTTTTGTCAACCTCATATTGACTGTAGAAACATTTAAATCTCGGCAAAAAGACAAATAAATCAACCTTGAAAGAAGTTTGTTCCCATTTAAAAGCCTTGTGGTACTCCAGTTCAAGCTTTCCCTCCTGGGATGTGATGTAGGAGATCGTCCTTGTATTTGGTTTTATTAGTAACTATAGACACTCCTCTTGTTGATACCTATAAAACTACCGATTTTTCTTCTTTCTTTTTTTTAAATTCCAAGAAAATCAACCTTGATGGCCTCAATTTAAAACCTCTTTGCCACTCTTGCTTTAATTTTGAAATGTACTTAGCTGAGTAGTAAAAGTATGATAACCATTTTACATTGCTGAAAATGTGTGGAATCCTCTTCGGATTCAAAATTCTAAGAATTATTTTTCTCGTTATTGGTCGGTACTTAACCTGTTGAAGTGTTTTACCTTCGATCATTGTTATCTTTTAGAATAGAGCTCAAAATATTTTTAAATGTTCCATCTGTGGTGGATCCTTCTGTCGTTGAAATGTATCCGATCACAGATGAGGTGACCTCGCTGAACTCTCACCCCGGGGCATCCGCCCTGCCCTCCGCTGTGAGAACTCTCATGTTACCCCCTCACCCTCACCCCCAGTCCATCATGGGTCGCCACTATATCCAGTTGCACGGCCAGCAAATTGTACCATCATCATTAGACCCATCCGACTGTGTAAGTGACTTTTGTTATGCAAATTCCTCACCCGGATCGCCCGATTTATATCACTTCCCCCAGTAATGATGGCCTTGATTGGTTTAATCTCTATATCTGATCGGGACTACCACAAGGATCAACGTTCGCTTCAGTTTTCTTTAAAACAGTATCAATTTCGAATTGAAAGCATGAAGTTAATCTTATTCATGAATATTTATTGGAATCCGTTAATGCAATTTTATGAATAGATTCAAAGGATTTTTTTATATTGGAAATTAAATTAAAACTACATCAGTGCTCCGTACTATAGTTTTTGACATCCTTGCCGTTAATTTATCCAGCTTTTTGAATAGAGATCATAGTTTTTTCGTTTACAAAATCAACTTATAATGAGATTTTTAATCTTTTCTAACTCAATACATTGGACATTTCAAAATTCCTCGTAACCATCAGTATAATTTAAGAATTTCTAACAACCTTCAAGTCCCTGCACATCACACAGCTTTATTCCAAAGCTTTATCTCCGTTTAATGCAATTAATCTGTTTAAAAAAAACTCCTTCTGCAACTCAAAACAGAGTCAAACCATTTAAAATTTAGAAAAAGGCTTAAGTTATTTCTCCTTGAGAAATGTTTTTACAGCGTCCACAAATTCCTGACTGACGGCTAATTGGACAACCTGGTAGTTTTATTATATATTTAACAGTTCAAGTCGTTTTAGTTATTTTATTGACGATGTAATGACCAATATGTAATCTGTTGTAATGACCAATGCATGTAATTGTGCTACTTTGGTTGAATAAACGAGTTATTGAGTTATTATTAATTCATAGTTATAGCAGAGTTTTTTCCTGGATTCTACTTACTGCATACGTTGATCATATCATATATTTTAATCGTTGAAAACCTCTTTTATTATCAATAAAAATGTCTGTGTACGGATAAAGACTATCTTATGGATAACTTAAGCCGTTTTCAACCATTATTACTGAAGTCCAAGTGAATCTTTAATGATAAATAAAATTACTGCAGGTGGTAATCTAATCCAAGTACCAACTCCGAAACTACTCTCCGCGGCCATTGCCTGAACGCGGCGACCCTTCCATGGGACACGGGTGACCAAGATGGCCCCGGGACTGTCATTGGACGAGCCACCCCCGATCCGCGGACAAAGCGCTCGCGGGGTCGCGAGTCCACAATGCGAGCGACGGCCGGATAACAAAAAATGATAAGAATAGTGAAAGGGGGGATGTGAAGTGTCCTTAATCCAGGGGGTCGGTGAGGGAGGGCTGGAGGGGGGGGGGCAGATGGTCGCGTAGCGGTGAATGGGAACAGCACCCTGTACCCTTCATCCAACAGGCATCATCCATAGGGGTGGGGGATGATTGGGGTCTCTAATGCGAGGTTATGGAAAAGTTCATTATTGGGTCACCCTGATTGTGATGTTAGATAGGGGTGATTGTAATAATTGTTTTCAATTTTTCAACTAAGCATCCCTATCTGCCTACCCTATCGCTGTATTACTACTTGACCGATATTGGGGTTTAATCTGTTTTATGAATATGGTTACGTCAATTCTCAATAATTAACCATGACACAATAGATAATATGTTAAACCGTCCCTAACCTTTAGTAACTTTTAAGTATAATTACTCTAGTTCACAGAAATACTGCCTACTTATATACTTGCTACTTATATTGATTTACTTATCTATTTTTTAGAAATCAATGAGTTTTTACCTAGAGATGGCAAACTGTTATCCTCTTATGCTACATTTAAACTAAATTAATTTTAATTTTCCGTACAAAATGTGTTTTTGTGAAGAGTTTTAATATGTTAAACTGTCTTGATATTTTTGTTATACATATTCAGTACATGTTTATTTTCAACCAAACGGTTTAATATTGAATTTCTTTAAACATATATTACAATGTTACAGAATTATTTTACGTTCCTCGTATTGTAGGCCAAACGTTTTTCCATTATACCTTACAAATGTCTTATAAATCAATTCTTGTTATTATTTCATAAATGCGAGTTTTGTTGAATTAAATTTATATCAAGTTCAACCCTATGTAATCTGTGTATCTGATTGGGAGAAATAGAGAATGGACTACCACAAGGATTTACGTTGGCTTCGATTTTCTTTAAAATCGCTCATGCCACGTATTCGATCTACTAACATTTCAAATTTTGCGGGAATACAAGTATTTAGAAAAACATTCTAGTTTTTACAATATTATTCAATATAACTTGTATTCCAAACGGTCATTGTAATGTAAATGACCACGTGAAATATTTGTATAATACATTTTAAGTTATTGGGTCTTGTAAGTTTCATTATTTTAAAACGAAATGTCAAATCAAAATATTAAAGTGCTTAAAGCAAACGAGAACAGGATGCAACGACATTAGAAGACGAGAGAACCTGAATGTACGTTCATGTATGTGTATGTTCATTGCAGCATGCAGTTTGAAGAGGCAGGCGCTTAGGCGGCAACCCGCAATGCAGTTGTGTGTCTCAAATTGCTGGTTGTCAGGCGTTATTCTAAATTATATTATGATGCTAGCTATATCAATGCCACTTAATTTTGTTTATTTGTAAAAAATGTTGTACATTCATTAAGAGTTTAGTTACGAAAAATCATATAAAGATTAATTAAAATTCTATCGTTTTACAATCAACATTAAAATAAATAGTGTATGTAAGTTGTATAGTTTGGTTTCTTTGACAGTAGTATTTATATTCGAGTGACGAGAATTACACTTTTAGTAGTAATAATTATTAGAATTATTTAAATGCACAATCCATTTTCAAGACATAAACCAAAATGTTGTTGAATAAAACTGTCTTCACACGTGCGTTTTATTGTACCGGTCACATTTTGGTATTTACGTTCTACCAAACAGTTACAGATTTTGTCACAGTGAAATCTATTTTAAGAATTTGTTGCTACTTTAGCGAATATAATTATTTAATAATTTCCAACGATGAACTTTGCAATATTTACACTTTACCTAAGTGGTATTGATGTTGAGTTGCACCTTACAATTAGCACCAATTGCAAATTAAAGCTGAAAATTAGTTTTTCCATAAATACCGGTTACAAAAGGGTGAACTTATATTCTAAGGATAACAGGTTATCGGACATTTGCCATCGTTATATGTTACAAAATATATAACACAACGTTTCGAGGATTGGAATCTATCATCTTCGTCAGGTGGAAAGAGTATTAATACATACCAAAAGAAAGAACACAAAAAGCAGCTTTCCTGTATGTTTGAACCCTTTTGTCCTTTATTTTCTTCATTGAGTTCTTTAGTTTTTGTAACCTCCTCTCCACTTGACGAAGAGGATTTACTCCAATTTTCGAAACGTTGTGTTATACCTTTTGCAAAATATAACGATGGCAAATGTTCGGAATCCTGTTATCCTTCCAAACCTTCCATCGTTAATAACAAACTCTAAACAAAGATGATAATATTCTAGGGTTGCTATTTATTCTTCTGAAGTAAAATTTAAATTTACTAAAAACTTTTTGTGGCCAAACTACTTGGTATTCCATCGGCGCACGCAAAAACGTACGTAATTTTCATACCAGCTGCACGAAGAGAATCACGAGTCATCCGATTCTTATGAGTTACACCCGCCTCCGACCCGTTTTCGGGACACAAAAAGGGCAGGGGATTCATAAATAATGCGGGTTAGAGGACGGCAAGACAAGACCGACAGAGGCGAGTCGCTATCGGGGAGAGATCGGGAGTAAATAGTCCGAGAGTCCGAGGTTCGGGCGTGTGGCGGGACCATTAACTCCGAGTCCGCCCCTGGACCCGCCGTGCCGCGACACCCGCCCCCAGATCTGAGCGATAAGCAGGCCCTGGTTGTACCTACAAATCAAAGTCATGCCAGACCTCCCCCCTTCACCACCGAAGATTGAAGACCATTGTTGTATTCTCTAGTAAAACACACCTTGGAACGGTATGAAGTGATAACAACATTAGTCAGGCACACACCACCGTGTTGTTGGAACTTGATATCCATTTAAAGAGCACTTTTTTGGGTCACAAATTTTCAAATGCGCGATTTAATACCATCATCATAGGGTACCTTCACATAGACCATACTCAAAATGTCTTTTTATACTATTTTGCATTTTAATTTGGGAGTGCCGATGGCCGAGCGGTCTGAGACGTTGGACTTTGAGTCTGAGTTAGAGATAGCGCAGGTTCGAATCCTGTATGTGACCGTTGTACTGTATCGACTCTCCCCCTTATTCTGATTGATAACACCCTCGCCCTGGCCAGTGGCTCATGAGGAAGGCCAGAAAAAGGAATAAAAGGGGATCGGCTTCTCATTAAAAAACAATAATAATTGTTTCGCGCCAAATCAAAGGTTTTGTGTATTATCTCCTATAATACACTTTAGGTTACTATTCTTCCTCACACTATTAGTATAGCTGCTGCACATCACTTCTTTAGGATTCCCTATAAAAATCAAATCAGACATTATATCCTCGCCAAAAAATTTACTGAAGCACAAGAAACAAAGATTTGATAATTATCTTTATAGTCTGTTTTTAGCAGGAAGGCTATATGTTTTCTATAGCAAATTCATCATTGCTTATGAGGTTTTATTCGTCATCCTTACGGTTGAAATTTTTAAAATTCTGTTCTGAAGCAAGTTTCGTGTCCTGCTGAAGGGAAGGGTCTTGTTTTGAAATCAGGACTTCTCAAGTCTTTTCAAATCTGGTAGCCAAAGTAAAGGATTTTTACAAAGTATCATCAAGGGTTGCAATCTTTGTTTAATGCTAAATTAAGGCCAGACTAAGTAGTCATGAAAGAAGCACAACGAGACAATCTTAATTGACCAAAAAGGCTTTGGAATTGAACCTCTAGAGGAACATGATTCTTCAGAATCACCGTTGAGCATGACAGTAGCCATCTAAGAGTTTCAAGATGGCGGCGCTGATCGTTCCCCGAGCACCGCACGCAGATCCCCATCCTTCCCGGAGTTCCGGACAATGGCTGCGTGTCGGGTCGGTCACTCATTGTATGATAACAAGTGAAATCGCACGCCGCCGCTGATTGATAACGGAGACCATTCACTCTCCGCGATCTTATCAGCGTAGGAGGGAGGATTTGCATTTTATCCCCGGCCATCGCATCGGCCGCGGCCGTCCACTCTTTGTTGGTCACAATGGGCAATTGCCCCGGGGTCACGGCGCTGAGCGGCGGTCTGCAGTGGACGCACCTCCGCGTTACGACATGAAGACAAATTCGGGCTTATCGGACACCCATCTCTTCAGCGCCTCTCGCCACCCATGGCACTATGGGAACCGTTCCGACACGGGCGGTCTTTGTGGGTCTAAGAGATGTTGTACGTTGAAGAGAAACTGAAAACACACCCACAAGGTTTTCTTCACTCATATATGTAGCTGATTGTGTATAGTCTGCTACTAAATTATGGTAATAACTTCGCTAACGCTCAGCCTATCACTAGAAGGTCTTGAACCTTTGCACTAAACCTCATTTCTTATATAGCAAGACTGAGTTCGATGATTGGATTTGGCTGATCGTAAGAGAATACTTCTATTATTTAAACCCTTATTTAATGAAAAAATATTTGAATGTATCATGTGGCAAGATTTGTTGAGAAAAACACCAGACAATGACTTTAAAGTTTGCATGAAACTTTATTTCTACAAGAATGAGCTCTACGATCACTTTCGTGTCAATTTCCTTTTGTATGATAATCTCTTTAAGTAAAGTAAAGATGTATTATTTTACTAGGCGAAGTTAGGGCTAAGAAGCCCTCTCTAACACTTAACGGCAACGGCTTACAGGTGACTTCCGAACCACCACCAACGGCCGGGCAGGCGGGCTGCTTGCAAGGACAGGATCGCTCAGCGGTCACCAATCCAAGCAGCAGCCACGCTCGACGTTGTACCCGCTACGCTACGCCATTGGCATGTTTGAGTCACATGTTCGTAGGACATCTCGAAAATGAAAAAAGCTATGGATTTGAAAATTTTCGTGCAACCTCATAGAAGCCTGTTACGAATCGTGGTGTACGTACTCCTACTTTATCATTAATAATTAGCATTAAAAAAATTCAAAAGGTGGACTTAAATATGGAGACCATCAGTTGCAAAACTCATGTCAGTATTCACCTCTTCCTCCCATTCGAAAAGGAAACCCCCTTTAAGCTCCTTAGTTCACCAAATCCTCAATAGGATAAGCGTCTCTATCTACGCCCAGAGGTTCCCGTAAGAAGATACAGTGTTACCGCGAGGGTGGGGAGGAGTCGATATTGATTGCAAAAAGTGAACACTACCAGACGTTAATGGGTCAGAACGGTCGCTAATCCAGGGGGACGGTGTCCCTTGCTCCCGGCCGGGATAAATCAATTTGACCGGCGAGTCCCGTGGGATAGCTAATTGTTGGCGGGACAGCTGCTCCCCCCCTCCACACCCCCACCCTGGCCACAGCTCAAAACGCAATTTAAACTGGCCTCTAACTTATATTGCTTCGTCAAGGGAGGCAGGAGTTAATTCTTTTTGAACACAAGTTCCCGATGCACCTGCAAGGAAGTTTAAAATTAATTTCTTCTAAGACAAATTAAAATTAGCAATCCTCAAATAAAGCAGCGGTTCTTGAGTTCAAACAATATTCTTGTTTAAAGCCTCAAAATTCTTACCTCTATACAAGTTTGATAACTCCACTCTTTTTTCAATTTAGATTTCAAAGAAATCTGGAATACCTCAAGGACGTTAATTAATCCTTTCAATCTTTTTTAACGTATGCCATTATAGTGCATAAAACTTCCTTGCAAACGGACAATCTTATTTCTTGCAGAGATCTCCATCGTTAGTATACTCATTATTCAAAATAAATACGCCTATTTGTGTACATTTTATACTCTTGATTTAAAAGGATAAGGCTGGTTTTTGTCAGTCATGTTACTTATTTACTTTTATTTAAACGATCGCTATTTGTTATTTTACTAAGGCGAATATGGTAATTTCTTATGAAATATTTGCCTACTCATAGATAAAGTTTATGTTTCTTATCGACAATTTGAATCTGCAGAATACATGAAACATCCAAATTTGTCAAAAACCCCATTTTTTATTAGCAGTATTTTGAAATATTTATACAAACATTAAATACATTGTATGCTATAGATCGTATAGTAATACAATTAAATTATAAAACATAAAGTTACAAAATTAAAATATAATGATGAGCTATTTACGGAAAATCGTCAATTAGATCTTATATTTTGTACTGACGATCAGCAGTACAAGCTAATATTTTCGAAAGTTAAAAAACACTGTAAATTTCATACTTTTCAAAAATTAAGTTTATTTTTGGAACAATTATAATTGGCAATTAATCTTAACTTTTAGATTCAACAATTATAAATATATGAATTAGTCAGTATTTTAGTCTTAAACTGTTTTTCTAAAAGTTACTAATATGTTACTCAATGTCTTACTGTTTCTAAGGGGATAATTTTAATTGTAATCAGTGTATCTTAGTGTCCTCGTCATCCATCCAGTTATCTTAATTAATGGTTTCGTTCATTAAACTCCTAGTAGCTTATTCAATGTTTGCATTGGTTATCTCTAAGCTGGCAAGTTATAAATCATTCTTATTAGCTAATATCTTATCGGCGTTTCGGGGTCGTAATTGGGTCGTGTATAATCACAATAGAATAGTTTTTAAAAGTTTTAAGATATTTGCCTTTCGGGAGCATTTTAATAACGGTTAACAGTGAATGTCAAACGGTGAAAAAATTATTTTACCCGTTCGAATTCCAATGCAAAATAAACAAAAAAAAGGGTTTTTACAACAACGGCAGTGTCGTAAATACAGATCTGTTAGACACGTGTTTTCCCAATGTACGTAACTGTAGTCAATATTTCATGTCAAAATTAGCTCCCCAATATCAGTTTCGGTATTGCAAACATATGTTTGTTTGTAATTACTCTCCGACTTTGTGTTTGTGTCTGTGTTTGTTTTTGTCCCATCGTCTGGCCAAACAGTCGGTCGGTCAGATACGTCGGAATAAAGCTGGTTCTCATACCCTTGTTATGTATAGGGTATATTACGTTTATGATACGAATATTTGCATCATAATGCGTAAGAAAATAGTTTTAACACGCGCCGTTTCAGGAAATCGATCTGCCCTCTTTTTCAGGTGAAATTCTTCGAAAGACGTGTAAATGTGCAGGAACTCGAGTGCCTAATTACTCTATTATTTGTGTTTCATATTTTATCACAATGGTGAGAAGTGGTTCAAAAAGTCTTAATATGACTTTTCTTTTTTGTTTTTTACTTCTTTCTATTCTTTTTACGGTAGCCTTTTAATTTATGCTTTTAATACCTGAAGAAGATAGCAGATACAGTTCTAGAAAAGTGGTCTTAATATTTCTCTCTTATATGTAAACATACAACGAATTGTAAAATAGATTTTTGCTTCTGTACATTATGTAAAGAAAAGTGTCCAATACCAGGACCTTGGGGTATACCATTCTGGATATATATAAGATAAATAAGTAAATATACATTTGCATTGCTCGTTACTGCCCACACACGTTTGAAGATGGTTAATTAGGGTTTCGTGAACATTAATTGATTTTTTATTAAACTAACGATCAGTTGCCAATAAATTAAGGTCAAGACTGGAACTACATCACTAATTGATACGCACTAATTACCCTTCTTTAAAGAGAGTAAATCAATAAAAGAGGGTAAAACAATTTAATTTCACCTCAAACGACAAATTAAAGTGCCTTATTGATAATGCAACGACAGACCTTTGTCAAACCAGCGCGTGAAAATTTAACGAGGGAAGACCGCGCCAACGAGCGGACGCGGACGTCTTGTCGGTGTTATGACATATGTCCGGTCGAGCTTATCGGATTATCCGAGTGACGTGGCGTCGAGACAGTGACAACCCCTGAATATTACAGCAGACGTTTCGGTCAGGAGATCTCTAATAAAAGCGAGTGCTCCGACACAACATTATGACTAATTTTTAGTCTCCGAGGAGCAATTCTATAAGTGGCATATGTTTGTTCGGTTGTATCATCGATATTGATCAAGGTTAATCTCAAATGACAATTCGATTCTTCCGATAGCTCATCGATTTGAAGTTGCGATTCGATAATTTGGCTATCGATTGGACATTTAATTACTACAAGAAATGACCATATCAATTTATAAAATGGGCAATTTTTCGTATCAAGTTATTTTGAAGCGTTTTTCCGGCAAACATTCGAATTGGGGATCAGAAACGCTTAGCGGGAGCATTGACTATGTAACAATCGATAAGAAGATATGTCATCCAATGGTAAAATGTATTGCCACTGGTTGAATTTTAGTTGCGCGCTATCTATCAGTAAACACCAGAAACAATTACGGAGAAATGTTGCGCAAATACCCAATATTTAAATTTAAATTTTTAGTGTGAGATAATTAATACAAGATTCCAATGGATAAAAATACTGAGCATTTATGCGCCATATACAAATCGTAGAACAGATCCGAATCGTCATATGGATGCGAAATTGATTCACTTGTAAAACAATGCCCGACCAAGTGAAGTTTTAGAAAGTTTCGACCAATATCAATAATACTGCAAAATCCAAAATATTGCGAAATCCTGCCATCATCAGTGTTCCACCATGTGCGAACTGAACCGGGCTTATCTCCAAATACCAATATGGCCGATTCCACTGCGGTTGCCGAATCATGAGACCATTAGAGATCGAGATACCGCAGCCGGCCCCAGAAATACGAAATTAGCAATAACCCGAGAGAGATAGCGTTCCCAGTGCGGAGCCGGTGCGGCGTCCGGGCGAAACAGGAGAGCGACTCCTCCCTGGCAGTAAAAGCAAATTGCTCTGTGGGCACGAATGCGCAGTTAGAATCGATCGCATTGATTCACAGACAGATCGACCTTTGATCGGCTACTTTCGAACGCGTAGGGAGTCGCCTAGACCGGTACCGGCGGCGTGATTGCGCGTTTGTCAGCGAGTCCCGGGGAAAGTGCAGGATGCCGATGGGAGAACCTGTTGTTCCTCTAAACCCGCTGAAGAATTGGAATTTCCCCGACGGACGCCACAGGGACGTGCGCGCGGCCTGAATAACAACGACCGGCTCACTAATTCTTGAACACTTGTTTCTGCAGAGCAATAAACAAACAGTGATTAAACCGGCAATCAAATTGTTACTCCACTAGAGATTTTGCGATCTCCGAATTGGTACGGTGATTTAGTGGAAAATGAAGTGTTAGTGCAGCGATTAACATTGCTGGTGCTCGGTTTTTTAAGTTGACCATTATTTAAAACCCCGAACGCGGAGAGATTACCGCAGTGATTCCGGCGGAAAAACTAAATGTCCATTACGCAAAGTTGTACACTCACCCGGCTTCATTCCATTATGAAGGCTTAACGCTTTTGGCCACATTAAGTTATTAAATTAAATCTCGACGAGCGAGTTTGTTTGATGCGGTGAAACGAGGCCGCGTCCGACGCGGGTTGGAATAATCCGCCATTAACGCCCATACGAAATCAAATCCGACGAAACAAAACAAATGTTGCACCGGTAATCTGGTAAATAGAAAGTTGGATTTGGAAAAATAACCGGGGCGGCTGTTGTTGGCGGATTATCGCCGGTAAAACTGTCCCATTAGCGCGTCTAGTGTAAACCGAACGCGATCGCGCGATGGAACATCTGTTGATCATTGTTGATCCGGTGTAGGCCAGTTGATTGTTGTACCTGTTTACACTGGGATTTGTGGTTCTGATTGCATTAACTAACACTGGCACTGTGTTCATTCTGATTGCTAGTTAGGAGAACCGCCCGTGCTCTGTTGGTTTTACACAGTGTTATGTAACCATTCTAGGTATTCGAATTGAACATTGTGCTCTCTGGGTGGTGTGTGACACCTACATCACCTTTAGCAGCAACTTGCCGCAAAACTGCAAATAGCTCTTAACGATGGAGTTCTCCGGAATCCTCTTGTCCTTTTAAATCACCCATCGCCAATGATGAGCTCCAGGTAGAGAATTCTTGTGGTCCCTGGGAATCAAACACATTTTTCGTGTTATAAAGCTTGTCTGAACTTGGGTTTCACCACCATTTCCTTGAGCTGATTCCTTGAGCCATTTCCTTGAGAAACTAAGTTCTTGTTCAGTTTTTAGAATCCTGAACAACATATTGTGTCAGCACATCCACTAGGGCATACTAATCAGTGCTCGTTCTTCAAGTTCATTCGTTCAACAGATTTCTTGCCCAGCATTCCAAAATCTTGTTAAGTTCCAATCCTAGAAATGTTCCCTAACTGTCTTTTCTTGTTTGCAGCCCTGGACAAACTCGGCTTCCGACACGTGTTCGGTCAGAGCCCCGTGGAACCTGTCCAACCCAACGTCGCCTTCGACATCGCCTCCCTGGTGCTCTACGGCTGTCAGGCGCTCCCCATCCGACTCAAGATCCTCCTGGACCGTCTCTTCAGCGTGCTCCAGCGCGAGGAGGTCCTCCAAGTCCTGCGCGGATTTGGCTGGAGCCACGAAGACTACGCCCGCGGCTACATCCTCCAGGTGAGTCCTCAAGTCTTGAATTATTATTCTTGGAAGTTGGGAGGTTTGATGGATTTTAGGTCACCACAATAAAATTTTGTTGGATTCATCTAAGACATGAATTTGGAAATACCGGTGGTCGAGTGGTCTTAAAGACCGTTCTTAAGAAGGCGGACTTTGGATCTGACCATTTGTTATCACTACCATCGACCTTGTACTCCTCCCTTTATTGTGCTTGATGAGATCCTCGCACAGGCCAGTGGCCCATGACGACGGCCAGAATAAGGCACCAAAGGGGGTCGGCTTCTCCTTCAGAAGATGTTTTTGAAATCTTTATCAATATTCGGCACAACATTCACGTCCAAGAGAAATTAGCTCATCAACGATAGAAACTTCGTTGGTCTACCGATCTATCCGCAAATCAGGTTCGGCGGTTCCTGCCTACGGGGCAAGTACACCACAGAACCAACGCAATGCCGTGTAATTTGTTAGATTCCCATCCATCGACTGCGGCACCCTGTTTTTGCGGTCACGTCCTCTAAAGAACTGCGGTTGTCACTATGCTCAATTAAATCTGCTTAATACAGTGGTCTTTTGAGATATACAAAGCAAACAAATCCCAGGAAAGGTTAGTTGTAAATTAAGTTGGTAAACACATTTTTTCATAGCCTTTTCGTATGTGATTGCCTTGGAAGATTCGTCACTGATGAACGCTCTAAATGAAATATTGTCCACATAATATTTTCTCAAGAACGCAATAATACGGTAGCTATTTAAATTGTATACATTTAAAGCTAGCCTGTTACATTAGTTATTTTCCATTCCACTTTCCATTAGTTACCAGTAATGATATTCTCTTTGCAGAGTAATAGCTTAATTTATTATAATTCTTTAACACAAAATGCTCACAAAAAAGTGTTTTTGCAGCATAAAAATCTTATTTTTTTGCGTTTTATAATAGAAATTTACGCTTTTTATTTTTATTTTTTGTAGAAACAGATAAAATTTTTTACACGAAGGAAACGTTAGAAAATGGGGAATTAGGAAGGAAAATCGGTTGTTAACAAGTTTGTCAAAACAGCAGACGACAGCAGCGCAATCTAGGGACAGTTAATCAAAGCTGGGAGGGGAGTAGACTGTACATAATTCATATCACCTCTTATCTGCTCTTACAGAATCCTTTCCTGTGACAGGATTCTGGCTCGGCAATGAAACATTGCTTGATTACAATCCGGGGCTCGGGGGAGAGTCCTGATTTATTAAGGACATGGGGACTTACTTCATAATCTTCGTGACAAAGTCCTGCAGGATCTATCTCTTGTTTGCTCTCCCCGTCCTCAAAATTTAAGACGGACCATGTTCTTTTATAAAATCTGCACAGGCATTTAAGATTCACTTGATAAAATCATAAGTACCGATGTAGATTTAATGAAATCAACTCACTCCTTTTTAAGCTCTTTGAAATGGAGTTGAAATCAAACCCCATTTTCAAAAATGGGAGACAATAACTAGGAGAGAACCATATTTGTAAAACACCATCCCATATTTAATGACCCATAAAATATTGAAACACTACCTTACGAAGATTGTTTGTTGACCCATAAAATATTTGTTTGAATTCTCAACTTCTACTTTTGAGTTATTTTAAATGACAACCTTCACTATTGTATTAATGACATGAAATAATAATCACCGGAAGAGTTTCAATACAACCTGTGATGTTTGATATCTAGTTTTATTTCCCACATATATGGGGGTTTTGAACCACGCCAAAGTGTCAAAATCAACCTACGCATTGTAACCGTAAAGACGCATGTTCAGATGGTTTAATATTTTTGTCTTCGCTTAGTTGAGAAAGTTAAAATTAGTAAATGAGTACAGGAGTTAAGAAATAGTTTTTAAGGTAGTTAGTGAGTGTTAACATCGAATGGAGGATGTTAACTAAGTCTACCTAAGAATAGTAACTTTCTATTATAATAATTAATTAATACCAGGGTTTTTGCTTTACTATTCACCTATGCAAAACAACCTTATAACGATGTACATCTTGAGATATGCTTATAATTAACCCATCTAGAACAGGACCTACCTACATTGGAAATTTTAAAAACTTTAAACCAGCGTAATTTGTTAATTGGTGAACCTTTTGAATTCGGATTTGCGGCATTGCACTCTACTAATAAAGACCTTTAAAATGATGTACTACTCGACCTATGCTCTTATTCAAAATTTTCTTCTGACTCCTCGCGGGCCATCTCCCTGACATAGCAAAAAAATTGGTAGTTACTTCAAAAAGTAGATTTCTAGATAGATTTATAGCATATTTCGACAAGTACGGTTGAAATGTCTGCTATTTTGTGCATATTTTTGTGCAATATTTTCTAAATTGGAATAAAACAACGGGTTCGGCTGTAACGAGCCGAAATGACCATACATGGCCGGGTGGACTGTGCACCGCGTAATGTGCTGTGCCGAGACCGAGGCTAGGCTATCACGGGGTCATAGATGACAAGTTTGACACCGCCACTTCTGGGAACCAGGGGTTATGACGTCAGCAAGGGCCACGGCAGCCGGCCGATATCGTGACATCAGCTGATAGAGTGGGTGTCCGAGGCGTAGCTGGTACAGATCCGAGCGTGTGTGCCCCTCCAACAAGGAAAATTCCACTTTACGTCCATGTTCTCGAAGATTTTCTCAATTTTTGTAGTGTTTTGTACAGGTCCGTAGGGCTTTTTTTTGGGGGGGGAGGGGCCATGGAATGGGAATTTATAACTTTACCCATTGAAATTCTTGCGAGCTTTTGGGACTTTTAAATCTTCTTGTTCATTTTTCTAGTTTAGCTACTGTAGCCAGGGCCGTACTCAGTTTTGGCGTGCCCCAGAACACATATTCGGTCCCCCACCCTCGGTAAATTTGTCCGAAAAAACTGATCTGAGTACGGCCCTGACTATAGGGGGAAATTATACATTTTTATTAAAAAACCAGTATTGTTGGAGGCATTGCTTCATCTCTATTTGTTTTAAGAGAGATAAAATATGATGATGTACCTTAAATCACGAGATATGACGCAATATTGCCGGTAAACGTAAAATATGACAATGATTTTCCTTTTCCTTCGCATATATTGTGGAGGGGATACCCTATAATATATGTGTGATTTTTACACTAAACCGGTTATTGGAAGAATTGCAGTGATTAACGCAACAGAATGTTTTCGTTATCTATAACACGTTATCAATTTAATGTTTTTTGCGAAATTGAAACTTTCTTATTTTACAGTTATACGTGGATTTTCATAATATGCAGTTCTCGTTTTAGTAAAAAGAATAAATTTACTACATTGCGTTTGCTCTATTTCTTTAAGATGAAATCGCGCTCTAAAATTTATTAGTATTAAAGAATAAATAACAAGGTTTACGAGTACCTGTAATAAAAATTTTGTTGCTCTACTTCTGTGTTTATTATGCAACAACTAATCGTGCCTATGATTTTTCACACTATCCTGATATAGTCACCCTGGCTACAGTATCCCTGTGAAACAGTACTACCAACCCAACAGGCTTTATTTATTGAAATCCCGCAATCGCCAATTAATCCCTCGCCGGTATAAAACAGTTGAGCAGAGTTAAATGCCAGAGTTATTGTTGGAGGCGCACATTAACAGTTGTCGGTAGGCCTGGGCGGCAGGAGTGGAGGAAGGACTAAGGATAATTGCAACGTTCCTGGAAGGACGAGACCTATAATAAGCAGGATTGACCGTTTACAAGTCTCTAGGTTGCGTGTGCCTCCCCACATCCATTATTATATTATATTTATACCCCAATCGCTTGAAAGAATGGCCCACGTTTCTAAGATAAATAGCCTTTTCATACCCCACCTGGCGAGAAGAGCCGCGGTCGCAACGGTGAGGATTGTCTGTCAAAATATTTTGGGGTTTTTTTCTAAAGCCATGAAGGGACATTAGGGTCTGTACAGCTCTCTCTGTAAGAGGGCATCTATTTCCAAATCACGTAACATATTTGTTTTTTCCCGCATCATGAGAAAACGTCAATGAGCGTAAAATAGAATATTCGGATGTGAAAAATTGAAATCTGTATTTTATATAAACGTAAAATGTAGTTGTGGTTGACTGACAATGTGTAGTAATAAACAAATCATTACAACGGTGTGTCTCATTAAAATATTCTTTACAATTTATCTATTTTTACAAATGTTTCCGTATTTCTATTCTGGAACTTACCGTGGTCCTATGATTAAATTTTAAGAAAAGATGGAAAAGAAACTTCATCATTTATCACATCTGTTGCCAATTAAAAGAAACAGGTACTTTTAACGGTCTTTTTAACGTTTTTAGTAAATTAGTATTAGAAAATAAAAAACAAAAACCGTTTTAAAATCCTTAAACGATTATCATCAACGATTGTACACATAACGCAGCTATGATAGGAAGGGTTGATTTAATGTGAATGTAGAGTTTGATCCAGTTTACCTAGGGTAGCGTCTGAAATTTGACGTTGTTACAGACTCGACTCCTTGAATTTGGAGTCATGTTCGTCTGAAAAGATCCAAAAGAATTTTGGAAAAAAAACTCAAAACGAACTCTTCACGTCGTTTCAACATCAAAAACACCCAGACTATGAATTACTTATTAGAACTTTGACTTTTTTGGATCTCTTCAGACGAACATGACTCCAGATTCCAAGAGTCAAGTCTGTGACAGCGTCAGATTCCAGACGCTGCACTATGAGGAAGGTAAACTGGAGTTAAACTCAACAATCACAATACGTGTTACTATAATTTCTTATCTTTTGCCTGTCGGAGGAGTTTCTATAAAAACAGAGTCATGCGATGACTATTGAGATACAATAACATAGACCCTACTCAAAAAATTAAAGTTTTGTTACTATTCCACTCCAAAGTACTGGAACGGAAGATGTTTAAAACTGTTTAATTAGCAGCATGAAGTCGGTGCCAACAATTTGTATTGGTGTTATTTTTCATTACGCCGCGTAATGAAGAACTTGATAGTTTGAAATTCCACGAATTACAAGACGTAGATGCCGAAGATGAATGAATCGGTTATGAATGGAAACCCATATTTTTACGCATTACCAATGTGAACACCCTGTATTCCAGCAGTAACTGTAACCCTGTCAAGGTTACCTGCGTGAACTCCACACGTGTCGATGTTGACAGAGTGGTAAGTGGTGGTAACAGCGCCTCAAGAAAGATAACATCTGTTTCCCGCGTGGCCGGGAGAACGCTCGGCACCCACTTCGGGGTGAAAGGTTGTAACAATACTCGACCACTCCAGTCTGTCCGAGTCCGGCGTTCCGTTTGGTTTGGCGGAGGTAACCCTACACCGCCCCGGGCACTCCGGCGGCCTCACCCTTTCCTTTAATGGTGATTCAATTTGGGGCTAACATGGACAAACAAGAGTACGTGTCCTGCCTCGGCCCCCGGGACTCGGTTAACGCGATTATCTTCGGTCTTCGACAGCGACGTGATGTGTACGCGATCCGTTAGTCTATAAACGTCGAGATGCAAATTTCACATCCAGCAGTGTAAATCTTACCCAGTCCGGAACGTAAACATGAGTGTGGAATTTTACTTAAGCATAATGAAATTTTCTATAAAGCCCCAACCAATTTATTTTATACTACCCCTCTACCTTGCTTCACTAAGGTTTTCTAGTTTCTCACATTGAAATATGAATACTTTATTTCTTATGGTATTTACAGCATCCATATCTCGGAAAGTATTTGGAATACAAACAAAATTGACATTACAAAAAGTTCAGGAGGTATTATAAGCATTCCAGAACACTATTTATTTTTTCTCTATGTACATAAATAACGAAGTTGTGAATATTTTAAACTTTAAACCACCCACACGTTGGAACGGCCTAGCAGATATATTTGTAACAATATTCAATTCTTATACCAAGTTTCAAATAGTTTGCGATATTTGCGGTTGTTATCGTTACAACACCTAGCCCGGTTATATAGTATATACAATATAGGTATAGCCTATCTTTTCATATATATACTTTTAGGGGTGGTTTTGGCTTTGTGGATAATTTTCGGGAATTTATATGGAAATTTCCACTAAGCGCTTAATTACAATAGGCTGATTTTGGTGCATAAAATCTACAAAATTTTCGAAAAATAATTTAAAAAAAGTGAAAAATTTAATTTAATATTTGAATTACAAAAAGTAACATCAACTTCGATTAAAGTTACATGTAAGCAAGTGATGAAATAAGATAAAAATAAATCAATGTAACGATTATCAAGTCTTTTCAGTACTAACCAATAATGAGTACTCTTGATGTTGGGATGGTTCTCGTGATTGTTTTATCCCATAAGTATATCGCTAATCCTGGCCATTTCCATCTAATTTTGATAGGCGTGTTTAGAAAAATTGTAATTGGAAGTAATTTAGAAGTATCCCTCCTCATTTAGCTTTCAGTTATTCAACAACCAATGTAAAAATTGCTCTATTGAATCGTTATTTTTTTTACAAATCTGTACTATAACAATAAGCTTAAATACAGAGCGACTCAAGTGTGTAAGTCTATTCTGAATAATCAGTACTCATGGTCCTTAGCCACATATTGCGTAAAATATTTTACCACGCTTTTTGAAGTTTCATAATATTTTGAAATTTATTGGAAACTTATAACAGGTGGAATGTTGTTTCTGGCAATTTCTATAGTTAAATGTAACAAAAACAGTAACACTCGTGCCAGAATATGAAAATGTATGATAAATGTTTATAAAATGTATGATACAATTTATATTGTTTTGTTGACGTTGTCACATACTTTTTCAACGGTAGATATGTACAAGAATGCAGATTTATATGGAAATCGAACCACTTACTGAGATCCGGTTTCCAGGGAAAAACAGTTTTATTTAGACTCCATCTAAACTCAACCCCCTGTAACAATCTGTTTTCGGGTCCAATCTGTTACAGGTTCAACCAATCGGCCTCTGACTTCATGTTCTTTGAAGAAACTCATCCAAAAACCAACTAGAATACCACTAAAATTACCTACAAATCATTACGTTAGTTTAAAGTAAATATTGGATTTCAAAGTGGTGGAGCAAAACCATTATGTCTTTTGATCCGAAATGGTAGAATAGACATAAATACAGTTTATTGAGCTTTAATTATGTATATACTTGATTTCATGAGAAATTGGAAAATGAAGATGAATCTACAAGCAAAGAGATCCTCCTAAAGTAGGCTATTCAAGGCAGGGGAATAAATTATGGAATGGTGATTTTTTGCAATTTTAAAATTTCAGAATGAGAATCCAGATTAAATGGTGGGCTAATTGTTTTCCAATCGGGTTAATGTCAGTCCAGCGATGAACCCCGCTGTTAGGAAACTCTGCGGTGTTGTACAAGGGAGCAGGGAGGTCGCCCCAGGCCAGGACGAGCGGCTCACCCGCTCCAATAGTCCCAATCAATCCCAACTTCTCCATCCCGACTTGGCACAATCAGCCCTCATCGGAGTAGAGGTGAACGTGTGGACTTCGCGCTCCACGGAGCACCCCTTCTCTCATCACTCCCTCCCTCCCTCTCCACCTTTAACTTCGAGTTACCACTGACTCTGTCCGAGATAACTCTGTAGTACTCCACGGAAGTCTTAATTGAAGTTTAAAGAGAGCGAGTATATAGTCGAATTTATAGCGTTCTCAATCTTCATGGACAAGGAATTCAGTTATTAAGAAGTAATGTCGATTGCACAGAGAGTTTCAACTTTGAGTAGATGCGACGTAAAACGCAAAGGAATTATAGCAACCTCAGATATTAACTTATGAGCACAAGTTTTGTGATGTTGATAAGAATTCTTTGCAAAGAAAACAAAACGTTCAGATGAAGTACAAAGGTAACAAGCTAGTAAAAGTTAAATTTCATTTTATGAACATATTGACTTTTTTCCAAATCTAAAGTCATAACTTTTCATTTCACCTATATCTTTCTGGTTCCCTTATCAGTTCTTTTCGCAAATTCTACATTCTAAATCTTTTTAATGGAATCATACTAAGTATTTTCAAAGCTAGAGTATTTTCGCGATCTTTATTTTTATTTCTGCATTGTTTGTTTAAGATAATGTTTTTAATTTCTGTTTCAATTATTGATCATACCAGAAGAAATCCCAATGAGGCAGTCTTGACAGAGAATATGCAAGAAAACAGGTTATGACATTGTGCAAATTTAGAGACTGATAAGTATTCATTAGATGAAATTGAAAGAATCATCTCTTTCAGATTTGTGTATGTTTATCGACCTAATTCATTTTTAGATGTAGTAATTACAATTTGTCGAACCATTCAAATAGTCTAAGCAAAGTTGAGACAGCACTGCGTAGACAGTTTCACTAATAATTTAGTGTTGTGAGGAGTTCTAAATTGAGAAAAACCCTCTTGAAGCGGGGAAAAGTGGGTCTGATCGGGGGTCGAGTGTGGGCAGTATGTCATAGGAGCAGGCGAGCTGTATTTTTGTCGAGAGAGACAGAGTGTGCGATAAGCTTTATCAACTCAAGTGGTCCCCTGTGCTGGCCAGCCAGTGCTATTTATAGCCTCCCCACTGCACCTGCTTAGAGGCTACGCTCCTCCAATCTCCTCGTTCAGAAATAGATCAATGTCAACGCGACATACATTGATCATAGAAGCCTTGTTAGGTGTCTTACACTGATATTGAATAAAGTTAATTTTAGGCATGGATAAGAATAAAACTTTTATTCTCTCGCTGAAATATTCAGTATACTTCAACCTTTCCATTATCGTCTTCTAAGTTCTTTCTTTTGTTGCATCTCCTTCCACTTTGCCTTAATTCTCAAGAATATCAACTCTTCTTCAAAAGATCTTCTTCGTTCATCCACAATTGTGCTACAACATCTTATCTACAATTACATATGTTCCTCTTCCAAGGGTTCCGTTAAAAATTCCTCAGACGCCCTTATCCACCCTCTGCCTTCTAATGAGGATGGAAATGTTAATTTAAGGAAAAGATAAAATAGAGCTTTTATTCAGAAGTCTATACTTCTTCTATTCATCGCTAGTCTTAATCTTTTACCTGTATCGTATCAGTTTGCTCGCTGAGATATTCAGTATACTTCAACCTTTCCCTTGTCGTTTTCCAAGTTCTTTCTTTTGTTCCCCCTCCTTCCACTTTGCCTTAATTCTCAAGAATCTCAACTCTTCTTCAAAAGATCTTCTTCCTTCTTCTACAATAATTATACTATAACATCTAATCTACCATTTCATATGTTCCTTTCCCATGGGTTCTGTTAAAAATTACCCTGACACAATCGTTCTTTGTTCGATCCTTTACTCTCTGCCTTCAAATGAGGATGGAAATGTTAATTTAAGGAAAAGATAAAAATAGAGCTTTTATTCAGAGGCCTACACGAATTTTATTCATCGTTAGTCCCTTATCGTCTTCTAAGTTCTTTTGTGTGTTCCCCCTCCTTCCACTTTGCCTTAATTCCTAAGATCTTCTTCCTTCTTCCATAATTGTGCAATATATCGTGTAATGTATCCATTACATACGTTCCTCTTCCATGGGTTTCATTTTACAATTCCCCTGACACAATCATCCCTTGTCCAATCTCCCAGTCAAATGTGGATCGAAAATCGAACAGAGGTACTCAACAAAGGAACGATGGACGCGCCCGTGATCAGAGATCAGACAATAAGTAGGAGTATCCAAATCGCTCTGAGACAACCACAGAATTAGACTGTTCCATTAAATGCTGCGTTTAAAACAAAACGTCACGCGTAAATTGTCAGTTACAGAGCGACTGCGGCGGGCAAAAAACCGAACTCAAGGAAATCTAATGACACAAAATGCACACTTAGTGTAAACGGACAGTGAATTCATTAAAAAAGGGTAGTTGGTAATCGCATAAAATCACATTTTAAACGGATTAATGGGCGAGTGGTCTTGGGCCCTATAATCTAAGGGCAGTCAGGGACACGGCCTGCCGACAAACCTAACCTCAAAAACTGCTAATTATATCGGTAGCGGGTAGCGACGATGGCTGCGTTTTGTCAAATACTGTAATCTACAGATCGTGGGCATTTAAACCATTAGCTCTTCCAGTTCGGGTTGTCGGTACAAAAAATAAACGCATTCTACCTCTGTCGACCATCCCCCCGTGGCCACCCTGGGTAATTTTCTGTCACGTGATCCAAGATGGCGGTCGGCTCCACGGTCAGTCGTGGTCAGGCGGCCGAGATGGAACCATCCTCCTTGTTTTTCTTCTGGGTATGTCTCACACGTTTGTCATTTCTACTACGTTCGCTAGTGACACTCTACTTTTACTCTTTTATTTGTTATATAGTTGTTTGAGTTTATTTTTCTGTTACATTCTTATTGTACTTCTTAATATTTTTTTATTGCTTTTTAAGCAAAACACATTCTATTGTATTTATACATGTCACAGAAAACAAATGTTTATGATTAATTAATTGTGTTTTCAAACATTTATATACCTTTTCTATAGATTTTGTGATTGTTATTCGTATTACACAGTAAACCCTAATTCTAAAATTAATATCCATGGATTTTTTAGAGGTAGTATGGTTTGCGAAAAATAAATTGAATTTAATTCACTGTGAAAGCCGATTTAATAATGAGGAGTTATAGTTCTCACCAACGTTTTCAAAGCAACTTACTATTTTATAGTGTAATTAAATACGTTTTTAACTTTAAGTACTACTGATTTGATAAGACCCAACCTGTAATTATATATTTTAATTGTTGAATACAGGAAGTTACCATTTGACTTGCGTGCTTAGTTATAATAAAATACATTTCGGCTTATAAAATATAAAGTATTGTTGCATACTTGGTCTATAAATACGAGTATAATTAAAATAAAATAAAATCCGCTTATTAGTACAGAAATTTTAATAAGAAGTTATTCAAATTAATTATTGTTGCATTTATTTTTTTCGATATGATTTGTTTTATTTTACCATACCATAAGTTTTAACACACCTTTTAGTTATTTTGTTCAATATTAAAATTTTTCGACCCATATTATTTTTGCTTTAAATTTCTTAAAGTAACTTTATTTGGTGTTAATATAATTTTAAAAACCAATTAAAATCGTAATTGTGTACATTTGGATAGCCGGTAAAAAATAATTATAAAATCCTCAAATCTTGGATTGGTACTGTGATGAGATTTCGCCTTCTGTTTGTAACTACAGAGTGGTCTAGTCCATATTTCTAAATATAACTATCCATCTATTACTACAAAAAGTGCCAAACTACATGTCAACCACACGTCCAATCAAAACTACAATGCTACTTCTTGTAATATTGCAATACCTGCAACACATTCTTTACTGTTGTTAAAGGGTTAAAACAATTATTTATTTTATTAATTACTACAATTAGCAGTAGGTCGCATTTGAATTCGAATTCTTGAAATAGAAGATGATGTTTTCTCAAGTGATAACGGAAACTTTTTGTTAATTATTATAGAATACCATAATTATATATCGTGGTATGTATGTATTTGTGTCTTAACTTAAAATTTATTAGTATTTTGTTATTTTATTATTTATGAAACTAACGAGTATCCGAAGCGAGGCTCCGCGCTTTGGACATTAAGGTTCGATTTACGAGAATATATTCATAACGTCTAATACATAGGAGAAAATGCTTGAACATTGCTGGTGTAGTTATAAGGATCCAACTAATCCAACTTCAGAAGGAATAATTAAATTTGATGATAATTCGTTTGGTACTTAAGCACCAAATGCATGACAATTAGTAGCATAAGGTTTTGGTAATTCCTTTGGATTCAACAACAGAAGGAATAATACAATTTGGGAATAATTCGTTTGGTAAAATGGACGAAATGCTCAAAAATTAGTAGCATAAGTTTTTGACTCTTTGGATTCAACAACAGAAGGAATAATAAAATATGAGGATAATTCGTTTGATACATAGCAGTAGCATAAGTTTTCGACTCTTTGGATTCAACAACAGAAGGAATAATAAAATATGAGGATAATTCGTTTGATACATAGCACCAAATGCTCAAAAATTAGTAGCATAAGTTTTCGACTCTTTGGATTCAACAACAGAAGGAATAATAAAATATGAGGATAATTCGTTTGATACATAGCACCAAATGCTCTAAAATTAGTAGCGTAAGTTTTCAATTCAACAACAGAAGGAATAATAAAATATGAGGATAATTCGTTTGATACATAGCTGCTCTAAAATTAGTAGCATAAGTTTTTGACTCTTTGGATTCAACAACAGAAGGAATAATAAAATATGAGGATAATTCGTTTGATACATAGCACCAAATGCTCTAAAATTAGTAGCATAAGTTTTTGACTCTTTGGATTCAACAACAGAAGGAGTAATAAAATATGAGGATAATTCGTTTGATACATAGCACCAAATGCTCTAAAATTAGTAGCGTAAGTTTTTGACTCTTTGGATTCAACAACAGAAGGAGTAATAAAATATGAGGATAATTCGTTTGATACATAGCACCAAATGCTCTAAAATTAGTAGCGTAAGTTTTTGACTCTTTGGATTCAACAACAGAAGGAGTAATAAAATATGAGGATAATTCGTTTGATACATAGCACCAAATGCTCTAAAATTAGTAGCATAAGTTTTTGACTCTTTGGATTCAACAACAGAAGGAGTAATAAAATATGAGGATAATTCGTTTGATACATAGCACCAAATGCTCTAAAATTAGTAGCATAAGTTTTTGACTCTTTGGATTCAACAACAGAAGGAGTAATAAAATATGAGGATAATTCGTTTGATACATAGCACCAAATGCTCTAAAATTAGTAGCGTAAGTTTACGGTAATCTGATTCAACAACAGAAGTAACAATGAAATATGAGAATGTTTCCTTAACAACTGGTACATAGCACAATGGTGGAAAATGACTATGCATCTTTATGATATAGCCTACGAGTAATTTTCCTGCATGTGTGAATAAACCAATGTGTGAACCTGATAAGACATATCGTACAGAGAAGTAACTGTTAAGGGCCCAAAGCAATGTGAACATGAGTATTATTCATTAACATAAATGGCATATTCGATTGTATCTATGACTGGTAATATATAAAGGAACACCTGACACCTGAATCACATTGCAAGATTATGCTTGCATTGTCGTTGATCGTTATCTCTACGTCCATCTATCACTGCAGCAATAGTTTCATTGTCGGTTACTATATTTTATAATGCTATGTAATCGTCATGTGCATACAAATGATATAATTTGTTTATTCGTTTCTTTGCTGGTTGCGACACTCTATTAATAAATAAATAAGTAGGTTTACTAAAATTAAACTTGGACTAATACTTCGGTTTTATCTCTAAATTCGCTTTCTGGATTGGAAGAATTTTATTACGATTTAAAGTATTCAAATAAACCCCGACAATAAACTGTACAACTATTAAGGTTACTTTCAAATTCAGCGAAAAAAAAAAAAAAAAAAAAAAAAAACAGACATTCTCATTAAGATAAAACCGTATTTATTTGTTATTTGTAAACCAAACTTGTGTGTTTATTGGTAACCAATATTTTTGAATGCATATTGCGTTTTATAAATGTATATGATTTAAATTAGTTTTTCTTATTTGTGCGAAATAATATTTTAGATTAATTATGAATTAAACTACTGTAATATTCAAATTTTATTCAAAAACACTGTAATCCTATATTATTCCAATAACCATTTTTTTACTGTGATTACTTTATAGCTAGTCCTTCAATAAGTTCGTTAGACATGAGTCATGAATAGCCTATATTAAATTGTGTCGTGTGATAATAATAGCCTAGGGAGGTTCTTCTTGGTCTAAAGAAGAACCCTGCTGACTTTGCGGTCAAAACGTCAAAGGGAAGGGAAGTAAAATTTTAAAACGGGTTTTATGGGAAACCATTACCACAAATGGAAAAACGCAGTATATGCAAATTACTATGGTAAAAGAGTTTACGGTCAAGTTATTTATATGACATTGTTCAATAAGTTAACACCATATCATGAATTTATTTTGTTCAATTCGTTTCTTTCATATAAATACGGAAAGTTTTAACTTACATTATCGTCAAGTTCTGCCAGATTCTTCGTTACTCCAATGTGCCAGTTTATATTTTTAGATATTCCAGTAATATTTCCAATTAGTGTCTGTAAAAATGTCGGAAACCGTTTCAGCCTACATGAATTCTGCTGTGTATCATATTTCGTATTGTTACATAATATGATGTCATATCTCCACCGACCCACACATCCAACCGCGCACTGACAATATTGCTACTCATATTAATTACTCTGTGTTACAGTTTTCTCTTTTACCGCTTAAACAAATATAATAGTAGGGTTTTGTTCAGAATAGCCTTCTTACTTGTAGGGATGGAGACACCAGTAGGGTTGCATAGATTTAATACAACTTTTATACTTTTCATCGGATATAGTCTAACTAGCTTAGAAATGTTTTGGTTGATTCTGATTAAATCATTTATTACAGTGTTTATTTATGGATTATGTGATAAATTTCTATTAATGTACAACAGTGTAGTATTGTTTATTGTAACGTTTACTAGGCATCAATAAAAACAATTATTAAATAGCTGTAAAATCTTATTCTGCTTAATTTTCTGACAAGAAATACCTAAAATTTAAAATACAAGAATCATATTATGATATAAGCTAAAATGTAACAGCTACTTGAAGATATATAGCTAGCTATTAACTTTTAGCATTGCATTAACATAGTGGTACACTTGATTTGTAGCTGCATTGTTTGTCGTTCTTGCTTAAACCACCACTTATTAACAAACAGCAGAACAACAAAAGAGAACAAAAACAAGAGGAACAATAAAGAAGAATATTGTTATTTCTCCTAATACACAAACGATGAATGCATTTGCACTAGGATTCCTATAAAACTTTGTTGATAAACGTATTTGTCGAGGCCTAGAATTTAATTAAATTTTTGTACTTATGGAAGTTTGAAGGTTTATTTGTGATTAATGTCCCTGGGAATTGGTTTCCGAACAAAATCTTAGACGGTCGTTTTACATTTTTTAGGGTCTTTGACTTTAAAGAGAAGACTTTATCTTGAATCCATATGGGGTATAGAAATTTGGTGGTAGGGACACAAGCTAGTTCTGTTAGGTAACGTAAAGATAGCGCCACCATACTAAACATTTTGCTTACATTAAATTTGTAATCCATATAATCTTCGGGTACTGTCTTTGTATTTAAGGATCAAATTTAAAATTCTTTTTTCATTGTTAGATCTTAGTCAATATGGTGAGTTTAATACTTTCTGTAATATATTTATAATTATTGTTTCTTTCGTTTGACGCAACATACCACAATCTTTCAAGAGGCAACAGATTAATAGATTTTAGATTTTACATTACATTGGATATAATACGTTCTGATTAAAAGTTGCATGATCAAAGTTAAAGTGTACATGCAATTATAATATATATCTTAAGGGGGATATAAATATATGTATACTTGAAGTATAAATAACTAACATTTTGATGCAAGGTCTCTTCTAGTATAACTGACTTGAAATTTATCATCTGTTTGGATGTTGTGTAATGTTTGAGGTTAAACGTTCCTCTGGTCTATTTTATAACTATGCCAAACGTCATTGAATAGTTACAAACTTGGAATAAATGCATATTTCCACTGATCCGTGGATTTTATAACGGCATTAATATGATATAACGTTAAAATTAATTGACGAATAGAGGGAAATATGTAGTATTTTCAACTTTTTCAGTTATCTTTTACGTTTATATGTAGTGATTGAAAAAGCTTATATAATAGTTGTTCTCAATTTTGTTTCATCTTGTAAGAATTGTTAGTGATTTTTTTGTATTTCTCGATGAATATGTTATCAATTTTTAACTCTTTAAATACTGGAGATATAAAACTTTATTACTACCATTTTTTGTTGTATATATATATTTAAAACTTCATATGGTTGTCATTATTCATAGGTTAAAAGTTCAATTTTTAAGTTTAATGTTAATGAATCACTGGTAAATGAATACAAATTTTCCAATATTATAATTTCATTATTTACAAGGCCTTTCGGAATCATTGATTCCATCATCAGGAAAATTCACAAATTAAAAAATGACGATTCCTGATGATGAAACCAATGCCTTGTAATAATAAAAATAATATTGGAAAATTTGTACTCGTTTACTAGTACTTCATTAAAACATTTTCCAATGCTTCATGATTCTTCATTTAATGTTTATGTATACTATGTACAGAACAGTGTTAAAGGTGTTTTTATTTTGTTAATTTTACCAATACATTTTTGAGACTACATTACTACAATATTTTTATCTCATAAAAATCTTAACCCAATATTTTTTTTAATACCATTATTTTATTTTTTCGGTAATATTCATAAACAACGATGTGTTGGTTCGTCAAGCTATGCCCAATTTCAAATGAAAATTTGGATGTCTGATACTGGAGTACAAGTTCGACATTAAAGTTATGCCATTATTCAGGTTACAATTAAATTGTAGAATACGAATTTCCGAAAATATTAAATTCTAAGGAGCAATCTAGGAATGACACTTTATGATGTAATAAAGGATGGGTGATCTAATATCTGCGGTTTGTTGCAGGAGCCGCACGGTGCAGTACTGGACCGCTGGAATATCTGCAGTCCTGAAGAGGAACCTTTGGTCCTGCAGCAGTTCCTGAGGTTCGGCGAGACTCGGGCGATCACCCAGCAACTCCTGCTGCACAGCGGCGACGCGCGGGGACTACCGCGGCTGGAGTCGGACATCCAGAAGTTCATCGAGAGAGCCGCAGGCCGTCTACCCACCAAGGAGGAGGACAGGAACTCCAGGATCTCCATCAAGCCTATTCAGCAGCTGCAGCAGCCGAGGAGAGGGTTGTCTCCTCCTCCAGCTCCAGTGCAAGCCCACCCTCCCATGGGAGTACAGCATCACTTGGCAGCCACCAGGCCGCCCCCACCCCCGGCGTCACCCCAGCAAAAGCAATCCTCGATGAGCTTCTTGAAGCTACCACCGACCGGCTTATCTTGCACGCCCGCGACCACCAGTAACGGGCCTATCCCCTCTTCCCCGCCCAGCAGCATCAGCAGTAGCCCCATCAGCGTGTCCCCTCTCAACAGACTGCAGAGCATGCAACCCTTCGACTTCCGGAAGATCGCCACAGGGGCGCTTCCCGTCAAGGGCAGTCCGGAAAGAAGAAGAGCCTCGGAGACTTCGGAATCGAGCCCACCGGGTCTGATGAACCTGTGTGTGACGAGCCCCAACCCCGTCTGCCCTCCTCCTCCACCCCCTCCTCACCCCGCCACTAGTACGGCCATGTCCATCTATCCCACACACAGGTCCCCTCCTGGAGATCCCACGGGTAGTAGCGAGTTCGGCTCCGATGACGATGACGATGACGAGGAGAACTCACACTCGGCGTTGAACCTCAGTCGGGACGCCGCGCCAAAACTGCCCAGACCTAACAGACCCCAGCACATGAGGAAAACTGCGACGCCCATGAAACGGCAATGGGGAACCTCCACTCTACCTCTCAATTTAGGAACTCAACTCATCAATCCTGCCACTGGAAAGAAGAGGGTCCAGTGCAACGTGTGCTTAAAGACTTTTTGTGATAAGGGTGCGCTGAAGATTCACTTCTCTGCTGTCCACCTTCGGGAGATGCACAAATGTACCGTAGAGGGTTGCAACATGATGTTCAGCTCTAGGAGGTCAAGGAATAGACATAGTGCCAATCCTAACCCTAAGTTACACTCACCTCACTTGAGGAGGAAAATATCTCCCCATGACGGCAGGAGTGCTCAATCTCACCCAATTCTCATACCTCCTATCCCACCTTCAGCGTTGAATCCTTTGTCTTTTGGAACGTTTCCGTTACTGGCTCCAACACCCGACATGAGACACCAACAAGCTGTTCTTGACCTAAAACAAAGTCTCGATTTGAGTCTACATCGACACGAAGAACAAAGAAGGTATGAAAACTCATCGGACCATATGGACGATTATATGATGGACGATGACGATGAAGAGGGTATCGTCGTTGTTGGCAATGGGGACGATGACGATGATCTGGACTGTGACACTCAGAACGGAGATAAACATGACGGAGAGAAGACGAAAAGGTTTAAACTGTCCGAATCTGACATGGATATGGACGAAGATATGACTAGTAATATGGACAGCAACGACGATTCTCTGAGTGTCGTAGACTCTCAGAGCACTAAAGAAGAGAACGTAGGTGACAATGCTATGGCTCTTTCGAAGAGTGTGCGGAAGAGGAAGAACCAAAATCCTACAAGGTGTGCTATTGCACAGCCCATAGCAGATGATGACGGCATTATGACAGATGAAGAATCGTCTAATGATGTATTTCAAGGAGCAAAAAGAGAAGATCGAAGCTCACCCCTTAAAGAACACGATATTCCAAAAAACTTTGAAAGTGATCTCCAACCGCAAGATTTGACAGAAAAGAATTCAAAAGAACAAGAAAATACTGCAGTAAATTTACCAACACGTACAGAATCTCCTCTGCACCAAAAGGTTGAAAATTCAGAAGTTGAAAAAGAGGATCAGGAAAGGGAAGTAACTAACGAGGAAGTAAATAATATTGAGAACAACAAGAACAGAAGTGCAAGAAACACACCAGATCATGAAGAAAAACTGAACAGTGAAAACAACAATATTCCAATTCAAGAATTAAAACACGAAAAAACAGAGGAAATTACTAGTTCTAAGTCACCTAGTTTAAATAAAACCGATGATCAGCTGGATTCTACCAACGCACTTCGTCAACTGGAAAATCTCTCTCAGGGTAATTTTGGGGATATGGCAATGAATCGCCAGCACGAGTCTTTTCCTATGAACTTTATGATGGGTGCAGACCCTCCTAGTCCAGCCAGGTCCCAGTCATCGTCTGTGAGCTCTGGAGATTCCCCTTCAGAAGATAACGGTGACCACATCTACGGACACTTTCAAGACGGCACCTTTATCAGTACAATGGACGTGCCAATCGACAAAGACAACCCTAGGATGTGTACAGCTTGTGGGAAGATGTTCCAAAACCACTTCGGTGTGAAGACTCACTACCAGAACGTCCATCTGAAGCTGATGCACAAGTGTACCGTGGACGGCTGTAACGCTGCTTTTCCTTCGAAGAGAAGCCGCGACAGGCACAGCGCCAACCTCAACCTCCACCGTAAACTCTTGTCCACATCTCTAACAGACAAGACCGGATCGTTGTTCCTAGAAAACTCACCGTTTTCCTCGTTAGCTGCGAATACAGCGTTACATAACGAATTCCTCTCCCGCTTCTACGCCGACCCCCAGTCGATGCCCCTGGGGCCGCCTCATCTTCCGCCCCCAGGCATGATGAACGGTGATCGTCTTCCGCCTCATCCTCCAATCTTCCTCCCCCCTCTCGGAGGCCTCCCCGGCTTCCCTGGGATGAATAACTTCCCGCACCTGCCCCAGCCGATGCAGAACATCAACGGTCACTCTTCAGGATCCGCTTCTCCCATCTCGCCGGCGTCCTCTCCGGTCCCACCGCACCCGGAGGAGGATCTCCCGGTGCCCGACAGAGACGGCCTCCTCCCCTGCAGGTTCTGCCATCAACCTCTCCAGGACGCCTCCGCCCTGAAGGAGCACTACGAGCAACACCATTCCTCGGAGATGTTCCGCTGTTCCTTGCCCGGGTGCGGGAAACTCTTCACTTCCAGGAGGAAGCGGGACTCCCACCAGGACAGCGAGTCCGCTCATCAACCCCCGCCCACGTCGTGACCCTCCCGACCCCTCGCCGTGCCCGTGTGGTGGTAGTGCCAATCCTCCCCTCAGTTCCTTCATCGCGTCGATGTATTTATTGTCTAGTGTCGTTTAATCAAAAGTGGCGAGTACTCGCTTCCCAGTGATCGTTGGAATCAAATTTTGTAATTTTATTGTACAATATCGCGCCTGTTCATAGACTCGACCTCGATTCGTTAGTATTCCTTTTTTATCTTTAGTGCAATAATGGACCCGAGCGCTCGTGGAGACTGACTAAATGTATCTAGGTTAAGTGGCTGACTGGACCGATTGTCCGCGTCGTTGTACGATATTAGATTGTATGTGTTTGTATACGATTAGGTGCGTAGTCTCTTGCATTTTACCTATACCACCGTGTCCCTTCCTTCCTTAGGGTCAAGTCCATACATCGAACGGACTCTTCTGTGATTTTACTGTCCGGTCACTATTAGTTTTATGTTAATCCGCCGTCGAGTGCAAGAGAGAATGATGTAATGTCCTTGAAGAGATTTTCTATCCGATATGTTGTGTTTAATTCATTTATATGAATGTTTCCTTCTAATCCTTGTTCAATATTGAATTGTATAAATCGCAATGTTAATAGTAATTTATCCAAAGTTATTTCAATGTTGTAAATTTTTATTAAATAATCTTAGTTCATTTGGTTAAAACATAATTCGCAAACAAACATAAATTTGTATATTTTCTTTTAATCAAAATTTTAAATCAAAATGATTATGCGTGTTTGTGGTGCACCAGAAAATTTTGTTTTTGTTTGTATATTGTATAATGCAGTTTCTTACTCTTAATTTCATTATGTTTCCAAATAAAAAAATATGAGTTTTATTATTTGTCAAATCACTGTCTTTCTACGCACAGGCATTGTATTTTTAACTGTAGCGAAGACTCTATATTTGTTGTTTACTGTGAAGTGTAATAAGATATTACGTATATTGTGTTTTTATTTATTTTGTAAAGTTTAATTTAACGTTCTGGTGACCACGGTGTGGCGTGACTGTGCTTCTTTCCCCATGATCTCTCTGTCGTAATCAAAAGCGACGGGCAGTTGTCGTCGAATCATGTACCTCGAATACTCCGTGTATAAAGCTATTGTAACTTTTGTTATATATAAGCGTATTGTATGTATCATAGTCAGTGTGAGTGGTTCGCCACTTCTAAATAAAACTGAACAAGGTTACATCCTGTGTTTCATTTCTGGCCCCTTCGCAATGTATTTGCACATTCAATTTGATGTTTGCACAAGATGGAACAAATTTAAATCAGGTTTTAATTCAGGATTTTTCGAAAAACACTATTTACAAATGGTCAGACTATATTGAGTAACTTATGGTAGCTTATGTTATATAATTTCAAATTTTAATGGGGTTTTGGCTATATTTATAAACTTATGTTTTAAACTCACTTTGCTTCCTGATGGAACCTATTTAGTAATGTTAGTCTAATCTGAATGGGATTGGCTCAAATTGAAAAAATCATATTGTTGCTATTTCGAAAATTCAACTAACATGAACTCTTACTACAGGTACTTCTTAAATTTGGACATTACATTTGCCATAATTCGGTTTGGTAATTGTTGTTGCCTCTGTACAAAAGCAGGTGAAACTGTTGCCTGTGCCATTTTTTACAAATGCAAATTTTAAATTTTAATCTCAAACCATTTTTGTGTAAGGCTATATAATTATTAAAAAAAAAAAAAAAGCTAGGAGAGGTGTCATTTTGCAACACTCTTATGGTGTTTCGAGTGATATACAACACGAGATGGGTTATATTAAATGTATTTAATTGAATGCATATAAATATTTATACAAAATATTTTGAAGAGCGTAATTAAAATTTTTTAATTTTGTTTATAAATACTTAATGCTGTTGTAAATATCATAGTTGGGATGAGAATATAGGTAATAGTAAAAAATATTTCTGACACTCGTTTTTTATAAGTAGCCTGCCTCGACTAAATAATACTTACCTTGTAAGCTAGCATTTTTTACTTGAGGATATACCACAAAGTACATAATTTGAAGGGCTGCAGTATAATAAGAGGCCACCACCACAAAAAAGTAACTAAATGTTAAACTGTTTTGTTTGTTACATTTTATAGATACGCAACATAGATAGTTTTTATATAACGTAATTCGTGTCAACATTTTTGTTTCTATAGTTTAAATAATAATAAATATGATTCTATTGTGGTGGTGGCCTCTTATTATACTGCAGCCATTTAAAGGAGGCTTTTCAAAATATTTCAATAAATGGTTAGGCCTATTAATGTTGTGAATTTACTGGTTGAATACAAATAAACAATGATAAGTTATTCACTAAAAATTAAAAATAAGCGTATTTAATACTTAGTACTAGTTTCTGTTTAGACAGCGGCCGAAACACAATATGTAATAACGTAGCTATGGTGGGAAGGGTTGATTCAGTGTGAATCTTCAGTTCAGCTCCAGTTTAAAGCAATGACAGCGTCGGATTCCAGACGCTGCGATTCGCTAACGCTCAGCCAACCAAAATGATTTATGCCAATTGATACTGTCGAATATCAAAGAATAACGATTGGAGAGTATCCATACTCACAATAAGTGAATTGGATACTCACCAAATACTCATATTAATGGGATTAGATTGTATTCACTAAGCTAGTATAGCCTTTCCAAGGCTGCAAGTAATACAGAGAAACAAACATAAGAAACAATCTCAATGCAGGCAAACAGGGCCGTTTCGAGATCTCCAATCGGATCTCTTCTTCAGGTAAATAACTAACCTAACACACAGTTACAAACTAGGTTAAAATAAACAAATCATACCAGAGCGTTGTGACACGCCTAAGTCAGGAATTACAACCACCATGTGTGTGTCAACTTCAGTAACTCTAAAACATGCACTGAATAAACAACTAAACACAACAGTAATTATTCAAACTGAACTACCGAATACAGGCCACAATAGGTCTGCATTCGTCGACCAACCACCTACGACTGTGGAATAAACAACTAAACACAACAGTAATTATTCAAACTGAACTACCGAATACAGGCCACAATAGGTCTGCATTCGTCGACCAACCACCTACGACTGTGGTAGACGATCCTGTCATCATCTAAAATAAACTTCAAACAAAGGATTAACCGGTATGCTCTCAGAGCTCTGGATACTGTTTATACCAACTACTAAAAACTAAAACGTATTAAATCAATTGTTATAGCTTTCTTAAGTCGTAGATAACTTTATTCTTTAATAGACTTTGGGGTTACCTTGCGACAAGACGGATCCAGAAACCGTCAGAAGCTAAAGGCCTCTTGGTTCTAAATACAAGTACTATTAAAAGCCGATGTTGTTAGTGGTTGTCACGAAGAAGGGAGATGCTGAAGAAGAGTCAGGAACCGCTATAATTAGAGTTGTCTCATCTAATGGTTCTAGAGGCTTCAGAGATTTGGTGGTTGGTTAGGTTGAAATTCCCCGAAATCCTAGGAGACTAAAGGATTGAAGGCCATGGTAGAAGGTTGACTAAGAAACTCCGACCACCAAGTATCAGACCACCAGAAACACAGATCTTCTTAGTGTACTTTGGGTTTACTAAAATATTGGCGCCAATAAAGTACTGTAGATTGAAACATTTTCTAAACTCTTGTGGGTATGAATAAATAATGACCTTGGTCAATAAAGTACTGCAGATTGAAACATTTCTAAACTATTGTAGGTATGAATAAATAATAACCTTGGTCATTAAAGTACTGTAGATTGAAACATTTTTTTGTTGGTATGAATAAATAATAAACATGGTCAATAAGGTACTTTAGATTGAAACATTTTCTAAACTCTTGTGGGTACGAATAAATAATAACCTTGGTCAATAAAGTACTGTAGATTGAAACATTTTCTAAACTGTTGTGGGTACGATTAAATAATAACCTTGGTCAATAAAGTACTGTAGATTGAAACATTTTCTAAACTGTTGTGGGTACGATTAAATAATAACCTTGGTCAATAAAGTACTGTAGATTGAAACATTTTCTAAACTCTTGTGGATATGAATAAATAATAACTTTGGCCAATAAAGTACTGTGGATTGAACAGTTTTCTAAACTCTTGTGGGTATGAATAAATAGTAACCTTGGTCAATAAAGTACTGTAGATTGAAACATTTTCTAAACTCTTGTGGGTATGAATAAATAGTAACCATGGTCAATACAGTACTGTAGATTGAAACATTTTCTAATCTCTTGTGACAGTGAATAAATAATGACCTTGGTCAATAAAGTACTGTAGATTGAAAGATTTCTAAACTATTGTAGGTATGAATAAATAATAACCTTGGTCAATAAAGTAATTTAGATTGAAAAATGTTCTACACTATTGCGGCTATGAATAAATAGTAACCTTAGTCAATAATGTACTGTAAAATTGAAACATTGTCTAAACTCTTGTGGATATGAATAAATAATGACCTTGGTCAATAAAGTACTGCAGATTGAAACATTTCTAAACTATTGTAGTTATGAATAAATAATAACCTTGGTCATTAAAGTACTTTAGATTGAAACATTTTTTTGTTGGTATGAATAAATAATAAACATGGTCAATACGGTACTTTAGATTGAAACATTTTCTAAACTCTTGTGGGTACGAATAAATAATAACCTTGGTCAATAAAGTACTGTAGATTGAAACATTTTCTAAACTGTTGTGGGTACGATTAAATAATAACCTTGGTCAATAAAGTACTGTAGATTGAAACATTTTCTAAACTCTTGTGGATATGAATAAATAATAACTTTGGCCAATAAAGTACTGTGGATTGAACAGTTTTCTAAACTCTTGTGGGTATGAATAAATAGTAACCTTGGTCAATAAAGTACTGTAGATTGAAACATTTTCTAAACTCTTGTGGGTATGAATAAATAGTAACCATGGTCAATACAGTACTGTAGATTGAAACATTTTCTAATCTCTTGTGACAGTGAATAAATAATGACCTTGGTCAATAAAAGTACTGTAGATTGAAAGATTTCTAAACTATTGTAGGTATGAATAAATAATAACCTTGGTCAATAAAGTAATTTAGATTGAAAAATGTTCTACACTATTGCGGCTATGAATAAATAGTAACCTTAGTCAATAATGTACTGTAAATTGAAACATTTTATAAACTCTTGTGGATATGAATAAATAATAACTTTGGCCAATAAAGTACTGTGGATTGAAACATTTTCTAAACTCTTGTGGTTATGATTGAATAATAACCTTGGTCAATACAGTACTGTAGATTGAAACATTTTTTTTAAACTATTGTTGGTATTAATAAATAATGACCTTGGTCAATAAAGTACTGCAGATGGAAACATTTTCTGAACTGTTGTGGATATTAATAAATAATGACCTTGGTCAATAAAGTACTATAGATTGAAACATTTTCTGAACTGTTGGGGGGTATGAATAAATAATGACCTTGGTCAATAAAGTACTGTAGATTGAAAATTTTTCTAAACTCTTGTGGTTATGATTAAATAATAACCTTGGTCAATACAGTACTGTAAATTGAAACATTTTCTAAACTCTTGTGGGTATGAATAAATAGTAACCTTGGTTAATAAAGTACTGTAGATTGAAAAATTTTCTAAACTCTTGTGGGTACGAATAAATAATAACCTTGGTCAATAAAGTACTGTAGATTGAAACATTTTCTAAACTCTTGTGGATATGAATAAATAATAACTTTGGCCAATAAAGTACTGTGGATTGAAACATTTTCTAAACTCTTGTGGTTATGATTAAATAATAACCTTGGTCAATACAGTACTGTAGATTGAAACATTTTTTTAAACTATTGTTGGTATTAATAAATAATGACCTTGGTCAATAAAGTACTGCAGATGGAAACATTTTCTGAACTGTTGTGGGTATTAATAAATAATGACCTTGGTCAATAAAGTACTGTAGATTGAAACATTTTCTGAACTGTTGTGTGTATGAATAAATAATGACCTTGGTCAACAAAGTACTGTAGATTGAAACGTTTTCTAAACTCGTATGAATAAATAAGGACCTTCGCCACAGGCAAGATGTGGAATCGTACGTTTTTTGAGACCAATCCGAAATGCCGCCCATTTCTGGGAACCATTCGCGGGACATTTAAAACCGAAGACATGACAACTGTCGCCAGCGTGACGGCAAGGTCTTGGCGGCCCGGCCCTCAGCTGTAAAACTTCCATTCCGCAGACATTTAGACGTTTTTGGCAATTATACCCTAATAGGCTCTTAATCATGCGGCTGTTTTTGCACATAGTTGGATTCTCTTGCCAAAATTACTTTGTGTCAAGAGTGAAATATATTGTTTTCATAAGAGAAAACCAAAAGGTAGACGTAAGTCATTGACGTGCAAATAACTTAAATTGATTTTCCCGCAAATTGAATGGGAACGGAGTAGTGTTAAAATCTCCCTATGATTTTTTTGTTTCTGGACACGTGAAAAGTAAACTTATGTAAAACTCTACACTTCGGTAAAGGCTTCGACTGGTATAAAGACATACTAGTAAGTACTCACTAGAACATTTTGAAACAATAAGTAAATAATTTGTTGTATCTATTCGTCAACAGCGTACTTTTTGAGAATCTACTATGAAACTTAAAAATGTGTCTCTAGGTAAAAGTTTTTTTTAAAGAAAATGATACTGTAGGATAGTAATATATCATACCGGGATGTTAAATAAATTATAAAAAGTATGAGCTTTTAAACACACAGGTATAATTATATTGTATCCTTTCTATAAAGTTTTTTATTGACGTTGGAAGGTTTGAAAGGATAACATTATTTCTGACATTTGCCATCGTTATAGGTTATAACAAGTACAACACGACGTTTCAAGGATTGGAATCTATCCTCTTCGTCAGGTGGGGTAGGTATTAATACATACAAAAATAACGAACAGAAAGAAGTAAAGAAGGGATAGATAAGGGTTCAAACGTATTCAAAAGCTGCTTGGAGTCCAATCCAGGCGTTGTCACTGACAATCCCGAGCACAAAACATAAATACGAAGATAACAATCACACATCACACTAGCACAGGCTACAGTGGGATACATATAGGATGGCGATGTCGGCTCTTTCATTTTATTTCCTTTCTTTACTTCCTTCTGTTCGTTATTTTGTTATGTATTAATACCTCTCCCATCTGACGAAGAGGATAGATTCCAATCCTCGAAACGTTGTGTTATACCTTTTGTAACCTATACAATTTTCTCCTCTAGAAAACTCTAGAAAATGCTTTATTTATTGTTTTTAAACATTTGATTATAAATATGACAATTATTTATACACGATTTTTGTAAAATGTAAAACTTATAAGAACTTCTACTATAAAGACGGTTAAAATACAACACATCACAGATGAAGATCCGTAACATTTATTTTTGAAAAATGTTTTTGGGAAAAGGAGTTTTATATATATAAACAGTTATATTTATTGATGTCTTTAAAAATGTATCGTTACTTAGTTTTTTTACAAACCTCATGTATAGTCTACTATTTTGAACCTCTGATTAAAAAATTACAAATAATTTATTTATAAGCAAACTACAGAGTTGTCTCTGTTTTTTGCATACAAATTCTCTGATTTGATCAAATGTTTCCGTAAAAGTAAAACTATTACATAGTTATATGAGCATCTTATAGTTATAGTGCTTCTTCGAGTTCGGATGTAGATGTATTGATATATTTTTATACCCACCCTTGAATAATATCTATTTAGAAACAAAATACGTATTTCTTGTGTGATTTCTATATATATTTATAGTGAATACTGCAAGACAAAACTGTTTTAAATTATTAGTGGGGCTGGAAACATTTTATTTCTATCTGACTGCCCGCATGATGTTTCGAAAACGAACTGACATTAATATAATAATGATATTAATATATCTTATCAGTACACTAATAAGATATATTAATAAGTGTCATAATAATAAATTGAACTTAACTATACGAACACATACAAAATAATTTGGGTCTTTTTCGTTTAAGGGCCAGCACCTTACAAACATACTATACCTGACTGACAGTGCATTTAATCGTTTTTTTGGTTGTAATTAGTTCGTAGGGCAGTAGTCCAGGTACTACTTCTAGTATAAACTCGTCTTATCTTATCAGTGATAAACGCGCGCCGCTTATCTTTAGCCTGTAATGAAACCTGCGTTAGTTCTGTCTGAGTTTTGTGTTCAATAAAGCGTGGTGAGTTGATCTGGGCTTGGACTTTGCAAGCTCGAGTTATTTTTTTTTTTCTAAAAGAGCAAGCAGCGCAAAGCGCTGCGCAGCGGGCAAGCATCGCGTGATCTGAGTTTTGAATAGGCAAGCTAGGGTCTTTTGTGCTGGCCCTTAAACGAAAAAGACCCAATAATTTTATAGTGACTTGGTGTGTAAAATTTTACTATTTAAACACCAAATATATCATGTGGCAAAATATGTCGAAAAAGATTTCATCTGTAGACTTTAAATTTCTGCACGAATTAATTCAATGATGCGTCATTTTTTGTGTCCTTTCTTTTTGTATGATTGTCCATCTGTCTGCACGAGATCAAGAGTATGAAATTTTCAAGATTTTCAATTTTGCATGCAACTCAAATGAAAATTCTGACACGTGGTATGGCGGACTTCTACCTTGTAATGGTATGATAGCGTTCTTCCCCAGTCCAGTAGCTAAGTGAGATTGATAATGTAACTAGAAGAATAATAGGTCAGTCGCTGATATCACAGGAGGGTGGGACACCCCGGGGGGATGGATAAATGACACAAGCTCTTCATAACTAAGACGGAGTGGTATATTGGTGCAGCATCCCTCTGAGATTTTCAGGAATCAAATCTTCCTCTGGTCTGGTTGTTGCGAACGCTCATAAGGTAGCAATATTTTTTAAGGAGTTTCTTTCTACGTCAATGGCATTTCAGATGAGCATGAGATGGTCCAAACACACTTACAAATGTTTATTGACCTTCCCAGGAATCGAACGCGTGACCTCTAGGTTAGAGCCACAACCTTACCCTTACGCTGGCTAATTTTATTGCCTGAACGCTTGTGGTGAATTCCTAGGAATATCGTGTCTACCTGCATGATGTGTCAAATACCGTTTGAATTATATTAGTTGGAATTAGTTTACATATATGTATTTACTACAGGAAAACTGCAATTTCTTCATTATCTTCGCATCCTTGCCCTTGCAAGAATTCAGACAGAGTCTCTCTAAGGTCTTTTCAATATTTTAAGTGTAAAAGTCTCCATAGAACAAATACATTCTGGACATAAATCCATTGGATTATGGTTTGGGACAGTTACAAAAATTCGGCGACATGATTGCCAGCTTCTAAAGCCCTTTTGTCACAGGTTGGTGCCAAGATGTTCAATGGGCTTCCTAATAATTCCTAAGACGTTCATTGATGTTCAAGAGAATTTACTATGTTGGGGAGTATATGGATAATCGATTGAATATTGATAATTGATCAGTCTGACGCCAAAGCATGAGAACACGATTAAGTGCTAAAAGTGTATCTACAATAGAGCAAGTGGATGTGACGGATACGTTAATCTACCCTATTTTGTAGCTGACGCTTTTTATAGACTGGTGTTTGTGTTAACAGCAATACGTATTCGTTTATGTACAAGGCTAAAAGAAGTATGTATACTTGGTTGGTTCCTGCACTTAAGAACTCGCCTCTTAAGACACTGAACTTCCTCTTGTCTTCTTCTTGGACAAATCTCACCAAACACAGTTCTTTGGTATAAAATCAAATTCATTTTTGACAGTTCTTACTTATTTTGTACGTTAAAGTTTGTAAGTTTTTGCAAAATACAGTTTTATTTATTGAATGTGGTAAATTTCAACAAATCGGTTGAGTATTTAAAAATTTTCTTGTTCATAAAAACGTTTCTATACTTTTTTTACATCTCTGAGTGTCAGGTTGCTTTCCTGACACATTTGACAATTGAGTGATTGTCTTTTTATTTTTTCGATTGGGCAGGGAGTGAGACAGTTCTAATCTGGACGGTTAGAGCAATTTTGCGTTCTATGAAGACACACTCTAGTTTTTCCTGAATTCGGTAGAGGAATTTCCTGTGAGAAAAACAAATAATCGCGCTAGTTTTGGTGAAGGTTGAAATGGAAGTTGTCAAAAAGGTTACAGTAATTTTTTATAATTTTACTCTATAATTTTTTCTCAACTCATACACTTTTTTAAAATAATTACACCATTACAGTTAAATCAGCTCCAGGTATCATATGAATAATACTGTATTTTGCAAAAACTTCAAAATTTCGTTTAACTAACTTTAACGTACAAAATAAGTAAGAACTGTCAAAAATGAATTTGATCACATTAATACCGATTATTCACTGAAAACAGCTACTTCCATTCTGTTGTCCCTGTATACCTCGTTGACTGACGGGTATAGACTAGCCAAAAATGTAGAAATTCCTTTCTAAATTTCGTGAAAATTTGGATATTAAACTTATACTATGCAAAACTAACCTCTACTACAAGAAAAATTAGCAACAGTTAGATTGTTACAACTTTACAAAAATTGGAACTGTCTCATTTGAACATCAACTGGCACGAGACCAGTTGATGTTGAGACCATGTTGGAGTTATGGTGATAATAAGACCGTAACATGTACCATTGCCTGACAGTGTTTTAGAAATTTACCTGAAGAAGAGATCAGATTGCAGATCTCGAAACGTAGTGTTACTGATTTTTTTCACTGAACGATGGCAAATGTCTGGAAAATCTTGTTTACTCCACAGTTCTAATAGTGTTATAGTAATAGTGAGTAGAATTGTAGCGATCAATATGGAATGGTCTACTCTAGAATGCAGCAATAGTTGCACAATAGGGTAGATACGAAGTTATGGATGGCCTTCTAGATCATCCCTCTCCCAGGGGACGGAATGTGTCTTCATCCACGTCCCCTCGCCCACAACCTGCCTTATCTCCTATCGACGTGTCCTTCTTCAATATTTCATAACAATAATTTGCTATTTATTATGGAATTTCATATATAAATTCATATATAATGTGTTGTCCTTCGTCCTCAAATATAAAATATTGGACAATTTAATATTTACTGCTACTGCTTAAGTGAAACATCCTGTTATCATTCACCCTTCAACATCACAAACAATTTTTATTTTGGTGTCCAGATTAAAAATAACACCAAAACGTCATTTTATTTTGGTGAGGTGTTAAGATTTGGATTTGAATGAGTTCAAGTACATTTTACAGGTTCGGTTTGATTTCTTTAATGTTTACTGTTATATTATTTTTTTATATTAGTTTATTTTATAATTCCAGATGGGCAAAATACGTTGTAAAATTATAGCAGTGCTGAGTATTGGCTGCCAAAGGTTAGAAATTATTCACATACAAGTTGTTTAAAAAGTACGAAACTAAATGGGATTTTAGTTTTTTGAAAATGGATTTGAACAGCAAATTTATCAAATTATACCCAGAACTAGCAAAACCAATTGTTAAATATTTTTGAACTTATAGAAGTATTTGATACACTTGTAAACTTTTGTCAGCTTCGGTAATGCAGGATAGTATATATTACATTCATATACTCTTTTTTTTGTTCCCTCATTGTAATAAATAAACAAGAAGTCATATATTTACATAGAATGAAATCTTATTTTTACACAGTCCTACTAAAATAAGATTTGAATAGGATCACTACTAAGACAACTAAAATTTCGGGACGTATTTGGAAAGGCACGTGAAATGTTTTTGTATAGTCATAAGATTAATTTACAGGAATAAAATTAGTGTTTGATTATATAAAAGTGTTTCTTAGCTTATCTCTGTGATTGAAAATATTAAACTTTTGTGTTTGGTTTCGGGAAATTTGAGTAAAATCGATATAAATATAGATTTTTGTTCTCATTCTGATTTATGGAGTTTAATGTAATTAGATTAGGGTTTGAGGTTTGACTCCCCGAAACCCCTAATACTGTGCCATATATTAATGCTGGATACGTTGCTCTGATTAAAATTGATTTGAAAGTGGTAGTTATGTCGTGTTTAACCAATCTCAAGAAAAGGGAGAAGATTACACAATTTTATCTGGATCGAGGTTTCTTTTTCGTGTTTATCCAGCTATTTTCCTAAAACTATCGACCAGTTTTTATGGAAAATTTTGTTCACTGAAATAAGGTCGCCCCGGAATAGTACCACTTAATTTCCTAAGGCCCACTATATGACCTTAAAAACCTTTTTGAGGTCACACATAAGACCGCATGATAAAGCTAGAAAAAGTACATTTGAAAATTACGGTTCACTTTGAATTACTATAGATATACTAGTGGTTATCCTTTGTTTGGTGTTGGTGGGATTCCTGGAGCAGTGAGATAGGATAATGTCCACATAATGGGATTCCCGGAACAGTGAGATAGAAAAAGTCTACAAAGTGGGATTCCTGGAGCAGTGAGATAGGATAAAGTCCACAGAATGGGATTCCCGGAACAGTGAGATAGAAAAAGTCCACAAAGTGGGATTCCTGGAGCAGTGAGATAGGATAAAGTCCACAGAATGGGATTCCCGGAACAGTGAGATAGAAAAAGTCCACAAAGTGGGATTCCTGGAGCAGTGAGATAGGATAAAGTCCACAGAATGGGATTCCCGGAACAGTGAGATAGAAAAAGTCTACAAAGTGGGATTCCTGGAGCAGTGAGATAGGATAAAGTCCACAGAATGGGATTCCCGGAACAGTGAGATAGAAAAAGTCTACAAAGTGGGATTCCTGGAGCAGTGAGATAGGATAAAGTCCACAGAATGGGATTCCCGGAACAGTGAGATAGAAAAAGTCTACAAAGTGGGATTCCTGGAGCAGTGAGATAGGATAAAGTCCACAGAATGGGATTCCCGGAACAGTGAGATAGAAAAGTCTACAAAGTGGGATTCCTGGAGCAGTGAGATAGGATAAAGTCCACAGAATGGGATTCCCGGAACAGTGAGATACGATAAAGTCCACAAAGTGGGATTCCTGGAGCAGTGAGATAGGATAAAGTCCACAGAATTGGATTCCCGGAACAGTGAGATAGGGTAAAGTCCACAGAGCGGGATTCCTGGTTTAGTGAGATAGGTTAAAGTCAACAAAGTGGGTTACTGTAAACAACTATAACTGAATACAAATTCTGCTCACTATATTAGAGTTTCAGGTGACGGCTTTACTAGGTCTGTACAACACACTGAGTATGTTGTAGAGATGGTGTTTTCTAGCAAATACCATCACCTTAGAGATTTTAAAAGCATTTCACTGCTCATTATTTGTGAGTTATGTCTCTGTTGGTGAAAATTTGAAGATCATCGTAAAGTAGAGGGAGTAAGATGTAGACACTGGGATTTATAAATATAACATGGCAGTCTTAAACGATAGTAAAGGATATTTCGCCGTTGATGTGACTGTTCCAGATAATGCCTCTTTAGGAAGACCCATATAACCAATTTTATATATCCCGGAGAGGTTAATTTTTTGAGAAGAGGCATTCTTCTATGAACAAGAAGTCAAAACTAGATGATAAAGACAATTACACTTTCCTTTTTTCGGATTGGAAAGTTGTAGTAAATAAGGAATATATGTAATCTAAAAAATCTCAAGTATTGCTGGGGAAGTCTTTCTTTAAATGCGAGGCTGTTAGATAGTACACTACAATGCTCGATAAATATGTTTCAGACAAAACAGAATAGATTAAGTTTCTTTTATGGAAAGGTTCATCGAACGATTGGCCCAGGTAAATTCACAAAGTATATCTAGTCTTCGGTAACACTGAACTTCAGATCATAGTCCCTAAAATCGCATATGCGTTGCTATTTGGCTGAGCGTTAGCGAAGGCTATCATTCGAGGGAAGGAAAATTCCATTTCTGTCTCTCCGCAAGATATCTTGAGAAAGATTTGACCAACAGACGAAATTTTTCATAAGGCTTCTCTATTTCTATAAAGGCAACACTGAGTTTGTTGTAGTATGGGATTTTCCTGAGCGTTAGTGAACATTTAAAAGTTGTCTTATGGATATTATGGATAAAAAGTCCCGGAATACATAGTTTGTAATCAAACTGAATACAGTCATATGATACTTTAACATGCATGTGACAGAGTAGCATATGCAGCCCTTACTGTAGACTGAGCTATAGGCTTTAAACTTTGCATCCAACCTCAGTGAAACCTGTTACGCAGAGTGGCGTATCCCAAACATAAAGATGCCAAGGCAGTTCTCTGACAAGCCATATACCTGTATTTACGATTCATACTTTCATATATTGTACAACTTCTTACTACATAGTAATATAGTGATATTCACTGTTTAGCGGCTAATACTGCTACTAATATGCATATATCGATATGCGTGCAAAAAGCTTTGAACTATCGATACTCAAGAATCGCAATCACTATTATGTTTTATGTCATCTATTAAACCGTGTGACCGTTTAGTTTGTTTCGTATCTAACTGTGAGAACTCAAAAAAGTGAATAGTGCTTCCGTTCAGTGCAGTATCAGACCATTGACATTGCTTCATTGCTGGGATGTGGAGTCCACGTCTGGAAAGATACAAAACCATTGACTGCACTGCGAAGATTCTGACACGATCTCCAAGCACGGTGGAGCAATATGACGTAGCTTTTTTGGGAAGGGTTGGTTCAATGCAGATTTTGGGTTCAGGTCCAGTTCGTCTTTTAGGGCAGCGTCTGGAATTGGACGCCTTTACAGGCTTGGCTTTTGGAATCTGAAGAGATAAGAGTCGGCAAAGAAGAAGCCTCGATGTCGGAGGTTCTTGGGAGTCATTTTATTGACAAAAATAATTTTTATTCCGTTACTAATTCAGGTTTGTTTTACTGACAGTGGATAATTAAAATAGCCTGCAGAATTTGTACAACCGTTGGGTTCTTCAAACGTCCACATGTGGAATTGGAATCAGTGGTGCCGAAAGAAAGAATGTGAGAAATAAAAAAGGGTTGCCTTAGTGCTAATTTTAACACGTCCACAACAAGTAGGTCTGGATTGCTCAATAGCTTTTATTCTGAAATGTGAATGTTGGGTTTAGCTCCAGTTCTTCTTCCTCTTTGTGCAGCATTCGGAATCTGAAGCTATCACAGACTTGACTCCTGGAATTTGGCGTCATATTTGTCTGAAGAGATCCACAAAAGTTGGCTACGAAGAATCTCAAAACGAACTTTTAGCGTCGTTTCCACATCAGAGACACCTCGACTACAAAATATAGTGTAGCCATTTATCAATTTTCAAGTGTCTAAGGCCCTAGACAGACGAATGGACAAGGACTGATAGCATGCTGAACTATTTCGTGGGGACTTTTAAAATAATGTTTTAAAGCCAAGGCTCTGTGTGTTTACCAGTGTATACACACCAAAGTACATTATCAGGAACGTACTTATTTGTCCTGTTACTTCTACTTTAATACCCTTTCTTTCGAGGTAGCCATCAATTTTGATAATGAAAGTTGATTTTCTCCCTCATAAAGACTGTAGTAAGCATCTCCGAACGAGGTAGAGAGTGACTTGCCTCAAAACCACTCAAACAACACTTAGAACTCTGTTGTTTCCGAGCGCCTCGCCATAACCATCGCGGAGAGAGAATCAAAGACGTCCAAATGGAACGTGATTCGGCCCTTGACCAAAGACGGCTAAACAAAGGCATTAGGTTACCATATGGGGACGGTGACCACTATTATTTGCTCCACAGTTGGCAGTACTGCTTCGTGAATCCATTAGAGATCCAGGGTTGTAGATGTACCAGATTGTCGTCCCCAATACATTTACAGACGAGTAGTAGCCCTAACTACTTTGTTTGCTTCTACTTTAAAATAAATTAGTATAATTTAAGCTTGAACCGAATTTGACTAGGGTTGAACTTGTTTCTTTAGTTACATTCTTATGTAACACAAACTGGTGTTATTGATGGATGTTACTTATACGTATACATTTACATTTTTGTAATAGTCTTGGAGACATTATTAGACTGCTTTTAAAGAACTGCTCTTGCAAAAACACTTTATTCCAAAAATTAAATCCAAATAATTCATTAGAAAACGCTACATTATAAGAACAGATGCTGCATAGGCTCTATCAGGTAAAACAGATTCAAATAAATAGCACCAACAATATTACACGAAATTCATCCGCTTACGTAAGTTATTATAATTCGTATCTAACACGCTACGCACCTTGCCGGGGCGTAGCGTGGATAATAAACTAGTTTGTTGCTCCTTAACAAATAAAACTCGTTGGTGAGTCAAGTCATTGGAAATCGTTTTAGTAAAAAAATTAAAGTTATATAATTTCAACAAGATTGTATGCCACTGCTAACCATTCATTAAGGTATGACTAGTTGAAACGTATTCAAAATAGGTAGAACATTTTTTTACTGCAATACCATATACGAGTTACAAGTTATTAGCAAAACATTTACAATTTAACTCTATTATATCATTTATAACACGTTCATGATCAGATCTGTCATAATGAACAGTGTCTAATTCGATTTCAATTCCATTTCACAACAAAATTAATTTGGTCCTTTATAAACATTGAATAAGACTGGTTATAGTGGTGAAATTAAAATTTTTCAACTTTATAAAAGCTTCACGAGCAGTTAAAATGGAATCAAAATTGTCACACCAGAGGTCAGTTACGTTTTCGACTTCTGACTAGATATTAGTTTAGAATTTAACATTCCAAAAGCAGGAAAAAACATTGTATTCTTCGGCTGTCCAAAAAGAATACTTACTCTGGAAACCAAAAGGTTTTTTGGCACTAAAAGTGTTTTCTCCTAAGCTGTGTGGGAAGGGACTCACACATAGGCTGGTTTGATGTGTGCACTCACTCAATTACTTTAAAAACGTATATTTACGTCAATAATATAAATACTTCGAATATAACCATCAAAGTTACTTGTGCACAGTTTGGTACATACAAAAAAGTACCAATACTAAAGTTATAGTTTATATAAAAAATAAGGAGGTGGTTTTAATTCTACTGCTTCCAAAACATGTCTTGTCTAAAGTGTAAAGGGACATTTTTGAAAGCCATGGAAAATTGGAAAATTGGCAACCGTGTAACTAACGCTGTGTTGACAGCCTCTTTGTCTTGTCCAGGGCAGGACAATAGCCTCCCCCTCCCCCTCCCCACACTCCCAGGAGCGGATTAAACACGGAGAACATGCAAATCGAGAAGACAAGGCAGTCAGGCGAAGAGCTGCCCTCTCAGAGGGGGTGCGGCGGGGGGGGGGCTTAGTCACAAGGAGCTTACATGCGTCCAGTGCTCAAACTTTGGGGGAGTTGACATCCCCCCTTCCCCCCCCCCCGGGTGTACGGTTCTACATTAGTGGGGTTTTCACAGCCGGTTATTTTAAAACAAAATAATGTTTAGAAATTCTGTACTTTGGTATTATCCGAAGGCTCCTATGTTCCTATCTACTGTTTATTATAAACCAAACCATACAAGTCACAAATAAGTCTGCAAGCAATAACCAACCGCTGATAACTGAACATTGGCCAATAGGAATGATCGCCACAGCAAAATAGAATGGCAGCTAATCAATTCATGTCTTAATTTATTTGTTTGATATTGGTTTTAGACGATGAAGAATAGAATTTTTCCGGATATCCAACCTTGTCCTGTCTTATGCGTGTCACAACGCTTTGGTATGATCTGTTTATTTTAACCTAGTTTGTAATTAGTGTTAGGTTAGTCATGCACCTGAGGAAGTTATCATATTGCAGTTCTCGAAACGTATCAATAAACGATGGCAAATGTCCGGAAAAAAATTCTATTAACTAAAAGTGTCCTCAAGTGCAAAACAAAATAAGAAATTTCTTATAAATAAATACGATATTGTAGTATGGTTTTTAAGAAATTAATCTAAAATACATAAATGTAAAATACCCATTCCCATTCTCTGGTTTGCAATTTTTACACGTCTTGATGTAGAGCAAGTCAACTGTTTGATAGGGCGTCCTTTCACATCATGCTTCTAAAAAAGTGCGCGTAAAAACAACTACGTGTCTTAAAATTACCTCATCTTATAGTAAGAAAATATCGAAATTTTGATAGTTGAAAAGGTCCCTCCGCCTTTCTACACAAAATATGGAAAACTTTCTGAAATCGATTTGTAAAACTGCTATTTAAATATATTTATAAACCTGTCCAATCCCACAAAATTCTATAAAGAATGCTGCTAAAAAGTCAGCAATTTGAATAAACATCAATCAATCACTGTTTAATTTGATCATAATCTTGAACTTCTGAGTTCATTGACTGATTGATTGAGGACGTCAATAGCCAATGGTACGGTTGTTGATTTTTGAATTTTCAATAAAATTTAATTAAACCTACCTTCGGTATAAGTTTTGCCTATTCCAATAATAACAGGCTGGAGAGAGTATGTGTATTCTTTAGAGCTCCTAAAAGTTTCTTTCAGTTTGTTTAATAATATTCTTCTTCCTTCAGACTTATCTCTGATAGAGGTCTTTAGGGTAAATCCGCTCCATACTGTCCATAATCAACCGACCAAGGATCCATCAACCAGTGCCCAACCAACCAATGCCGAACTATCCGATAGAGGTAGATCTCTCGAACAATTCTTCTTCGGACCGTCCATAATGAGCCGACCAAGGTACCATCCACCAGTTCCAGTCAAGTCCCGAACCATCCGATAGAGGTAGATCTCTCGGACAATTCTTCTTCGGACCGTCCATAATGAGCCGACCAAGGTACCATCCACCAGTTCCAGTCAAGTCCCGAACCATCCGATAGAGGTAGATCTCTCGGACAATTCTTCTTCGGACCGTCCATAATGAGCCGACCAAGGTACCATCCACCAGTTCCAGTCAAGTACCGAACCATCCGATAGAGGTAGTTCTCTCGGGCAGTTCCTGTCCGAACCGTCCATAATGAACCGACCAAAGATCCATTTACCAGTTCCAGTCAAGTCCCAAACCTTCCGATAGAGGTAGATCTCTCGGACAATTCCCTTCCGGATCGACCATAATGAACAGACCAAGGATCCGTCCACCAGTTCCAGTCAAGTCGCGAACCATCCGATAGAGGTAGATTTTCTAGACAGTTTCTCTCCGGACCGTCCATAATGAACCAACCAAGGATCCATGTCTTGAACCATCCTCCGTAGTGAGACGACGGACAGACAGCCGGACCGCCCCAAGACGCTGGAGGTGTGCTGACGCGACCCTCCGAGACGGACACTTGACATCCACCCTCGGCAATCACCACAACCGGTAATCTTCATAACTTGCCGGTCGCTAATTGTGGTTTCGCGACGGCTTATTTATGAGTGGGAGGGGCGTCGGCTTTTATAGCGCCTTCACGTCTGTCCGACCGTCCGTCTGCTCTGAGGAATCTAAAAATTGGAACGAGCACCCTCCTCTTCCTTTCCCACCACCGACTCACACACCCACGCCGTCGCAGGTCATCTAGCGGTAGGTTTACTTATCTTGGAAACATCATTAGTTCGAAGAATCACATTACAGTGAAATTGTTCGATGTCGGAAGTTCCCGGGATTAACAGCAATCATTTTTATTCCATTCCTAATTCAAGATTCTGTATCGTCATTGGATAATTTAACTAACTTGTTGAACTTTTGTAATCTTTGGGTTCTTGAAACTCCTTAACATACGATTCGAATAGATTCAATCTTGTGAAGAACACCACATGTGGAATGAAAATCAGTTGCGAGAAAAGAAAGAACGTCTGATATAAAGAAACGTTGCCTAAAGTGCTAATTTTACCACGTCCACAATAAGTAAACGAGCAGGACTGGATTACTAAATTGTTTGTACTAAATTGTAATTTACAAAATACGAGTATAGTGTAATCTAGGTGAAGAGCTGTTCTAATTGTCTCATCAGGTGCACAATTAAGTACACTGCGATTTTTGACACGATCTGTAAGTGCGATGTAGCAACGGAGTTTTCTACACGTATCTCATGGTGGAAGGGTTGATTCAATGTGAATGTTGAGTTTGCCTCCACTTCACTTTCCTATAAGCTTACCGACTAGAATCTAGGATATTCTAGTAGCTACTACCTAGGTGGTTTGTTTACAATTTGTCATAAAAATTCTTATGACGAGATTGGCCCACAATCTTTATTTTATTGGTCGTAGATCTCAGTATCTTAACGTTTCTGCAAGATTTCAACACAATGAAAAGAGCAATCAGCTGTCCTTGAAACGTCCCTTTCAAATCTGAATTTCATATAAGACATTCACATATCTTGTACTTGCTTACTATTATCTATTCTGTTGGTTATCTGAAGGTTAATCCAGAACCGTTTGCCATATTAGCTCAGTCTGGGCTCAGTTTCAAAAATGCCCAGTTCAAAGCGGAATTGGAACCCGAGACCATAGGATTATAAGCTAAGACAGCCAACCACTCAGCCACCATTTTATTTCAATGAGGGCAATGATATCCACAATCGAACATGATTACAATTACAAATATAGCAATCAAAATTATATATCTACTACAGACCACACAAAAATAGTCCGATAGTAGCTGTTGCATCTGAACCCTCCTCTACACCCCTCCCCCGACACTGTTGCCAATTTTAAGAGTATTGGAAACTACCTCAATATCTTGCAAACAAATATCATCAGCTGTTACTATAAATAAACATATAAACATTTCATTCTATTATCTGCTATGCAGATTACATATAAATAAAGCAAATGACCATAGCGATGACGTCATAGCGGAAACAGCTAGTGGTCGGCAGCGATTTGGCAACAGCGCTTGAAATGTTATCGGACTATTTTGGTACGGGCTGCTCTAGCTTCGCCGCCTCATAAGTTATTGAACAGTTGGACTATCGTTCGCTTCATTCTCATGACGATGACTCTCATTTACTTATTCCAGAAGTACCTTTTAGGCTGGACAATGCCACTCAACAGATTAACTCTGATCTGCGAAACATGTAAAATTGATCCGATGATCTTGAACTCAGACTTCAGACTAAGAAATGTTCTGTCACGCATATAGACCACTCTGCTACCTCCTGGAAACAACGCAATATCAGTGAATTGGTTCTATCCGATGGTGAAAATTTTACATCAAACAACAACGTTAAAATTTTATAAGTTAAAATTAATTCTCAGCTTTGTTTTGTTGAACATGTGAAACAAGTTTGTCCGCAAGTGGTTGGAAGGTTAAGAACAACGTATAGATTGAAAACTATTCTACCTGCGGCTGCCAAATTAAAAGGCGGCTCAAGCTGTGATTCTACAAATAGTTTATTATGCTCTACCAACGTTTGGAAAAACTTTCACTAGAATATAAGATTAATGCATTAAGATTAATTTTCAAAGTCGATATCGTGTATTAGCCAAGCTGCTCCCAATCAAGGATTGTTTTGTCAGGCTGTACTTTTGGTTAATAAGTCTTATTACGTAATATTCTTTTATACCTAAAAAAACTTATGTTCAGAAATGATGTAAACACATGCACATTGGTTTTCTTAAGGTGCCACGGATAAGGCCTGAATAAGACAGGAGAGGTTTTTCGTATTTTTGACCCCAATGTATAACTCTTTGACACCGCTAAAAATCTGAAAATTTGGCTACTTTTAAGCAGAGAGTAAAAAATTGTTGTCTATTAGTTTCAAATTCTTAATTATGAAATTTTTTCCAAATGTCTTAATTAAGTGCGTATATTTTATTACCTTTTTTGCCGTGTTTTGTGTACAAGGACGTAGCCATGGGGGGTGTCAAGGGGACCCCCCAAATTAAAAAAAATCTTCTTTACTTACTTTTTTAGCTAACGATTTATATTATTTCAATTATTCAGTATTACTGGCATGTCTGCTGAAAGATCGTTCTCAACAAATTAACGGGTCAAGAACATTTTAAGGAACAAAATTTGGCCTTACTCTCTGTCCACTACTGGAAAATATCAATTGTCTGGACCCCCCCCCCCCGAAAACAATATCTTGGCTACGTTCTTGGGTTTGTAGGATTTAAGATGAGCTAATCAGAACGCTTTACTTTGAAGAACGCTTTAAATAAAGACTTATATTACGTTTAGCCAATGAAAACGATAATATCAAAAACCATTCTTGAAGGTTACTATGTCTGCTGACGAGAAGGTCTTCAGTTCTTTGTCACTGTTCATCTTCTCTTTAGTTACCATATTCTTACACAGCTGACTAACAAACAGGGTAATAGTCCTTGCGTCAATCTTGGAACGGTCGATGTGTGTTTCGAAGTACTTCATAGACCAATCTTTGTTTTTGATTTTTAGTTTGTATCCATAATCACTGAGCTCCTAACAGAGAGTTCATAATATTTTTCAGAAACACTGATTTAACTGGAGGAATTTTCCAAAAATAAACACCCTTATTTGTTACTGCCGACTTTAAACGCTTTCCCCACAGTACCTATAGCTCGTTTTAAAGACCCTCACTGTAACGTAAAGAAGGTCCCGGGTTCAATTCTCAGGGAGATCAATCAAAATTTACAAACGAGTTTGAACCGTTTTCCCTCTAAAAATTTTTAGTGTTTAACCAATTACAATGTCACTAATGTAGAAAGAAACCACCAAAAAGTTAAGCTGTCCTGGAAAAATTATGGTCATTGGAACACATGCACATTTCTGGAACTGTTTCCGAATCGTTTAATGGGAAGAAGACTTCAGTCGAAGAGCGAAACAGTTTGTGCATGCAATAGCTTTTAGTTGAATAGCCCCTCGAATTTCAGTAGCGGAAAATCCTATTTGATAGTTGGATAGCCGAAATCTTAAAATAGGAGAGTTTGACCGTTTTAAATTGATCTCTAAGAGGTATAGTGAATTGTTGTAAGGATTCGTTGAAGATTCTAGGAACTAAACATGCTGGATAAATTTGATGCGTTTTCAATTCGTCGCTTACGTACCATTCAGGTGTGACGATAAGCAAGTATTTCGTGCAATCTTAACCACCAATACCTTTTTTTAACAAGATTAGACCTTAATAATTGTTATTCAATGACTCTGGTTATATACAATAATGAGTCATATAATAATGAGACTAATAAAACACGAATCTTTAAATGTCATTAAAAGCTGTAAATATTTAAGAGCAAACTCATACATTTTGTAATTATCGGTATTCTTCTCTTTATGGAACACTTTAAGGTCCAATATACAGAGTGTTCAATAAAAGTGTTCCAATACTTTCAACATCTCCTAAAAAAAGTATTTCTCCGTATTTTTGGTAAAGCTAGTCGGTTTTGAGTTATTTTGGTTGGAATGTTTAACGTCCGTCATGTTGGAACGAGTAACAGGATTTTGTTAATATTTTATTTTCAAAAAGGCCTACCGAAGGTTAATACAATTATCAACTTTCATAACTTTATCCTAACTGGTTCAGAAGATATAATATTTTTATAAAAACACGGAGCAGGTAGACGGAAAACTAAAGGACATACCTTCATACTAACTTTTTTGCTCATTTTTATGTGTAGACACAAATTTCAAAGTATTGGAACACTTTTACTGAACACACTGTATATTTTTTGAGAACTATAAGGCTATAAATGCCGCCAGTGCCGTAAATTTTGGGTGTGACGTATTTAAAAAAATTTCTTAAAAACATGACAAGTATTTGTTCTTTTTGGAAAAGCACTAAATTCGTCTTCTCGTATAACGTACCCTCCTTGAGCACAGATGAAATAAAAGTTCAAAATACTAATCAGGCTTAAATTAGTCTAACGTTAACCTCAATTTTGCCCGTGCTATGATATGCCCCTCTCAAGACACCGTTAAGCTTCCATCGGCATGAGACATGGCGTACCTCAAGGTCGAGTCTCGCGCCCAGTGTTGTTCCTGATGCCATCACCGCCACCTCCGCGATTCAAGTCAATGAGTCGGTGAAGTAATAAGCATGACAAAAAGTGACACCGGAAGATGTCCCGTCTGAGAAATTTTGAATGGCAATTGCGGAAGTACGGTTCCAAACGACAAGGTTCATTTTCAGATTTAGATGGCATTGTCACCAAAGGTTGATTCCTTTTTGTAAAAATACCTGAATAATCTTCTTCGTGAGAAATTTCTTTCTGCTATTCTAATCCCAATAGTTTATAGCTAATCATACAAGTGTGTTATGTAAGTAACAAACACACTTAATAATAGCCCAATATGAATAAATAACTTATTCTGTACATATCTATACATGAAAAAAGTCGGGTCAGTTTATAACTTAAGAATGGCTGTACCGATTATAATTTTTTGGATTTGACTCCACCCCGAATAGCAAAACACAGTTTTTTTTAATTAAAAAAAATATTAACTCTCGGATATGCTGGTTTGTTTTATTCACTGTGACTGCTATTCTTGTATGATAGGACCTGGTCGGGATTTGAACCCATGATCTCTCAGTTAGCGAGCCGTGACTATATCCACCAGTGTACGGAGGAGGACTAATAACAGTTCACGGAACACTCAGGCTAAATGTAATCAACTGTTCTGTGTTAACATTGGTTTTTGACACCATAACCGTATGTTTAATTAATTTAACCACTATGTTTACTATTTACAATTATAGTATTGAAAGCACAGAGTTAGCTTGACAGTAACAACACTTCTTATATCAAATTTATTTACAACATATGTTGAGCAGAGAGTAAAAAATCCAGATAAGAAAATTAAAAGTCTTAGTACAAATTTACTTTTAATTGGAATTTTAGCAAATATTAAGGACGCAGTACTTTGCATTACTGCAATACAGATATCAATGACAAAGTTACTATCTAACATTTACTACAAATTTAGAAACTGCAATAACACACATCTTAGTTGTCTTTTGATAGAAGTTGGCTTCTCAAACCTGCGTATGTGTAGGGCCTATATCTTCGTTGCTTGGAAAAACAAGAAAATTCAACTATGGCACAAAAATACTAATAAATACAATAAATTGCTATGACCAAACAATATACACTTCTTTGCATATTTCCTTGGTCATGGCAACATTAACATCGGAAATATATATCACCGGAACCAGAAGTGCTCATACACGTGCAAAACCGGTGAAACTACTTGCGAAACCGTTGGTAACTGCTAGCATAATTTAAATGATACTAATGGTCTGATGAACGTACTAGAAATCAAGTCAACGTAAAGTTTAAAATATTACGATCGGTTTTTTTTATCTAATATATTTTCAATTTTTTTAGTCCATCGCCATATATAGCTTAAATAAGTAAATGTATTTATTTTCTCATTGTGCCACAAAACATACACCAAATAAATTAAAAACTTACATAATTAAGAATCATAAACAACTACACTTGCCATGACTGACTTAATTCACTAAATGAAAACTTAAACATGTACTATTTAGATTTAAAAAATAATTTAATGTAATTTAAAAAGTAACTTAATACAACTTCTATCAGTCCCCTTACATACCTAATAATTGTAAAAACTTGTAAATATACTGACTTTTGTAAATAGCAGAAGAGAAAATTTAGGGCCTCCACGGCACTTGGTCTATTTGGAGGTTAAACATAGACACCAATAAAAGAATTAAAATATATTTCAATATTACGAAAATGTTAAAAATGAAAATTTTTTACGCACACAAAACTTAAGACACAAAATGAACTTCATACAACTAAAAAGTGTTTAATATATTAAGTGTCGATAAAAAATTAAACTTTTTAATTTAGACTCTCATGAAACATGGGGGAACGACTAGACTTTTAATGAGGAGGGAAAAAAGTTGTCCCATATTTGGCACCACTGATTTATCAGTGGGTAAGACCCGTTAACAACGAGTTTTATACCAATTTAAGAATTGCAATAAGCGATTGAGTTAATTATGAGTTTTTGGGGTTTTCCAGAAATCTGTTGTTCTCCAGTGCTCTGAAATAGGTTTGTGGGGGAGAGGGGTGGAGAAGGAGATAGAATAAAAGCGGTGTCAGTCCTGGAGGAGGAGAAGGAATGAGCAGGATGAGATGGATGCGGGTAGTTTGCATGGCAAGGAGTCAATCCCATCATGCAGCGCTCCTAACGGCGGGTTTATGCAACGTGATTTGCATGTGGCGCCGCCTGTAGTGTTGTATGGGACCTACTCTACTTCTCGCCCTAGTTTACGACTCTCAGAAAACAGAGGCGGCGAAAGAAATTGTGCGTGGAACCTAAGAAGTGAATATTTGTTTTGCAAATTATTAAAAAAAATTAGTAGGTATATACAAATTGATAATTCTCCTAAATTTCGTTTAGTATTTACTGCTCAATTTTATTAATAAAAAAAATTGGCTGAGCGTTAGCGAAGCTGGATTGAGAAGTTTCATTCCTGTCTGTCTGTCTATCCACACTTATCTCGAAAACGATGCTTAATTTCTGTATAGACAATACAGAGTTTAATAATGGCGCATGTCCCTCCTTGTGGTATATCTGAGCGTTAGCGAATATTTTTACATTGGTCTTATGCTATGGATATCCGAGTTCCTAACGAGGAAATAGCAGAATAAATAAATTTTTTAACACGTTCACGACGTCGTGTACCACATCTGGCACACGCGATTTTCCACAACTTCCGTTGTGTACCCTATCGGGTACACACCGAGTTTTCGTAAAGCGCGTCGTGCATCCGATAGGGTACACGTTGCTACGCATTTCCTTATTGCGTTTCATCGTTTGCATGTCTTGGGGGTTTGTTAAATTTGTTTCCGCGCTAAAAGCCTTGCGCGAAAATTGGGTGCACGGTTGCTTAATGTTTTTGGTAAATTATTTTTTAGATACCCCTTAGGGTACATGAAGAAAAATTGATCAAACATTTGAAATAATGTTTTGTGCGAAATTGCGAAGCATACGCACATTTCTCGTTATACACAGACTTTTAACGTAAAAACCGGTTACTTTTTTGCCATTATTATTGAAAAATTCGAAGGCAAATAAAAATGTCCGGGGGAAAACCGTCGTCGTGAACGTTTTTAAACAAACTGAGTAGAATCATATGACATTTTAACACATACAATTTGTATTCATAGAGTAACAATTTAAAATAATAGAGAGAAAAGTCGATGACAAAATTTGATTTCAGCGCATCTTTATAGCCTTCCTTAGCTTTCCAGGATTTTTATTATTTAAACATTGTTTAGAAACTTAACTCAAAGAACTAAGGTATGAATGTATAATATGGCTAGATATCTCGAACAAATTGCATCTGTAGATTTTAAATTTCGCATGAAATTTCATTTCTGCATAGACAAGAATGAGTTCTATGGTGGTGCGTATGTCTAACCATGGAATTTGGCTGAGCGTCAAGCCTATCACTCAGTATTCTGACACAATTTCTTTTTTGTCTGCTGACGTATGTAGATTTCTTTTCTGAACGATTGACTCTTCCCACACGACATGAAAACAAGCTTTAGATTTGAAAATTTACAAACAACCTCAGCGATTATGTGACACACGGTGTGGAGTAGGACTACTCATACTGTATAAATAAATATACCGTACTCCAATGATTGAGTTCTGTTCGTTTAAACAAATTTACATTCATTACGATTATGATCCCAATTCTTAACAGACAATCGATATGAAAGTTTTAAAAGTTATAATTCAAGTTGAAAGTCGTTGAGGACAATCCGATCGATCAGAGCTGCAATACCAAAACCGGTTTACAAACTCTTTTTCTATATTGATGCTTAAGGGAAGGGACCCATTTTTAGCCCGATAAGACTGACATGGTCGTCAGTACTTAGGTACATTTTTCCATATCACAATAAAGATGACATGCTATTAGGCATGTCCTTAGATTACAATATGACACCGCTCAGAACATATTGATTTTTTTCAGATAATTAGTTTCAAAAATGTGTTTTTAATAATTTAAGGAAAATATGGTAGAAGGTAGAATAACTGTTAAAATACATAAAATCTTAACTAAGCCGTATTAAACAAATATATTTATATATATATATATATATATATATATATATATATATATATATATATATATATATATATATACGTAAAATTGTATAAATGGCAATGGCCTTATTTAATTTCAATAAACATTGAATCACAAAAAGTAGTCTACTTGCTCCGCCGGGAGTCGAACCCCGATCTCTTACTTGCCGGGTGGATGTGCTACCATTACACCACAGAGCGCTTACTTTTTCCGATTCAATTATTTTGTATCTCTTGTATGTTTATATTTTTGTGTGTGTGTTTGTGTTTGTGTATGTGTGTGGTCACTTGTGTATCTATACTTTGTAATTATGTTTGCAAAACTGCATTGCTGTGTATCTAGTACTTTTTGAGAAAAAAGTAAATAGTTATAACTCCTTTTTTAGTATATTTAAAATTTGCCGACGACTTCATAATTTGTGTTGGTATTGACTTTGAGTAGGCTAACTTTTATTTCGTCAAATTAAATTTACTCCGTAGATGAGTTAACGATGGGCCGCTGGGATGAAAAATGGCATTTTATTATTATTCTATTTCTCCTTTTTTGATATCCAAAACATGCAAAATACAATACATTGTTAGGTTCACACATTAACATGTGCCTATGATAACTTAAGATAGGTTTAGTTTATAGATTTTGTAAATAAATATTATGAAATGACGCTTGTAATACAATTTTGTTCATTGTTTTACTGAAATCAAGAAGTATTATTATTATTATTAAAACCTTTTACAGTTCCTCGGTTTTAGTACTGAAGTATTGAAGTCGGTTTTTTATAATTGTAGACTATTATTATTCAATAAATTGAGTTTCATATCACTGTTTAAATAATACAGGTCTACACATCAAATCACCACAAAATGATTTTGATGTGTTGGCTTATGCCACATGTCAAAACCTCTTATGGGTGTACTGAGTCTATCGCTTCAGAGACACCGTGCGACAGACAGACAGACATGAAGGCCCTTAGTGATAGGCTTCGCTAACGCTCAGCCAATAAGAAGTATGTTGGGCCTATTTCATCAAGTAGTTATTCTTAAATTTGTTTTTCTTTTCGGAATCCTTACTTTATAGCATTATTTCTCGAGTGGGCAGAAGAGTAAAAAATGGACCCATCTCCTCGGTGCTAAAATCTTGGCATCAACACCGGGTCGGAGGCGGGGGTTTCAAATTGTTCAAGCGCCAAGGAAACCGACGCTTAAGAGATACTTAGCAAAAACCCCGCCGACGGCCGACCGACTCCGGGGGCAGAAGAGAGATCAATGTCACCATTTGGCGCGGTCGTTTACTTACCCCAAACAAGCGGGGGGTGGGGGGGAGGATTAAGTCATTAAACACTCCTGTACAAAATGGATTTTCATCGGGATTTTTCACCCTCGCGAAAAACTGTCAAGTCTGGTGTAGTGAGACGTCGACACAGACGCCGCGGGTGAATTACAACCCTCTTAACTGGAATTATAAATGTGTCGGCCGGTTAAAAAACTCCCGAGCAGGCTAGAGGGTGGGTAATGGCTTGAGAGCGGCTGATTTCGCTTGTCACGCGCGTGGACCGCGAGCGTTTCTCAATAATCTCAATCCGCCGTGTGACTCACGAGGGTTGGAGACGATCGTACCGTAAAATTTCACCTTTTTTAAGGAAATTACTAAACACTTAACCGTGCAACTGGCAAAGTTGAAAATTACAACGCATGTTTTCCCACTGTGACCTGCCAGTCGTAATTTTCGGTGCATTAAACGTCATCTGCCAATTACGCCATCTTTCGAACAAATCAAATCACATTTATTTCCACAAATTACTGAAAAATGGAAATAAATATTGCATATTGAAAAAGAAAACAAATCTATCATTTGGATATCAAGTGGTAGTACAATAATATTCAAGTACGGTATTACAATTCTAAATAGTTACATTAAATAATTTAACGCTAAATTATTAACAATCCTTATGTCACAAAGAAATAAATCCATATATCAACATAAAGAGAGAAATCTTATATATAACAAATTTTAATATACATATTTATGTAAAATAATATATATGACATATATAATAAATTATATATAAAAAAAATTATGGTTGCCTGTAAAGTCGGTTTTACGGGCGAAGATTTTACGTGACAACGTCTTTTTCTCGGTAGAATATTTATTGATATGAATATTATTAAATTGCACAATAGGAACAAGGAATTGAATGAAAATAAGAATTGCACAAATTTTAACTATAGAAATATATTTTGTTTACTTAAACATTGTACATAATTTGAAATTAATTAAAATTTGTTATTGTAAATGGTAAAGTTGAATAAAACATTTACTAAAATTGGAATTTGAAATTCTTGCTAAACACAGTTAAATTCTAACTCCGCGCGTGGTGATTGGTCGGTTTAGTTCGTTTGTTTGGTCGCACTGTTATGACAGGTTAGAGGTTATAATTTGTTATTTTAAATGTTTGACTAGCAATACGCGCTGTTTCTTCTCAATCGACTGAATTACTGAATCACTCTGCAGATTTAAACTAATAATTTACTTAACACTATCAACATTTGTCAATAGTATGACATAACCTATAAACTCAGTTTCTCAACTTTTGTGTCAATCTAACAATTAATCAATCAATCATAGTTTACGATAATGAAATATCAGTGTACAATTATTTACCTTTATTGTTGTAGTTGTTGTAAATGACGAATCTAAGCACTCCACATTTTCACGAATAAAAATAGTTATCTGCTTTATCCCGTGCGGATCCCGTGCGGCGGACCCACTGGACGGGCATCGTAACGTTACCGGGCGTTACACTTTTTCATGAGTGACTCCGAGCCGCAACCTAATTTAAGACGTTGTCACGTCAATAAATTATATATATACCTAGTGAAAACAGCATTTATGATTCACGTAATTTGATACTAATTTCTGTATAGTTTAAAATAACATAGGAGAAGAGCCTACATTAGCCTTAATGGCTTGTGAGTGGACTCGAGTTAAAAGTTTTTAGGATTAGGAATTTTATCTTGAGCAGTGTACAGATAACTTGTATACAATGTTTATTGAAAGAAGTTATCTGAAGAACAATCCTCATTTCAATCGTAATAAAAGTTGTATCATTGTAATCGGCAGATTCTGCGCTTTATTTTAGAGTACTCACTTTTATACATAAAATGTTTCCCTTGTATTTTACTTGCCCCTAAAGGCTTAGTCTACGATGTCTCGCGCAACTAAGCAATTTTGACAGTTGCCGTCCAAGTCAGCTGGTTTTGTTTTTTGTTTTTTAAGTAAACATTTTCATAATAACCTGGGTATTTTGTTTATTAAGGATTTTAAAATTTTAAAATACCAAAATAAAAAAATTGAACTTCGGACCACGATACATCCATGACTGTAAAGAAAGGTGAACCCAATTTCTTTTATAATAAACAACATTGTATAATATATATAATAATCTATGTTTTGAGAAGTAACTGATTTATCTGTTAATTCTTTGATTAACTGTGCGCAAGGGGTTGACAAGCTGTGCCAGTTAAGTCTGAAACGCACGTCACTCCTATGGTTAAAGTTTTATTTACAATTTAACAGGGCAATTTCCTTTTGTAAAATGGGATAAATGGATTTTTGGCCTCTCGCTCCTTTCAAAATCTCATTTTGGGGATCTGCATAACCCGTGTCTTTTGATCAAATCTCTATGAGCAACATCGATTAGAATCTTATACCTTTTTCAAAAGTTTTCAAATCCATTGTGATTTGTTTTTAAGAAATATCACTTGATTAAAATTAATAGATCTAATAATGCGTGATAATCGCCAAAGTAAATCACTCGTTACTTTCATAATGGAAGTATAGTATTACTTTACATTATTCTATACAATTGTGGCGTGATGTTTAAAATTTGCATTATTGTGCTCCTGAGGTGTTGAAGTAAAACTATTTTCTACTCTGATGTTAGACACAGAGATTTCATAGAACCGAACAATTATTTTCGGTAAATACGAGATGTATTGCTTTGTGGGCTACTACCTCAGCTACAAATACACTTACATTTTGTAATATATAAATACATAACACAGTAGTTTAATGCAATTATGTAGTATATAGTTTTAGATTTCCAGCCGGGCTTAACAACCTTGAGGATTTTTAAATGTATGGTTTGGAGAATATAGGGATTTTAGCAATTAAATAAGTATGTAAAATATCCAAAGAAATAAAAATGAATCTAGAACATTGACAAGAATAAATCAATTCAATGAGTTTTGTCTTCACGAAAAATTTGGATAAAGTAGAAATTATAATTATTTTTACTAATATGATAAATTATTTGAAATTCAGCTGAAGTTTCTTTTTACAATTATTTTGCAACATTAGAACGTATAAACATTGTCATGGAGGCGAATTTTCTAAAGTTGATCAGTGACACATAAAAAGGCTTTGGAGTCTTATTCCATGTTATGACATAAGTGGTTTTTTAATTGGGGAATTCTTATGAGGGTAGAAAATAGACTACTTCGATTTTTAGGGTGAATATCTTTGAGAATGATCAATCTCAAAAGAATTTGTGTAGATCAAACGGTGCACCTAATTTTGGGAGTCAATGCTTTTGAACACCTGTACCTCCAAATGAGTCATTTCCTAAAAGTTGGGACTAAGAATAGTTTAGTCTTATGTCTAAAATATTTTGCAACAGAACTACGAAGATACTGCGAGTCATATCCCAACTCGGGAGTTTTTAATGACAGGTGATTATAAAACTTTATAATAAAAGACTTTTTTCGTATAAAAAGTTGAATACAATCCATATTAGTCGTCTTTCATTTGCAAAGCATATTTCACAAGAAAATATTCATATCCTTATCTTCAGGCGTTTTTTTGTAGGCTTGTTTGAAGATCTCCATAAAAATATGCTACCTGAAATGGCTTAATTTACTCGTGGAATGATCATAACAGTTTCCACCTTTGAATGAGAAAACAAATTAAAGACAAAAAAAGATGTTAACGATTATTTCGTATTTAGATGAAGTTCAAGGGCTTTGCCTTAAAGTTTTTAACAGATTTAAAGAAAATCAATCCATATAAATACCACGTTTTCAACAAACAAATTGAAACAATATTTTTTTGCTGGACCGAAAACGAAACGTAAGTTTATGTTTGCAGCACACTTAATTTAATAGTAACACTACTCTATAACATTAACTTTTACAATCATAAAAAGATAATTTAGACACTTTATCTAGTAGATCCAACCAAATTTGTCAAACACTGTGTGGTAGTTAAGGCAATAACTAAAAAGACAAAGATGACAAATGCAGTATTATTTACTAAATTTAAGGCCTAACTGTAACGGGAAGCTTTACTCAAACATATTATTTTAAACATGACAATCTCCACTGACCTTGACACATTTCTCTCCGCTTAATATAACACACTTAGCGATCTAGTTTTTAACGTTTTTGCAAAATTAGTAACACTTAATGATGTATCATTTCCATGATCATCACCTTACTGACATATCATCAAAGGTTATAAACAAGTAGAGAAGTACTACTTTGAATCAGACTAGAACTGTAAAATAGTCTCTTCAATGTCACGGACTCGTAAACATTCTCTTCGCGCATTTCTATATGCGAATAAAAAATCTAATTTTCCAGACTATCAATGGCCGAGCAGTGTAAAAACGTAGAACTTTAGATCTGAGCTAGAGATAATGCAGGTTCAAATGCTGTATGTGGAAGAGCACTTTTTATCAGTACCGACTACCCTGTACTGTATCGACTCTCCCCTTTATCCTGTTATCCTGATTGATAAGATCCTCGCACAGGCCAGTGGCCCTTGAAGAAGAGCAGAATAAGGCCTAAAGGGATGATTGGCCTCTCCTAAAAAAAACAATAAAGCAATAAAATAACGTAACTTCTATCTGTTAGTATGAATATTTTATGTTTATTCGATTTTGTGCCAATTTATAATAATGGTGTATAATTTAAGATAGTTACCAAATACTAATTTACATTCAATTAATGGAGTTCAGGATAAAGGCCAAAGATAGGGGAAAGTTAGACGGGGAGAGGGGAAGGGGATATTTATATGACAGAAGAGATGTAGGGCTAAAAGCGAAGAAAAATAACAACTGCTAGTTTTAAAATAAATAATTGAGGTTTTTGAATACAAACTATTCTTAATTGATCTTTATTAATTCAATTAATTCATTGTTAATTTATGCAAAAATTGTCTATTTAGGCTCTAAACTTCCCCCTTTATCCAGTTTGATAAGATCCTCGCACAGGCCAGTGGCCCATGAGGACGGGCAGAATGAGGCTTAAAAGAGTTTCGGCCTCTCCTTTAAAAATAAAAAAACGCATGTGTAGCGTATAGTCCGTACGCTATTCTACCGTAATAAAACATCCACTTGAACAAACCCGGAATTAAGACGAAGTAGAGTTCGTGACTCGGGACAGTTGTTCAGCAGCTATCTCGCTTCAGCCTGTCAACGCCGGCCATGACATCTACAGTAGACACGTGGCTGAGTAACAACACATGGGAACCGAGGTCGAAGCCCGAGGCGGGGAACCGAGGCAGCTTGCTACACCGCCTGGCATTCGCGGGACTGCAGGGTAATAAATGTGGAATTAACTAACTAGGGAATTAACACACGATATAAACTTCGTCTAGAACGACTTTTGTGTAGGCTATAATTAGTAGTGAAAAGTTTGAAATAATATGAAATACAACAATTAAACATATTTCAATCTGAGTTTCTAAAACAATAAACCGATATTACGGAATATCGAGGGAACATAAAAAACAGAGTTATCGTACTTTGCCCTTTTGACCTTAATAGGGTTCTTTCTTGGGCCAATGTTAAGGTCTCCAGGACCTTTCTATCAAAAGTTGACACACCGAAGTGGTTTCCAAACCACCAGGATTCTCTCTCCTGGATGGTTTATAGCCAAACCATTCCAATTCCCTTCATCACTCAAGGGTGACACGTACCCCATAGCCTCACTTTCCGCTTATTTTCAAAATCTGATCTCCATTTAGTCAAATAGAAGAACCAAAACACCAGTCATATCCAGTATGTATCGTACATTAATATGTCAGAGTAATGAGAATGGACTGGTTTCACTCCAGGACAGTGCTGAATAGACAGGAATAGCTCGGGAAAAAACAAGGGGTTATTTGAGGTTATTGCAAGATTTGTTTGTCTGGAATAGCAGAAAAGTTAATGCTGTTGTCAGTAAGTAATCAGTAATTATTATTTATGTCTAAGTAATCTTTTTGTCCATCTTGAATGTGTACTTGGTTTTTTGTATGTCTTTTATTTTCGAAAAGGATATTCCAGAAAACAATTATATGGGGGTCAAACCGTACCAATAAGTATTAGACGTATCTAAACGCTGACGTAGCGTCTGTTCCGCATCTATTTTCGGAGTTGTACGTCAGCATTGTACATAATTACATAGCGCAGTTCACGTTCCAGGAGGAGAGCCTCCATGTAAATTTCAAACCATCCATTCGGACCTCATATGGAATTTCAGGAGTCCTGCAAAACTCAGTGTTTGAGGAATGCGCAAAAAATGTTTTCAGAACTGCACAGCTCCTGCACACGATCTAATGCCATTGAGGGATTCCGGCCGAACAGAGGCATTAGCCATTCTTCCCGGACAATGCGAGGCCCTCATAACCAGAAATGATATGATGCAGGGCGGCGGCCCATGCCGCGAAATGACAAGCCGCGGCAACTCAAAGACATCGGTGTCGAGTGCCTCGATCGCCGGACGCAAGAGTTTTGTTTTCAATAACTTACCTGTGTGGGAGGGTCGCTCTTAGGTGGACCGCGGGGCACGTCGAAATGTGGCTCTGTATTGATTTTGGCGCGCTAGACTTGCGTATAAGGGGAAAAGAGTCCCGGCCCGGCGACCAGGCGGCCCCTCGCACTTTTATCTCACGCTTCCGCCGAACACCTTCGAGTCCTGCCGATAATTAGTCCTGAACTGTCACCTAAACTGATTAAAATTAGGTACATGGACCAACAAGCTTGAGCAAGTTGTTACACAAAGTTTGTCAGTGCAGACCCAAAAATTAAAAAATTTCCAATTGATTAACACAAAGTATTATCTATGCAACTACACATATAGAAAGTAAAGATGAATTAAGATTAGTTTGTATTCATTTACCTTAATTCTTTATTTTAAAACTAGCAGTTGTTATTTTTCTTCGATTTTAGCGCCACATATCTTCCGTCATGTAAATATCTCCCTCCCCTCGCTGCAGCTAACTTTCCCCTATCTTTGAACCTTATACTAAACTCAATTACGTGAATGTAAATTAATATTTGGTAATTATCTGAAATTATACACTATAATACATTGGCACAAAATCGAATAAAACATAAAATATTCATATTAACAGATTGAAGTTACGTTATTTTGTTGTATTTTTTTAGGAGAGGCCGATCCCCGTTAGGCCTTACTCTGCTCTTCTTTATAGGTCACTGGCCTGTGCGAGGATATTATCAAACAGGATAAGGGGGAGAGTCGATACAGTACAAGATAGTCGGTACTGACAAAAAGTGCAATTGCCACAGACAGCATTTGAACCTGTATTATCTCTAGGTCAGATCTAAAGTTCTTCATCTTAGACGACTCAGCCATAGACACTCTAAAAATAATATTTTTTTTATTCACAAGTAGAAATGCACGAAGAGAATGTTTACGAGTCCGTGACATTAAAGAGACTATTTTACAGTTCTAGATTGATTCAAAGTAGTACTTCTCTACTTGTTTATAGCCTTTGATGGTATGTCAGTAAAGTGATGATCATGGAAATGATATATAGTTAAGTGTTACTAATTGTGTAAAAACATTAAACGCTAGATCGCTAGGTGTGTTATATTGAGCGGAGTGAAATGTTTTAAGGTCAGTGGAGATTGTCATGTTTAAAATAATATCGTTGGGTAAGTTTCCCGTTACAGTTACGTCTTGAAATTAGTGAACCATACTGCAAGTCTTGTTTTGTCATCTTTGTTTGTGTTTTTTAGTTATCGTCTTAACCATCACAACGGTGTTTGACATTTGGTTGGAACCACTAGATAAAACGACTACATTATTTGTTGACTACAGTAACAATAATTGTTTTAGAATAGTGTTCTTATTGAATTGGTTGTGCCGCTAACATCTGTTTTAAGTTTCGATTTTGGGCCAGCAAAAATATGTCTTTTATTTTTTTGTTGGAAACGTGGTACAAGTGGTTTTCATGTTTGATTTTCTTTAAATTTGTTAAAAACGTTAAGGTACAGCTCCTTTGCCTCTTCTAAATACGGGGAAAAATATTGAAATCTTCTTTTTTCTATTCTTTTTGTCTTTATGTTTTCTCATTCAAAGGCGGAAGCTGTTATGATCATTCCACAAGTAATTTAAGGTATTTCTGGTAAAATATTTGTACGGATATCTTCAAACAAGACTACACAAAACCGCCTGAAGATAAGGGTATGAATATTTTGAGTAAGTAAATTTTAAAAAAAGAAAAAAAGTGTTTTTTTGAAATATTAAATTTCAAATTTGCAATTTTTACAAACACCTGTCATTAAAAACATTTATTTCTCTTAAGTCATAATTTTTTACTTAGGCGTTTTTCTTTTAGTTTGCCCAAAACTAAAAAAAACCCTATAACTTCTCACGGAGTGACCAACAATGTTTTCCTATTGCCATGTCCTCAGGTATGCAAATTAAAAATAAAATTAAAAAACATTTTTACTAATTTTTTCATTTTGTTTTTACGATTGTCAACACCCATAAACCCTAGAACCAAAAACCTCAAAAATAGTTAAGGTCCGATCTTTCATAAATTTAGCGAACTGTGTAGGTAGAATTAGTTCACATTTGGATATAGTATTTTGTTATAACATTTTCTATATTTTTTAAAAATATTGAATTCAAAATAACTGTAATTACGTACATGGATGAATATTGAGGCTCATAATGGGATAATGAGGAAGTGTTTTTTTTTCATTATTTGAATGTTGTTTTGTACTGTATGATGAGGAAATATAAAAGCGTAACATATTTAACTTGCCATTGAAATTGATCTTTTAGAAACAATAAACTGTGATTCAGACACATACACAGTTCACAAAAAATCGATTAATGAAAAATCATGGGGTTTTATAGTCATTAAAACAATCTATGTAAATAATGGTAACCCTCGATTCAGAATATCAACAAAGTACGACACATTACGAAATTGTAAGTATTGTATTTTCGAAATTTCAAATATAGCTCATTTCACTTTCAAGATGTCCTACGGACATCTAAATAGTTAAAAAATCTTTAAAAAGATGTTGACACGAACATTACGCATCATTAAAGTCATTCTTGTAGTAATAAAGTTCCATGCAAAATTTACAGTGTACCTATTAAATCTTTGTCGACGTATCTGGCCACATGATACATTTAGGGTTTTTCCATTAAATTGGGTTTCATATTAGTATTTAAATAATAAAGGTCTACACACCAAGTCATTACAAAATTGTGTATATGATAGTAGCATAGTTAGGCTACATGTGTTAATGTGTCGCAGGTTTGAATCTCTTAGGTGTATTGAGTCTTGTTTAAGAATTAAGTTATTGCCATTATGGTTACCCATAAGGGTGGTGTAAAAATATTCGCTAACACTAAGCCAGATTTCTGGGAGTGGCATGCACCCTCGCAGAACTCAGTGTTCCTCATAAATAGAAATGAATCTTCGTGAACAATTTAAAGTCTGTAGTTCGTTTTCGAGGTACAGTGCGGACAGACAGACAGACAGAAATGAAATTTTTCCAGCCCCACGAGTGGTAGGCTTCGTTAAAGCTCAGCCAAGTACCATCAGAACTTGTTGACAGATATCTCCAAGACTTAAAATCTGATAAAGTAGATTGTTGAAAAACTTTGGCGTTTAAAGGAAGCACTTCCAAACCCCAGTTAAGGGTCGTGGTGTTATATTGTTTACCCTCTTAATAAGGTCACTGATACCCTATATTGATGTCGTTGGGGAGCCCCGCTCTCTTGACGGAAGATTTGTCAAATTTACTTTCCCTCCATCATGAAACTTTTCTGACAGACTTTTAGGGTTCCCGAAGCCCAAATATTGAGAGACTTGCTTACTTTCTCTAATACCAAAGTACTTAGTAAAATTGGATTCATTTCTGAAAATTATATTTGTATTTTGTATTACAAGACTTTGTAGCTGGATCAGATTTTTAAATCCTGCTACTCCACATTTTAGAACATTCAAATAATTTGCATGTATCCCACACTTACCTCCATTCAAATATGGACGTCTAAATGTATCTTATGCCTGGAAGATTTTGTGCTTAGCTTGTGATGTGCTGTATTTTTTATTATTGCACTTCGGTGTCCTAAATTATAGTTTTCTAACAGAATTTAAAATTTACCCTTCTTTGAATAACCATTTACGCGATCGTAAATAATTGATCAAAAATAAATTAAACCAGAAATCCAATTTCATTATTGACAGACGGAACGACAGACAATCGTACGGATAACAAATTTTCAAATTCCACGCCAACAAAAGAGAACTTGTGTCAACATAATAAGTGATAGGCTTCAATCAAACTCCATGGTTGGACATGCACAATTTCAGAATTCATTTTCGACTATGTAGAATTGAAGATCATTCAAAATTTCAAGTCTGCAGATGAAATCTTTCTTGGGACCACTTGCCACATGATACAGTCACATATTTGTTCACAAAATTGAGTTTTATATTACTGATTAAAGAATAACAGTCCACACACCATGTTCCGATAAAATAATAGTGTATTTTTGCCACACATTAAATATTCTTATGGGTGTACTGAGTTTTTTCAAGTTTATTTATTTTGCCATTTTCTCATTGCCATCATAGTTACCCATCAGACAAATGTAACAATGTTCGCTAACGCTAGCTTAATGCTAAAGGGTTACATGCACAATCAATGAAAAAAAACAATTACGGAACAAGCACGGAACCTTGCGGTACTCCATACCATGTTAAATCCGACACTTTTATGGACCAATGTAAAATAATTCGCTAACGCTCAACCAAATCCCAAGTAGTGGCATACATCATAATGGAACTCACAGTTGCCGGTATATAGGCTAAATAAACTTCATGAAAAATGTACGGAAATTTTTTGAAAATAAACAATTACGGAACAAGCACGGAACCTTGCGGAACTCCATACCTTATTAAATCCGACATTTTTTTGAAAATCAATTCATCTGAGGAGGTTTGCCCCACTACGGGAAGGTGTTTCCAAAGAAAGCTGAAGCAAAAACATGCAGAACACATCTCGACCTCTAGTACGCCGCGACTCGGAGCGCAATCCGAAGTTGATCAGCGCGGCTACTTGTCGAGAGATGGCAGCACGATCGTGACCGGTCGGTAATAAATCACCACTAACTAGATACACCATCCCTCCCGCCCTTCCACCACGCCACGCCGCGCCGTAGTTGGCGTAGGAAATCCAATTCCACCTGGAATATGCGTCTTTTCGGTCTCCCATGTCGTAAATATTCCGGCTGTTGACCCATTATAACTTTCATGACGTCCAATGATTCTGGGACGACGTTGTATTTATCTTCACGGAATTTTAAGTATTTTGTTGGCTTCATCCCGAAATATTTACTTATAAGATGGCTGTATCGCTATATCATCGTCAACAGTTCTTTTCTCTTTTTTTATAAACCAATGTTGGCATTTTTCTATTGTTTATTGTTTTATTATATGGTCTAGTTTCCGAAAAAAAAAACAGAATTTGGGATTTTCGTCGTATAGGTAGGTCTGTAAAACACAATTTCCTACGCTAAATTAATTATTTTTTAGTCGAAAACAACTTTTCCATAAGTTCATAATTACGATAAGTCGGAAAAGATTCATATAAAAAAGAAGCTGTGTAAGGGTTAGTTACAATAGGAAAATTCAATAGACGATACCAAAATTACCGACTTTCCAAGATATAGCTCAAGTATAAGCCCAAATAACCATTTTTAGAGTTTTATTGTGTATTAACTCAAAAAAGACTTCTCTTCGATAATATCTATCAGAATCACCCCACACTAAAGGTACCTTAGTGCGTTTACCATTGATTGTTCCATGGTTCAAAAGTTAATGGCTGTCCATTACAAATAGTGATTCAAACTTGGCCTTGACCGAAGAAATTAAAGAACTGCCTGTTTTTTTACGAAATTTTAATTAAAAAAGGTTTACTATATTAAATCAATGGCTTTCTATGATGGGTTTTACAAACTTCACAAAAAGATGCTCGATGTAATATATTTTATAATCATACATGTGTTATGTCGTTGAATTGGAAATTATACACAACAAACTTATTGGTTACTTTTTCTAAATTGCGTTTTACATTCTCACGAACTAAAATCCAATTTGATAATTCTCTACTCACCTAAGAATAGTTGAGTTGTACAAACAATAAATTTATGAACAAAAGCCTTCAGGTGTAATAATTTTTCATAATTTTCGTTTACGGGTAGTTAAAACATTTAAACAATTGTACATTTCAACATTCGTAACACAAGATTGTTAGTTTTATGAGCAAGGTTCGAGTGCGACACACTCGTGTCGCATAACAAACTTCGATTTATAGCTCATTTAATTATGCTACATGTGCTAGTATTTCACACGTTAAAATGACACATGATACTCAATTTATTTAATCTGCTATTTTCTCGTTGCCATCGTAGTTACCCACAAGACCAATGTAACACTATTATCTAACACTGGCCAAATCCTATAGAGTGACAAGCACAATCGTCGAAAAAACAATTACGGAACAAGCATGGAACCTTGTGGTACTCCATACCATTTAAAATGCGACATTTTCATGGAGCGATGTAAAATCGTTCGCTAACGCTCAGCCAAATTACATGGAGTGGCATACGTCATAATCGAACTCAGAGTTGCCGGTATATGAATGAAACTTCATGCAAAATTTCTAGTCAATATATCAGTTTGTTTTCAAGATATTGTGCGGACAGACAGACCAATGAAAAATGTTTTTCAGCCACTCAGTTTATAGACTTCGATGTCGTTTAACCAATAGTAAACCCCACGCTATTCTGTCAAACACAAAAATTTAACATAAAGGTAAACAAAGACAGAAATAAAATTTTCAGCCTCTCGACTCATAGGCTTCGCTACCGCTCAGCCACTAAGTGATTTTAGGAGCGCAACGAAGTCCAATATTAATGTTCGTTTAGGCATGTTCCGTAATATTTACTAATGTGAAAATTGATATCACGGATTCCTTTTTTATTAAATGCATTTAAATGGCTGAGCGTTAGCGAAGCCTATCACTTGAGAGGCTGGAAAAAAGTTAATTCCTGTCTGACAGTCTCTCCGCACGATATCTGGAAAAATAACTGACCTACAGACTTGAAATTGTACGTAAAGCTTCTTTTTATATAGACAAAAATAAAAAACTCAACATCATCCTGATCATTGTTTTTTTCACGTAATAGGAATTGTTTGCGATTGAAACTCCACAGAAGGCAGTGACAAACAAGAAGGCCGTGACCTGTGGTGTTCGGCGTATTGGAATGGACATGGGAGGGTCATTTTTCAAGTGCAGTGAAGAATGACTTGGACCAAAACACTGTTCATCAATCTCAGAAACAAGTGTTAAACAAGTTGGGGTGACTTTGGAGGGGTGACAGGATTGACACCCTTGTCTCCTGATCCCAGCTCTATTGATAATGCATTGTTGCTCTCAGTAAGCATTGCTGGGGTCTTGTTTTATCACGACTAGGCCTTGATCAGCATACTCGATAAATAGTAATAACAATAATTGTGAAGGAAACAAAATGTTGCCGGATATTTGCCATCGTTCAGTGATACAGTACAATCAATAACACTTCGTTTCGAATTCTGCAATCTGATCTCTTCTTCCGGTAAATGACATTAACGTAGAAAAAACATACCAGAGCGTTGTTACACGCATAAGTCATAAAGTTCTATTTGGTTGGCCGGTGAGTGCAGACCTATTACCACCTATATTCTGTAGTTCAGTTTTAATAATTATTAGTGTTTGTTTTTATTAAGTGCATGTTTTAGAGTTAGTGTGGCTGGCTGTTGTGGTTCCTGGCTTATATGTGTCACAACGGTCTGGTATATTTTGTTTATTTTAACCTATATTGTGGTCATGCATTAGTTTAGTCATTTACCTGAGGAAGAGATCAGATTGCATATTTCGAAACGTAGTGTTTTGTATCACTAGGCAATGGCAAATGTCTGTAAAATCCTGTTTCCTTCAAATCTTTCCATTGTTAAAAACAAATTTCAAACGAAGAATTTTTTATTGCGTATTAACACTAACGTGTTATCGCAACCGTCAAAGTGACATACAATTATTTTACATTCATTCACTACGTTTGTTCTTATTCATACATACAATTCTATATTCACTCCAATTCTCATTCATTCCGAATTTCCCCCTTAATGTCAGTCAGCCAATTAAGTGGTCTCCAAAAGTGGTAATTCACAAACTCGTCTATTTTGTAGAAATCAACGCTGTTTTTAATTGAATTGAGCAGTTGGTTGACAAATTTACCTCCTGTCTGAGAAGGCAAACGTTCATAAGCTACTGTTCTATGTCTTCCAGTTCAGTAGTTATCCCTGTAGCTAATATTTTAATATAATAAGTACGAAAAATTTGAAAAGTCTTTTGGTCCGATTTGTTTGTATTGTTTAGCTGAGTTTACCATTAAAGAGTGTAATGTTTTGATTTTTTCTTACTATAGCTTTTTATAATAATTTAATATATCCAAATATCTTCTAATGTCAATTGGTCTTGTAAGACGTTTGTAGCAATAATCCGTACTGTAACTACTGGAAAACATTTTTATATTACTAAAAATCTCGGAAAAATCAGAATTTGAGCCAAGTGTTTTCTTGAATTAAGACCATTATCTAGTAATTTACAATTATCTCTGGTCCATTACATTAATATATTTCGTTACACGAAAAAACAAATCTGCAATTTAAAATATGTGGCCAGATAGGAATGACAGACCTCAATGAGGTTGTCTACATTGCATGTCAATCTTGAGATATGCTGCGAAAAATACAAATTTTGTCAGCCTACTGGGCATTTTTGTCAGCAAACTATTGGACAGCGGAAGATGAAACCATGTTTGTTATAAATTTAAGAATAAAGATGCGTTAAAGTGGGAAGACCTGTAATTTTTCAAAAGTCATAATTAATATTCAAAAAAATAATATGACTTTGAATATTGTTTATCTTTATAAGAAGTGAAAAACTAACATTTGAGAGCTATTATGTGCACTATTCTTAAGGTGACAAAACGTACGTAATAATATTAAGCAAACTGACATTCCCATATGTCCAGCAAATATTGAATGTTAAGATCATAGGGTCGCAATGCCTATATTTTTGCAACCCATACCTAGCTGTAAGATCAAGAGCCTTTAAAGAACTCTACTCCATCAAGATACTGCTAATGCTCATCCAAGAATGTCTAATGAGATTGTTTATCACACGTAATTACGTATAACAATTCCTCGATCATGATTTAAAATCCTCTTTCGTTGTAAAATCAGCTGAAATATCGCGAATAGTTAAAAATCTCTGAAATTCGTTCACTACTATCTTACTCCTTAGCGTATGGTGATAGCATTATGCCAATCATTGGAACATGGTTTGCTCTACAATGATGCACCATAATCCACGACCGATAACGAAATCATTGGATCCATCATCCAAGGACTTGTTGGACAGGGATGATCGTTGAAGGCAACAGTACCTACGCCATGCCAAGTCAAGGCAACAGAAGGCAAAATGGGGTAATTGATACTTTTAACCGAGAGACATTCATTATCTGTTCATGGATTGACTTAACCGCAACCACTAAATGATATACAACAACGATGACAGTGGTCGAGGATTTACATAGATGATTGTACCAGATGATAATTGTTTTCTCAGTATAGTAAATATGGATAATTCGCCTAATTGATGAATCTTTGTTTAAATTGTGTTATTGACCATGGTCAATTAAAAAAGATTATAAGATTTTGGAAATTTGTCACCGTTTTTTGCCGTAGTATAATACTAGGTTTCGAGATTTTGAATCTATCCTCTTCTTCAGGTAGTTAAAGAAATTGGCATTAGGTTAAGCATATACAAAATCTTTAGTCTGTAATAATCGCCGTAACTCAGATAAGGATAAGTGATTTATCGAACAATAAGGGTTTCGAATTCAAGTGCTAATTTTAATCCTATTAATATCAATTAAAATTTAAACAAATATTGTCCTATGGAATCCACAACCTATTTTAGTCATTTCAAATCCACAGGAAGAAATCTAGGATGGCCTACTCTACCGAAGTAATGATATTACAGTACCTAAACATTGTAGAAAGCCCCTCAGGAAGTATTTTCCAATCGTGCTCAAAAGCTTAAAAATAATTGTGACAATCCTATTCAAGAAGAACTGAATGCAAGTGTTCCCACTCAACCAATCCTCAGAAATTATCTCAGAAAGGACATGTACCTCACTGAGTGTTTTTAACTTTTACCAATCTTGATAAATCACCTCAGGAAGGTTCCCTCAATCTATCGAGTCCAAATATTTGTAGTCATGATATGAAAAATCGTCTCATTATTGATCACTCTATTGAGTCCAAATGATATTCTGATCTATACCTAATCTGAAAAGCGGTTCATCCAAATAACACAATTCTCTATCAAACCTGGAAATTTCGTTCTAGAAGAATGTCTGTCACATCGAGTCCAAATGTTTTGGTCTTACCAACCGTGAGTAATCGTCCCAGAAATAATCACCCAACGAATCCAAGTGATATTCTAGACAATACCGAATCAGAAAAGCAGTTCATCCAAATGAAACAAATCTCTATCAAACTTGATAATTTAGCTCTAAAAGGATGTCTGTCCAAGTGTTTTGGTCTTACCAACCCTGAGAAATGATCTCAGAAGTAATCTCCCAACGATTCCAAGTGACACTCTAGTCCATACTGAATCTGAAAAGCAGTTCATCCAAATGAAACAAATCTCTATCAAACCTGGAAATATAGCTCTAGAAGGATGTCTGTCCAAGTGTTTTGGATTTAACAACCCTGAGAAATGATTTCAGAAGTAATCAACCAAGTGATATTGTAGTACATGCCGGATCTGAGAAAGCAGTTGATGAAGGAGCACTCGGCCGAGTCCAAGTGGGGGTAGTCTGTACCAACACCGATAAAGCAACACAGGAAGGACCGCCCTACAGAGTCCCTGGAGCCACCCTTGGCTGAAGGGTTGTCAGCGTACGGCTATCAGATGGTACCAGGATTTATAGGTTAATTACCCTCCCAATTAGCTGGGGGGGGTGGGGGGGGGGGGGGGTGGGGGGGGGGGGGGGTGGGGGGGGGGGGGGGTGGGGGGGGGGGGGGGTGGGGGGGGGGGGGGGTGGGGGGGGGGAATCTTTATTTTGAAAGTTTGTTTTTGGCAATGGGTGGATTGTGAAGGAAACAGGATTATTCCTGACATTTGCCTCGTTCAATGATTAAAAAAAAAAAAAAAAACAGAAATACTACATTTTCAGATCTGCAATCTGATCTCTTCTTCAGGTAAATAAGTAACCTAACACATAACTACAAACTAGGTTAAAAATAAACAAATCATGCCAGAGCGTTGTGACACGTGTAAGTCAGGAATCACAAAAACCATGTTGTGTGTCAACTTCACTAACTCGAAAACATGCAATTAATAAAAAACAAAACACGACACTAATAATTATTAAAACTGAACTAAAGAATTCAGGTCACAATAGGTTTGCATTCGCCGACCAACCACCTACAATTGCGAAACGTAGTGTTATTGATTTTTTTGTACCACTGCTATATTTCCTTTCATTATACTTCGTTTAATCTTAACTTTGTTGTAGATGCTATATTAAATTAATTTACACGAAAAATCTTATCACCTTACTCTTATTATCTTGTTTATAAAGTCTTCTTATCAGTCAATTAAGAGTGTTTAAATTTCCTGACTTCCGTATGTGCAGTCTCAGAGCGGAATTTAGAAATGAGGAAAACCCTTGAAAGCATTTTAAGAGCCGGAATGAAGAAAGTGCAGCGATGGGTCAGGAATTAAAGGACATTGCACCGGACTTAGTGGTTTTTACCACAAGTCTCTGACCTCTGACCCCGGGCTGGAGTGGAAAGAAGACATCAGCTTGCCGTTTAGATCTTCAATCAAATCTCACATATTGAGTCATCTCCCATTTCCAACGCAGGGTCAGCTGTGGGTCACAATCGACCTCCACCCACCGCAGCCCAAGCCATTGTGACCAATCAAATTTTCACCAGCATCTTCGAATTCACTTGTATCCAGTGTTTTGGGAAAGTGGCGCCCGAGGCTACTCGACATTTGGACCGGTCCGCCATATCCTTCGTCACAGGACCTCGACCGCCACGACCACCCGTCAGGACCTCAATGGCCGATTGAAATCGCAGACGCATCATCTGAGAGAAAGTCGATGATGGGATCGTGAATATGAGAGAGCCAGCGCCGCGCCGCTCCACGCCACAAGCCCGGGGCGACCCACACTGACCATGTCAGCACCCGGGTACGTAACACCCAGGCGCAATTTGTCTTGGCTCTTTATCTTTGTTAGATTCCCATTGTAGACTTTCATTCATTAAATTGCTGATATATCCTATTGCAGGGTACAAGGAAGACTATAGATTAATATTAAAAAGTTAAACAACTAGAATGGAAGAAATGCTGTTAGCAGATTCCCAGAACCAATATTATCACTAATGAAGGCTGCAGAAGAGTTGTTGATAGAGCACGACATTGAAGGTCCGTCCCACCAATATATGGAGGGAAAGGTAGATACAAATCTACTCTATAATAACCAATATCTACAGAGGACGTGAACACAAAGATGAATTTCAATCGTCACGTCGCGTCGTCACAAATATATACACATTTTGGGATTTTGAAATCGAAAAGTATTACGTAATTAATACTAACTGAAAATTGTGCAATACAAATCATAGTCTATGTGCAATAGAAAAAGTGTAATATAAATACGATACAAGTCCTTGAGTGGCATTTTAATCCTCTCCAACGTGGCTACCTCCAGGATTCAAGGGTACGTTTCAATCGTCACGTCGTGTCAAACATAAACAATTTTTGAGATCTTGAATTCAAAAGTACTACATAATTAATATCATTTTTAATTGTGCAATACAAATCATAGTCCTAGTGCAATATAATAATGGTTATATAAGTCCTTCAGTGAGTTTTTAGTCTCCATATAACGTGGACTACCTCAAGGATCAATCTTCGTACCACTTTTCTTTCTTTTTTTTTGCGTTCATTATTTGTTTACAGTAACCGTCGTTAAAATCTCGAGTAAATGCTTTGCACGATCGTTATTTCCCTCCGTTCAGTTCAGGGATGCCCTGTTGCCAGCAGGTAAATGTAATAAAAATATAACAATTTGTAAAACCTATTCATAGAAGTGAGCTAACATTTTCTAAAAATTAGTTTTGACACCTCTAAGATAGGTAGGTCTATTTATGACACAAATTTTGAATAGTCGTGTTGTAATCTTTAAAATCGACAGCTACTCAAACTGTGGTATGACTGTTGCTTAATATAACATCAATATTTTTTATTTTGTCACAGAATGTGTCTTTTAGTCATTAAATTCACTGGTCGATAATTGTGATTATTTAAAGCACATTATTAAATCCCATATAAACGTTTTCAAAAAAGACTGCTTAGGAAAATTATCCGGTTTATTTCAAAACCGTGAAAAATATCGAATAATAAAATCAGCGTCTTCTAGTGCCTAGTCCTGGTAAGCAAAGCAGATGGTCGCACGGCCCAAGAGGTCGCGGCTGTGCATAGACACCTCGGTCTCGGAGCCAAGCTATAATCATGGAGCAGCTACCATTGCCCACTCTGTCGTGTGAACGAGTACCGTGTAATTTCACATCCATCTTAGCTCATTCCCCCTGAGCACGTCCACTATAAGGGACAAACCCAGTGACAACCTGTCCGCTTCCAATTTCGATTAGAGAGGCCCTCCTCTACAATTTGGCCGCAGTCTTCTGCTCACTCCTGGAGTCTTGGGCGCTCTCAAGGTCGCCGCTGGGATCGAGATTATTTCAGATTTGGTCGGCGGAAGTAGCCTTAAGGCCAGAACATTAAAGGGCACTCGTTAATCAATAATTCCGTTTGTGTGTGTTAAGCACACAGTTATGGTCCAATAAATAGAGCTCCTAGAATCTAATACCCTGCACTAAACCACATACTAACAGTGAATGTTACTGTATGTGTATACATAAAATAATTAAATTTTATATCATTAAATTTTTTTATTCTTGATTGTATTGTTGTGAGATAATACAATACCTCTTCTATTACTAGTTTTGTTTTTAATCGGCCTCAAGATATCCAACTGGATAAATACTCAACGTGGACTACCTCAAGGACCACTCATAGCACCACTCTTCTTTCTTTTTCCATTCATAACGTCCTTACAACAACCATCATTGGCACCTCGGGTAAATGCACTGCACGATCGATATTTCCCGCCGTACAGTTCAGGGGCGCCCCTGTTGTCAGAGTCAGCCGGCAGGTCGCCATCTTGTCCAGTCGTCACCGGGGAACAGCTGACAAGGGAGTCACGATCTGGTGATGAATGGGAGAGCGGCGTGGACGATAACTCCCAGGCGTGGTAGGGCCCTCCCAGCAGCGGGCAGGTGGTCTCAGGGCTTGGGAGGAGTTCTAAGGAAGCGAATTTGTCAACTTCAATCAGCATGCAAGGGAGTTCAAGGAGTACTGTTAGAAAGGATACCCGGAAGGGTTCTTCATATCCGCCCATATGAAGAGATAGGAACAATAAATTATACTTTGGTATGCTTCATCCTTGAGAAGAATGGAATTAAATGCCTCAAGGTCATTTTTCCCCTGTGCACGCAACGTTAGATGGATAACAAAGTGTTTTGAACCGTCCAAATACCACCACAAAGCATTTCCTGCAGTACAGATTTTCCTGAGTAAATATATTCTCCACAGGCAAGAATTTAACGAGCCGTGATCTCCAATAAATAATGATCAAGTATTTCTCCTCTTACTAAACAGCGGCGACCGGACCACACGTAATGGCCGTGGAACTATCGGCTGGCGTGATATAAAATATTGTAATTCCGCCGGCCGTGATACCGTGATGCACCTGAATAATAACAGATCCGGGCCGATCTCGTGATCTCGCCACGGCTCCCCGTGTCCTCTCCAGCCTCTCGGGGGCACTCGGGGTAGGCTTCGCGACCATTCATAATCCGACACGCGAGTGGACTTTTCAAATTTGAAAGACTTCATCCTCCGGGCCCTCGCTCGACAGGTGGCGGTGGTTTTGACATCTGACAAAAAATCCGGCCTGTTTTTGTATGCGTGCACGATTCGAAAACGGAATAAAGGTTATAATTGATAACCCCCGGGTGACCGGGACCGAATTAATGTTTGGAGTAAGCAGTCGTGTTCACGCTGCTCCGCCGCACGCAGAAGATCGCCCAGGGCTCCCGGTAGCGGACCGTGCTAGACCGGCCTGCCCGTATCCGCCGTTTCTCCCGGACTTTTAGCACTCACTAAATCACCTAATGGTGCATACATGATCGTTCCAAAATTTTGCGTGGAATTTCCCAATAGTCCTTTCTTCTTTGTGAATCCTTAAATTCCCTAACGTCCACCAGGTTGTAAAATAACGTAATAGGTCTGCATCGCCAACCAACCACCTACGACAGTCATAAGTGCATGTTACGCGTATGGGTCACTTGTTAGGTTGGTTATATACCCGAAGAAGAGATCAGATTGCAGATCTCGAAACTAGTGTTACTGCTTTGTTGTATCACTGAACGATGGTAGATGTCCGGCAATCCCTGTTTTCTTCACAAATTTTCAGTCATCTTATTAAAAATTACATTTTGACACTCTTGCTGCAAGCTGCCTCTTTTTAATTCAATCATACTTAAATTCATCAAAATATTTCTAATTCCGTTTGATCAAATCCCACAAGATGGAGTCCTCTAAACAGACCTCTCTGTTTCATTCCATATAAATGTTTGTTTGATAGGGTCTTAACTGTATTAAAATATGCCTGTCAGTTGACAGGTGTTTTCATTGTTCTTCCTGAACCAGCAAAGTTTGTATTTACAATTTTGTAAACATTGACAATTCAAAACCACTTGTAACATTTGTGTGACTAAGGATTGAAGCTGTGACCTATCAGTTAAGCAGCTACATCTTTACCCGTTAAGCTTCGGAAATCTTAAATTTATCTAGCTTTTATTCCTGGGTTGAAAACAACTTATTGCTTAATGTATACGTGTTCTTCTGCATTACCTTGCACAGGATTTGTAACAAGGTAGACAAGGGGTGGCGGTGAACCAAGGAGGGTGGTGGGGGGTGGTGGATGGGGGTGAAATCCCTGAGGTTGGGTGTCATTGACTAACGTCCCGTCAGTGACCCAGGGTCAGTCCACCAATCTAGATCTGGCACTGGTGGGTAATTAGACAGGCTTGCCAACCTCTGACTCCCTGGGGGTGTCTGACTGTAATTGGCAACACTGGGAGTACGCACTTCGGTAAGCAAGCAGTTAATACTCATCTGTGAAACTTAAGTAATTCTATCTGATATTATTTATTTTGCTGGAATTGAGCAAAATACGAAGTTATTAGATGTAACGGAATAACATCTTCGTTATGCTTATGGTCAAAAAATGCAAAACAAAATTTCACTAGATCAAAACACCAAATTAAATGCTGAACAAGATACAATAACATATTATTGAGAAAATTATGTCACGTCGTTCACTGAAAATAAAGTTTGCTTTAAATATAACATTTTGAAAATGTAATTATTGTATACATTCTTGAAAGTTATTTTCTTATTGGAAATTATATAATAATTTAAAACAAACTCTCCAATAGTATAAGTTTTTATTTTTATGAGGCCTTTCGTACTCAATGAGAACATCTTCGGACCCACATAACTGAATAAAAGTAATAATAACAATCTATGTAATAATAACAATGATGGTTATTATTACTTTTATTCAGTTATGTGGTTCCGAAGATGTTCTCATTGAGTAAGAAAGGTCTCACAAAAATAAACACTTATATTATTGGAGAGTTTGTTTAAATTATTATGTAATTATTGTGTTCTTTAAACGCCTACTAACATTACTAGTAATATATCGCATGAACATTATTTTCTTCTTTTTTAAAACAAAAATTGTAAGTAATACAGCTAGAAAGTGGTTGAAATATACTATACAAACTTAATTTATAACATCAGCATCAACAACAACAAAAACTTCACTGTGAACAGTTTAATATTTGACAATGGATGGTTTCTAACAACAACAAATACTGTACATTGTCTATAGGTTAACTGTAACAATATAATAAAAATAAGTTTTGAGAATTAGTATCTGCTCGCACATCATGTTAAACTATGCTACACAAAGGATAGGTAATTTGTACGGTAGCCCCTGAAAAAGATAACAGTTTTAAAGCGCCTGCACACTATAAACTCAATTACGAGACAGTTACGTGTATTAAATAGCCAAACACTATTTGAAAGGCGCTAAGTTATGATATATATTTGTCTTTAAAATAAAGTTCTAGTTTAAATTAAAAGCTTGAGTGTTAGACTACCACTTTATAATAAAGTACATGTACGTGTACAGTGGCTATAAACATACACTTTTGACAGATTGTCTTTCAAAAAGGCAAATTCTACATCAGCGTTGGAAATATAATTCACTCGCCAGAAGTGCTCATACTCAGGCAAAGCTTACGAAAAGCGTGCGAAACCAGCAGGAAACAGCTATGAATATATCCAACCAAATCAGGGTACTCATAATTTGCATTCGAACAAAAATGCAATGAGAACTTTTAATCAAAGTTGTATGAAAGTTCAAAAGATTTGTATATAAACTGGTAAAAGATTTTTCCTTGAGATTTTTTCTTCTCTTCTTCTTTTTTGACCATGGGCGGGATATCATCAATTTTGCTTTTTTTATTATTAATTTTAATACATGGAATAAGTACAAAAAATTGAGTTTTCATTAGGTACTCGAAAGTTTTATTTTAATCATCGAATCTATTTAAGATTATTTATTGACTGAGCGTTACCGAAGGTTATCACTCAGGGAGTTGGCAACATTTCTCTTCTATTCGCAGGTCATCTCAAGGATGGTGAATATCCGTCGATGCGTTTTTGGCTGAGCGTTAGTGTGTGACTGAGGAGATATCTTGAAAAGGAATTGATGGACTATATCAAGCTGTAGATTTGACGTTTCAGATGAACCTTCATATCTACATAGGCAAGGTCGTGCTCGATGATGGCTTATGTATAACTATGGGATTTGGCTGAGCGTTAGTGAAGCCTACCACTCAGGGTGATATCTCGAGAATGAATGAGCTAGATTTGAAATTCTACGTGAAAATTTACTTTTACATGGACATGGTCGAAGTTCGATTGTAGTGTGTGTTCCTCCATAGGATGACCTCCTGGGTTTAGGACCTTCAAAAGGTGGGTGGTCCAGGGTGCACTTTCTTTGACATGATGATAAAGTTCCAATTAGTACTTTTTGACGGTAGAGAGGTCAAAGCAGCTTTTGGGATAATGGGATGATCCATGATCCCTCGGCCATGAACTTATCGCAGATTATTACGTGAAATGTGGTCTGGGGCAATACCGCAAAGTGAGGATGCGATCAAGCCTCAACATCAACTTTTGACGTGAACTTAAATTGTTCTGTATATTTTACTCTGTGTCTAAAAAGATAGGGACTTCGTCCTTTGTTTAAAGTTTGTCATTGAAGACTTTAAAGATAGTAGGACTTTGGTTATTTGCCACCGTTATATGTCGCAAAAGTGTATAACACAACGTTTCGAGGATTGAAATCTACCCTCTTCTTCAGGTGAAAAAGCCTGCATGAAGTACAGACTGGAGAGAATGAACCCAAGCGATGCAAACTGCACAGGAGCCAAGAGCAAAACACGTCACTCCCGAACTAACGAAGGTGAAGCACTGAGCCATCGAAGTATTGATCATTTTTACAGCACTACATAAATTTCTCTACAATTTTTACAAATGGATTCTTACACGATCAACTGGTTTCTTGTTGAAAGGTTCAGGGCAACATTATTCTTAAAGACCTATCTATATAAGACGAATGCAAAAAGAATAGAATCCGGTAAAGGTTTTAATTCTCGTTAAGTGTACTTTTCCCCGTTTTTCGGTTTTTAAAATACAAATAAGACCTTTCAAGACACTCTTTGAAACATATGTTCTTCTATTGGAACATCAAGAAGAATTCTTCAAAAGATAAGCGCTAAGTAGGTTAAGCATTTTTCGAAACCAATAGGTAAGATCCATACATTACAGTTCACATTTCACCAGTAACTATCAAATAAGTAATTACCGCATTTAATAGTCTTCGAGATTGATAGCTATTTTAAGTAATAAGCTCATAAACGATGAAGACGTGTTGTCTTACAACGCTATTTGCCTTGTCATCCAGCACTAATGCCATTATGATGGTTTCTGTTGATGTACCTAATTGTGGTACTTAGTGGATATAGTACCTATAAGTAAATTTACGACAGTCGTTATTTTCATTTTGGTGATTTATTCTCACTGTACGATCAATAAACATCAGGGAACAAATACGAGTACAATGATTTCGTACGTCAAATGGTTGGTTTTGAAGAGTATGATGCAAAAATATGATCTGATAAAAATTCATCATTCGGCCATTTTAACCCTTTTGATACACCCCCATTTCAACCCCCACCTACAAGTGTGCAGCTGATGATACATTTCTTTCTTAGCGATAATTTCTCTATTGATTTCACATTCATCGGGGTTGTGTGGCACACTGCTAGTGTTAAAATCCTAAAGATGCTGAAATTTCCAGGTCCACCCAAGATTATTTGGATAATAAGTTACTAATCATTTCCATGAACAACTTGTATCTCTTTTGCACGATACATACTCAAATTATATACAAGAAAGTGTTTCAAATTAAAATAATTAATGACAACAAGAGCATTTTGAGTCGAAATTTAGAGAATTCACAATAGTTTTTGTGTAACAGATCATTTGCATTATTAGGTTCGGTAGTTTGTGTCTTTTTATTATGGATTCCCTTATACTCTATCAAAGTATAACGATTTATTTTGAAAATAATTACAAACTGATTGCAAAAAAAAAAGCAAAAATTCATAAGAGAACAGAAAATGTTTTATATTTAAATAGTCACTTTCAAGGAGAGCAATCGAATATAAAATTCAGTAGTTTTTTGTATGACAGATAATTCACATCATTATGTTAGGTAATTTGTGTTTTGTTAATATTCATTCCTTTGAACTGTATCAAAATATAACGATTTTCTTTTGAAAATCATTTATAACCTTAATTAATTACACAAAAACAAACGTTCACTTTAAGAATATTTCACAAAATGTTGTTCCTCGGTAAACACCAAACAGAATTTCCTAGCAAAATTTTTAAATTTTGTTAAAAAAATGTTAATATAAAATTATTTTACATCAAACAAAGAAAATCTGTTTTATGATCGTTTTAATATTTATTATTCATTTACTATTTCATCCATAATCAATAATGCGAAGAGAGAATTCATTATTTTTATTCACTTATAATCTTGTCACTAAGAGAATTAGTGTTGTAAAATTCAATAATCAATGATAGATTTGCACATATGATTGAGTAAACGTGATAAGTGCTCTTTAGGTTGTACAATTCTCCATGTTGGTCCCCAGAATGAGGTCCTCAATTAGGTGCGTACTCACAATTCCATCTCATTACATTATATACAGTATATATTATAAGGTAAGGTTGTGGCATAACAAGCTCCATTCAGGCTGCATGCAAAATTTGAAATCTATAGGTCATTTCAATATCGAGAATCCTGCAAAAACAATTTTTTAAACCCCTTCAGTCAGCCTGCTGAGTGACAAGCTTCAATGACGTGCAGCCAAATTTCATGGTTGGACATGCACCATAAAAATAAATTCTTATAACAAAATTTAAAACCTACAGACGAAATGATTCTCGAGATATCTTGGCAAATGATGTTTTAACATTTTTGTTCATGAAGTCAGTTTTCATAACAGAGTGTTTAAATAGTAAAAGTTCCGGTGAGCTGGGAAGGGGTATTACAACGCAGTAGTGTAAATGTTCTTTTGAATTATTTATTAGGAGCAGCCTATTTTGACATTGACCTATGGAATCGTAGTGTGGAGTGGTTGTCCTTCAAAAATGTGTATTAGACTTGAAAATAAATCTGGTGGAATAATTTCCAAATTACATTTTTGAGCACCTTATAGGAATACGTTTAAGGAGCTTGTACTTCTGACTTTGCCCTGCCTTTATATCCTGGAGGAGATTCTTGTACAGCAAATCTAAGTGTGATTTGGTTCAGGACAGGGGTATTCACCATTATGAGGCTATTGGTGGGGGCAGTTACGGAATGTGGTGGCAAAGATTGACAGTTTTTGAGGCCCTTGGGTCACAGGTTAGCGTCAACCTTTCCAATGGACCTTTCATACTCTTTTTTTAATTAATAGCTGAAAAAAACCTTTATTGGTGTGTTCAACAGATTTTACTCTGTTGAGGAGTATATAGATAATCGCTGTAATATTGATAATTGATAATTCTGATGCCAGAGTGTGAGAATAGGAGTTTGTGTTAAAAAATGTTTGTGCAAATGTGCGTAAATGTGGAGAATAGCTTACTCTATCCTATTTTATAACGGGCACTAGCTGTATACTGATTCTTTCTTTGCAGTTTGTTTTTGACGACGGAAGGACTATGAAGGAAACAGGATTTTTCCGGACAGATTCCATCGTTCAGTGATACAAAACGTCAGTAACACTACGTTTCGAGATCTGCAATCTGATCTCTTCCTCAGGTGAATAACTAACCGAACATACCTACAATCTAGATTAAACTTAAACAAAGCTTACCAGAGCGTTGAAACACGCATACACCAGGAATCACAACAGATATGTTGTGTTAGGTTAGTTATTCACGTGAGGAAGAGATCAGATTGTAGATCTCGAAACGTCGTGTTAGCCTACTGGTTTTTTTGTATCACTGAACGATATCAAGTTTCTTTACACACTAATGTTTGAGTTAACAGGAATAAGAAGACTATCATCGTTGCGATTTCCTCACAACAGACGGTTGTGGGAGGTTTGCAGTGCTGACTGGAGTCCTGGAGTCCTGGAGTGATGGAGGCGGCTCGGTCCCCAGACGCAGACGACCTTGAGAACTGTACCGGCTGGAGATTTAACTACTGGTAACCACAGGTTGTGTGTGTGTTTTAGCATATATTACCGACCGGCTCGGTGACGTTTATGGAGGGGAGAGTAGTGTCTCAGTGCAGACAACTGAACCTCGTGATATACAGATGACGGGAATGTCGAACGTGTTATGGCGTCAGGTCTGTGCCATTCAGCGATCGGTCTGCACGAGTGGAACTCTAACGATGTGTCGTTTCTTGATGCCGCAGGAGTATCTGATCAAAAGTTGGAAAATAAAGTGCCAATTTGGCACAATAGTATATTTAAGAATTAGCGGTGAATTTTTTTAAGGATAAGCCTTATCATGCTTGTCCTCATGGGCCACTAGCCTGTGCGAGGATCTTATCAAACAGAATAAGGGAGAGAATCGGCACAGTACAAGGTCGATGGTACTGATAAATAGTGCAAGGGTCACAGACAGGATTCTCGAACCTGCGCTATCTCTAACTCAGACTCAAAGTCCAACTTCTGAGACCGCTCGGCCATCGGCACTCCCAATTGGGGTCAAAGACTCGCACTGGAAAAAAAGAAGTTTTCCCAGTACTAAATAAGTACTTTGATTAGTGTTATTTTTTGTTTTTGAACATTCCATGCGAAGAGCACATCATAACTTACAAGAGATTGACTTAGCCTCAACAATTGCAAGAACAAGCAACGCAATGTTTTTTATAAGTAGGATAAACATAGACGAACTAACAGCTGATTTTTTGTCATTGGTGAAAATATCGTATTCCCATTAGAGAAGTTCCCACCAAAATAGTCCGATGCTGGCTGTAGTGTTTCGACCCCTCCCCCTTCACCCCCCCGCGCCCAGCACTGTAGCCCATTTTGCGTGTGTGTAAAATTAATCACCAATCAACATCAATTGCCATTAATATTTACCACAAATAAATATGCGTGCATTTAATTTCAATCGCCTGTTTTGTTGACAACATGCAAATCAAACGGACAGCAGTGACCGTAGGCTACGTCATTGCGGGAACACCTGATGATCAGCAGCGATGTGGCAACACTGCCTCAAATATGATGGGACTATTTTAGTACGGCTGCTCTAGTGTGGTGTCACTAACATTATCTGACAATATACACGTCAAGAAAACTGCTATATACTGGTAGTTATTGTGGAAAAGTCTTCCTTATCTTTAAGTATTTTAGTTTTTAAACTATCAGACAGCTCTGGGGTTTAGTTTCACATAATTCACAAATCATCTCATTAAAAAAAAAACTTTATCTACTCATAGTGTATTGAAATACTTGTTTAATTAAAGACGTTGTATAGCTGGTTTAAACGTTTTGAAAATTAAAATGTTCTCAGAGAATAAATTTGAATTAGAGGCGGAACTTCACTGAAATTAGAACACGTATGTGGTCTCTACGTTCTTTAATTCTCCCTCCCCACGAAATGAGGGAGGCAAGTTAATTGTAAATACATTTTAAAGAAAGTTTGTATGGAACTGTAGTTTCAGTCATCTTGTTAAGTTTACTATTTCATAAATACTAAAATTTAATAAAAAGTATTTCTGCGATTTAGAAACTTCTTTCAAAGACAGTGGCTTTGCGTAAACAGACTTAAAATTATATAACCAAGTAACTACTCTTTATATAGCATATATTAGAAGATGTATTGTTATCGATGAAACTGTCATGCACCAAGAATTATTGATGCTAAAATTACAGTAAAATTTGGTATTTAACCCTTAACACATTGGCTGCGGCGGGCATGCGCTGTTATTATCCCGGTTGTCCTAAAGCGGTATATTTAACTGCACTTTAAATTTGGCCAACATTTTATTACAATTTTTGAAACTCAATTTTTTTTTGTAAGGATTATCATCCAGCAACAGCAAAGTTTACACTGAAAAATTAAAATAAAATGTTATGTTCGTCGCAAGCTTTTTTTGACGAATGCAAGGTCGTCGGAGATTTCTACTCTTACTGTTGCATTCAACCCTATTCATTACTATATGTATAGTATTTATTTATTTATTTATTTTACAATCAAAAAATAAATAAATAAATTTAATAAATCTTTTTTTTTATTTTATAAATTTCATTTTTTTAATATTAATGAAACATATTTTGTCATGATTTCCAAATACTTCAACAACAATACATTTTTTTTCATACTGTGTCTTTAATTCTAGGGTATTTTATTGTGCTTAAGTTCTAAAATAGATTGCTAGAGATTATCACAAATCTATTTTCTTCTTATCGACCAATATCTTTCGTTGTTAGTTTTCCAAATACTTTGGAAACAATTACAAATTGTATGTTTTATATTTCGTTTATAAACAAACAGTTGTTATTTTGAAAGGAGTCTCTACTGAATATGATTGTTGCAGTCTATCCGTTACTCTTTATAACTATTATTCTAATAATTACGAGTAAAAATATTAATTTAAAATATAATATAGTTCCTTGTGTCATTTTTTAAATAAGTTATACTCTTAGAATAAAAATTTTTTTAATTGTTTTATTTTTGTTAATGTATTAGTTAATTACTATTTTAAAGCTGTTTTCTGGTAGGGGGATGTTCATTAGGAATCATGGGGGGTGGGGCGGGGTAGAGGGGGGGAGTGGGGGGGGGTGGGGGGGCTTTTGGGGGGGGGGGGTGCAGGGCTGGGGGGGGGTCATAGTGTAGGGGCGGAGCTGGGGGGCTGGGCCGCGCGGGGGGGCGGGGGGGGGGGGGGGGGGGGGCTTTCTCCAAGAAGCTAAACCCTTTGGATTACAAATACAATCTCGGTCTTCATGAATGTATATGAGTCATCCTGCTCCACGTCGTTGGAAGAGAGACGAAATAATTAAAAGAGAAAATCCTAAGATATAAAAACATCAATAACTGGGTGTGTAAAAACCGCGGGGAGGTGAGGTAGGGTGCAACACGCTAATTCCATTACGGCAGGGGAAGGGCGCGGGGGTCTCCACTTTAATATCGGCCCGCGACTCGTCATTAGCTTCTAATTGCGATTTATCGCATCAATAATGAATGGAATGGCATTACGCGGTCTTTGTTTCCGGGGTGCACCGGATGTGACGAGTTTGGCGCGAACCCCGCGGTGGCGGGAAACTATCCCGACTCGCCCTGTCTCCATTATTTTTTCAACAGGTGTTCTCGTTGTTTTCCCGCCACAGATCCGGTGTTCTGTACGAGTTGCTGTAAACTCCACCACAATGTGTTTCTGGTTTGTTTAGGGGCCTGGCGAATTCTAGGGGCGAATTTAATGCTTACTTAGTTGACAGCATAGATAAATCATGGTAGGATAGGTTATAATGACTGAAATAAAAAAGGTTGATGTACTATCTTACCGTCAATCCAATGTGTTATCATGATGACATTTTCAGTTACTTTTTTAGTAAACTATTATTATCATTAAATAATTCAGTATTACTGACATATACTGCTGAAAGATAGTTTTCAACAAAGAAACGGGTCAAGAACTTTTTAAGTAACGAAATTGGGCCTTACTCTCTATCCACTACAAGAAAAATATCAGTTGTCTGGACCTCCCTCCAAATTTTTCCTGGTTACGTTCTTGGCGACATGTTTCGAAGGTTAACTTCAATCGTCTGGATGGCTTTGGCATAAAGTGGAAATTACACAACACAACACATATAAATAAATAAACAATTATCACTCTCTATAGATATACACACGTAATACGTCGCATGCGGCCGCGTTTTGTGCCCATGTGGAGTGACATGTATTTATTTATATATGTTTTGTAATTTTAACTTTATGACATAGCCATCTACCTCTACGGTTACTAAGATGAAGGTTAACCTTATAAACATGTCACTATAAGACCACATGACCTTGGTGAACTTAATAAATAAGAATGGCATAGACTGTTAACATGACGATGAGTATTCCAAAGTCAAGAAATATGCCATGTCAATTCACGTTGAACACAAGAAGTATGCGCTGAACATGCCAAAGTTCAAAAATATGGCGATGAACCTAAGTGAATAAGACATTGAACAAGTGAATGGTACATGTCTAAATGCTGCCTAACATGCCAAAATCTACGAACGCGGCCTACATTTATGCCAAAGTCAATAAATACAGCAGTAAATCTATAAAAATCAATAAACTTGCCGACGGAAATGCCAAATGAAATAAGCATAGCGATGAACACAATCAATTTGTCGCTGGATGCCAAAAGTATTGAATGCTATTTGTGATATACCACGTCCTAGACAAATAGCTCTAAATATGTGAAATTCAGTAAACATGCAAAAAATGCACTTTAACATGCCACGTTTGTGTGAAACGTGATTTTGTCATTTTGCTACACTTAAAAATGAAATATCCATAACACCCTTGTCCTCCATACAAATCATCCATTGTAAATATGGACAACAAACCATGTGTATCTTAAACGTGTACGTTCAGTCGTTATTATTATTTTTTTTACATTTTAGAGGCCTCAATCCGTTTGATTTTGCGTGGTTAGTTACAGTCCAATACTTACGCTGAAAGCACGAACGATCGTATTAGTTATAAAGGTAACTAATAGATTCAAAGCGGTATAAGAGGGGCAAGAGACACCAACACAACGCTCAAATGCCTCCGATTCCACATCAGAGGGTTGCAACCCCAACAATTCCTTTGTGGTGATGTTGTGTCGTCCGCGAAATTATTGCACATCCAGACCAAAATCTCAGTAGTCAAACACAATTCATAAATCCATTATCTCAGCTTGGATTCACTTGTACAACATTGACATTGTACCGAAAGGATGAAACACATGAGGTTGGATACTGCTGAGGTCGTAGTAGTGAATACTCGATTTGAAAAGTATACTTTTACCTTTGATTGTGGCAAATAAACATAAAGACAACGCTTCTAGATGTTAAAAATAAAATAATGTATTGCCACGTTGCTGCCAAATAGAGCGATAGTGAATTAAATGATATTATGGGGGTGAGCCTAACAGTTCCAATGCTCTATGGGAATTTTGCATACGACTTAATAATTATTAAAACTTTAAAATTGACTTCCCTTCACGTTAATGTCGACTCACGAGCGCGGGCGTCAGCACCTCATGACATTGCAGCTGTAGTCGGACAAGTGAAGATTAGTAGATTACAAGCTGTACTCATAGTTAAAATCAAACTCAGAGACTCGAAGTTAAACTCGCCTACAATAAAGTCACGACGACATTAGCCATTTATCCAGACAACTTAACATTCATTACAACATGATCTCGTCAGAAAGACATCACCACAATATTATCCATATGTTTAAAACTTTCAAACTTAAGAAGCAAAATCGTTAATTTTGCACAAACATTTTACGTTATTAAATAGGTTGTATTGACGACAATTCATAATTGTGGAGATACTGCTTTAGCAGGCTGGGTAGGATTAATAATTGCAATTGATTACACTTATGGAGTAATGCAATTGAGAATTGATAATATGTAAAAAAAAGTTGTTACAAAAGTAAAATTCTTCTTGACTTCTGAGCCATAGTATCTAGTAATTGCTCTGGGGAAACATATTTTCCAGTAGTGGACAGAGAGTAAGTCAACCGCCCATTCCCTATTTTGTTCCTTAAAAAGTTCTTGGCTCGTTTCAATGTCGAGAACGATCTTTCAGCAGTACATGTCATTAGTACTGAATCATTTAAATAATAATCGTTTGCTAAAACTGTAGTTGAACATTTTTTTTTTTAAATTGGTGGTTCCAGACCCCTTGATTATTTTCAAACTCTCGGGTGATAGGTTTCGCTAATGCTCAGCCAATAATGTTTTCAATTAACAATATGTATTATAGACAGATAGTTATAGTACAGTAGTTTAAAACTTTGGGAGCAGCAGACGCGCTATCGTGATTGTTATCTTATAGTGAGTATACTTATCATCAACCGAGATAAAGTCGCAGTGGAAGTGGTAGATAAAAATATTTACACGCGATGGTAGAAAAGAATTAGAGTTCCAGTTATTTTTAAGCCATGCTATAATATAATACTATATTGCCCCACGTATAAAACCCCAAAATAAACGAACCTTTATTATTTTGAATAAACATTTTCTCCTTGCATTGTCTCACTAATTGTACTGAAACAACCATTTTGCATGAATGTTTCAAATTAAAGAATTGCTTTTCAATGCCATGCAAAGTGAATGTTTAGTTTCGGTTTGTGATGATTGTGACTATTTTTTCAGTAGAGAAAACATTAATGGTAAATTACTTGTAATAATATTTTCTTTGCCTAGTACAATTCTCAAAAAAAAACATAAATAATAAAATGTTATAGGTTAATGTGGTTTCGGACATAGATTCCAAATTCATTAACTTCCGCACTCAGATTTAATTATGTTTGGTCAGTTACATTCCTCTTATTTTCTCTTAAAATGTTCAATACCGGTACTTCATAGACTTAAATTTGTAAAATAACAAGTAGTGCTTTCTAATGAGATGGATAAAAGACTCTAACAGCGTTTTATTATCAAAAGGTTTTATTTTCTTCTGGAGGTGAACGTATTAAAATGCGTACTAATAACACTGAATTTTGAGACAGTTTTGCATGTCTAACTCAAATATTCGATTATATTTTGGGTAGATGGTCTCAAAACTATACATAGTTGAGATAAGTGTCCAAAACCTTGAAATTTTGAAGACTAGTTTTACAATACCACTTTAGACGTATTTACTCGATCTAAAACTTGTTTCAATGAACCAAACTGTCTTATTTAGAGTGGTGTAATCGATTTTTTTGCTGGATAGATTTTTTTATTATTCATCCCTTTAAGACAAGTTCCCTGAGAACAGAAAAATTTAAGCAAGATTCTATGAACAATTATAGATATTTAAAGACGGAAGTGCAGGCAAACTTGTAATCAGGTACAAATAAAATAGCTAAAGATAAAAATGTGAAATTTTAATAGTGTATAAATGATGTAATATTATGAGGAGGTGTTTCTTTAATTTATAACTTAAGGAACTTAAATTCTGTCATAAGTTAAAAACACGTCAGACCCTCCAGTCATATTCGTGCACATACTGTAAAACGTTCATAATCTTATCACCAACCGCTATTTTGGGCATTATTACAAAATGTCCCAAAATGTTTCTTCCCACCTTCTTTTGGGGCACCATTTCTACTGTCTCTGTTTAAAAAATTACATCCTAAAGAACTAAAAGTTTTTTCTAAAAGAATATTCCAACCGAAAACCGACTGCTGCCTTAAATGCTAGAAGCAATAGAATGGCACATCCTTATGTGCGTCCAAAAATAAAGACAGGCATGCTACCAGTGATCATGGGTTGTGCATCTTGACCACGTAATTCTCGACGTGACCTGCGAGAACGTGATGGAGTAGTCCTACATTCGCACGTAGTTCGACATCTTCTCGTCCACGCCTCCTAGAATGATTCAAACGAATTACGTGTTGTACCCTTTTTCATCAGTCAGTGAGACAATAATAGAACAATTCTATTTTATTTTACCCTAAGTGTAACCATTCTTTTAAAAGTAATATGATTCTTAACATGTCTCAATCATGCCTGGTCTTGTGAAAAGTTTTTCTTTTAAAAGAGTATCAATGCTCCTACAGAACGCACCAAAAGAGAACCGCACAGAGATACAGGGTGCTTTTTTCCCTTTTATGGCCCTTAATCAATAGAGATCCTTCATGGAATAAGAGGAACCTATGTACTTCTTTAAGTACCTCTATGTAAAGTTTTAAGTCTTTAGGGCATTTCTATCAAGAGTAATCGTACTGAAATACAGACATACAAACAGACTCCTTTTGACATTTTCACCTTAAAAGGTATAGGGGGTTTCTTTGGACCAAGATGAACCTATATAGCAAGTCTCTAACACCTTTCTTAGGGCGCCTATATATTAGAAGCACGCTTGGGAAAGCTTGCCTGTAGAAACAAAATGTCTAAGGAAGCTTTGGATACAAGTTACGATCACTGGTTACAGTACTCAGCACTCGCAAGTGCACGCTTTTTTGTTCTCTTAGAACAAGAAGCTTAGAAATTGTACCTAGTCCAATAAGTACCTTTGCGCTTCTTCCTGAGAACAGGATATTCTGGATGTGTAAGGTTGGGGCCGCCTCCTGTCGAGACTAATGAGGAAGAATTTAGGACACTATCTCAATTCATATTCCCCCGAAAGAAGGCGAAGCCAGCTCTGAACCTGCCTCTCCAGTTAAAGCAGGCAGGGGGTGGAACACTCTTATGTCTAGGCTAGCAAGAACCTTTGACGTATAAGGTGCCTCACCAACTCCAACAGTCATCTCCCACAGTAGACTAGACCTATTGAATTACTTTTTCACCCCATAATCTGAACATTTGCGGTTAGTGATGTACCGTTCCTGGACATCCATAAGGTTGCCCAGATTTAAGTGACACATCCATTGTGGGTTCAACTGGAAGGTATAAACCAGCCAGAAGTGACCCTTGCTGGGTAAGTACACGTTTGCACAAGCTTGTCTACTCCCGGCCAGGAAGCAAATATATTTGTTTCTACCGGCAGTCTTGCAACTATTCAATTAGTCTTAGAGTAGTAACGATTTTTCGTAGTTGCTAGAAATGGAGGTTTCTGAGGTTGGAATGCCTCGGTATATTTGGAGTTATTCTTTCCCAGATGTAATAGAACGTGTCTGGCGTCATCCTAATATATTCATAGAACTTATCTGGCTGCTGAAGTAGCCTAAGTCTGGAAAAATACAAACATACTCCCTATCACCCTATCATATTCTCGGTCCACAAAATGTTCATTCACCCACTCCTTTCTAACTTTTTCCGCATGTAATACTAAACACTTTAAAAGGCCATTGTCAAGCACAATATTTGCTTGTTTAAAATACAATAGCGTTAGTATTTTATGGGTTTAAAACGTTTTAAAAACTTAACCGACGGCCTTTTTTGATAAATCCATTGTCGTCTGATAACTAGATTATTTATCTATGCTTGCAAATAAAAAGAAACATAGTGACAAAGTATCGGATAGAGAGGTACTGCGCATTTTCATGTCTAGATCTATGATTGAGAATTCTCAAGAATCGAAAGAGTCTGTATTGTTTGTGCAGAGAAACAAGACAGAGGCGCAGGAGGTTCACAATTGCTACACCAGGTGCCAGCACTTGATAGATGGACTGGAGCGCTCCAACTGTCAACTTCGAGAAGGTACGCAGACGCTGCTGTTCGTAGAATCTTGTACTTTCAGTTTCCAGCTGTTATATTATGATCTGATGTGTACTCGTTTAGGAATTTATTACAACACAGAGTGGCGCTAAAAGAACGCATAGATTTGCGCAGTGTAGTACCAGTGGAAAACAGCTGTCAATTACCGCTAAGTGACCGAATTTTGTAGGTTAGAGCGTCCTCGTATTACGGCGCAATGGCGCAGTTGACCGTCAACAATTTTTTTATTAAAAATGTTTTGTAAGAGAATGTTTTATGTCGTTGCAAATGAAAATGATGTAATGATGAGTGATGAAGCTCACTCCGTTTGAATGGATGTATAAATAAACAGAACTTTTGCTATTTGATGCAGAATAAACTCATATAAAACCAATGCAGTCCAGGCCTGAATAGGCTATAATAGCCCAGTGCGGCAGAATTCAGGGGGTGGCAAATTATGGTAAAAAGTAAAAATTAAATTATTCCAAAAGTTAAAAATATGTGAAAAACTTACTTGTAATAAATGTGTAAACATAACAATTTGTACAAAATAATAAATTTCAGATGAACTAAATCCTAAATCTAAGTATTATTAAAATCAGAGTCAGGTTATTTTATTGTAATTCTTAAATATATCTTTTTAATTTGATTGTCCTTAATCCAACAGAAATTTTTCGACTTTCTTTTCATGATTTTTTTAGTAATTTGCCAGTTGATAATGTTGTAACAAAACAATAACTGCAATTATAAGAAGCGTAACTTCATTGTTGACTACTCAAAGTATTTTATTTGAGTTTAATTATTTTTTTTTATACAAGCTTAGCGTGGCTGCCTCGCTGCCGCCGAAGTCGCATCGACTCACCGCGGTACCAAGGTACTGTAAGGAAGGTATAGCATGACCGGTGGGATGCGCGTGAGGAGTGGAGGAGGTGAGCGCGTGGGGGTACAATCTAGAGTAGGGGAGTGAATACGGTGCTACTACCCCTACTGAGAGTTTTCGGCTCCCGGCTCGTAGTGGTGGCGGGAGCCGAATATTGTAGTGTTTGCCAACATTTCTAGACCCTTATGTTCTTACCACGGTGGTCTTTTATGATGAGCAATTTAGTATAGGAGACCTTGAGAATATTTGGACATTTCTAGACTCTTTTGTAGTTACGGCGACGGACTTTTATGATGGGGAATTCAATACAGGAAATCTTGGAAATATTGGGACTGGATGTACGTGATCTTAACAATGACTATGTTCTGCCGAAATTGTGCTCGTAGCTCACCCTTCTTCAAATTTATAAGTGTGTTGGTTTCTGCTTCCCGTTTCATAAAATGGTAAACATTTGCAATCACTTCTCTTGTTTGGTTGTGTATAACCCTTCTACCTCCAATTTTACTTTTTACATTACGATCCATCACAAACTCTTTACTTAAAACATAATGAGCACAACGAAATTAATTCACAAATTGTATTACAACTCGTGAATTGGCACAAGCGAATGTTTTTAGGGCGGCACGTATAGAAGACTGGTGACCGAAGTTCACAAGGCTAAATACGACAACAGACTGAGCCGCTCCACCCCCCACCACTTTAGTTCCGTCTTTGCCTACGGCGCATTTTGAAGACACCGGTCATGCTATACCTTCTCTACAATAAGCCTACATGGTTAGTTTTGGTGGGGGGGGCGGCTAATTGTGGATAACCCAGGGGCGGCAAATATCCAAATCCGCCTCTGCTGCAGTCTTAAAGTTACGGTGTGGTTTGGAGTCTAGAAAATTGACTTCTTTAGACCTTTTTTTTGAAGAGGTTGGTGCAACTGTCACAGTTAATTCTTCTCAACGTTATGTGGAAATACTATGCAAATTTTTGCAGCCATAATATAAAGCTTTGGGGATCGATACGGCACCAATATGGTTGTAACTGGATGGATCTACACCCTATACGAGGAATGCATCTATGGAAGTCTGTACAGAAATGCTTCCTGATCACGTGGTTTCAAGTTTCGGCGATCTACATTGACCTGCACGCACGCCAGATATATCGCTGTGCGACTTCTTCTAATGGGGTCACGTCTTGAAGTTCAAAGGTTATTGTAAACCTCACTCACTCGAAGATTTAAAGGCTGCAGTACGCGAAGAAGTTGCTCCTGTATGACAGGAAACTTTTTGAGAGAATACGTTTAATTTGTATTAACGCAGAAGGACACCATCTTGTCGCTTATCTGTTTGTCCCATTAGTAGTTATAAATCTGGTAGAATTTTGTATGTATGACCTGCATTTTAGCATTTGGCTATCTAATCTCTGATCCTGGCGTAGCCCTGACTGAGGAGAGTCAGCAGCGGGTGAAGGATCATGAGCAGTATGTGAGCACACTGGCCAAGGTCACTCAGGCAGTCAAGGATATGACCTCCCAGTCGCAGGATAGTCAGGAGCAAACACAGAACATGAGGTAATATTTTTTTAATGATTAATTAATCTATACCCCCCACAGCAAATCTAGAAGGATCAAGAGACAAGGCATTGATTATATATGGTAAGTAGAAAACTTTGATGCTGCATAAAAGAGATCATTTTGACATGACTTACTGTGTGGTAAGAGATTCATACTGATGCTGTATTGAAAGGGTTGATTCAACGTGAAGAGAATAGCTCAAGTTCACCTTCCTCTTAGTGCAGTGTCTGGAAACTGACGCTGTCACAGACTTGACTCCTGGAATCTGGAGTCATGTTCGTCTGAAGAGATCCAAAAAGGTCGATGACGAAGAAGCTCAAAATGAACTCTACAATGTTCAGAGACACCCAGACTACCAAATGTTCTATAATCTCAATGATGAGTCATCAGTTTCCCCAGCAGATGCACAATTGAATGGATCTCTTCAGACAAAAATGAGTCCAGATTCCATGAGTCAAGTTTGAGACAGCGTCAGATTCCAGACACTGCACTAAGAGGAAGGTGAACTGGAGCTAAACTGAACATTTACACTGATCTTGTTTGTTACAAATATTAATATTGTATGGTAAGAAAGATCATCTTGATATTGTATGTTAAGAGACATCATATTGATTCTATATGACCAGCAGTTTCACATCAGTTTGATGCATACATACAAAGTTTTTCTCATATCTCTTCCAAATGAGAGCCAAATTTTTCACATTAACTTTTTTTGAAAACCGTACCAAAATCATTTTGTGAATTAAATTTCTATCCTATAACTAATACGAATACACCTTTGAACACTTTTGTGTTTTTATTGGTACAATTTACATTTTGGATTCGAAGAACCCATCTTCAGGTACTTGTAGAGGTTAAGTTAAATAAATAATTAGACCAAATTGACATTAGTTTTAAGTTTTAACTATTTTTTAATTTAACTACCTTGGTGGCTAAATTTTGTATTTAATTCACAAACGTGATTAATTTATATAATTTAATTTTAGTATTAATTTTAATTTATTAATTTAAGTGTATCAAATAATAAATTTGTTACTAAGAAATCTTTGTTATTTATTAATAGTACATTAGAATTAAGTTTGGCAATTTTGAAAATTTCAAAATGTTCTATAGTTGACAATAGATTACTTTTTTGCATGTGTGTAAAATTTCAAGATTGTTTTTGATGTTAGTGTATGTATGACCGGTGTTATTTAAATGGTCAGCATATATTGAATTTAATGATGGCTTCAATGCTTTTATATATTTACTAAATCTAATTCTGAAGGATCGGCCGGTTTGTCCAATATAATGGTTTTGACAATCATTGCAATTTAATCCGTATACTCCACTGTTGTTAAATTTTGAATTTGTTTTGTTGATTTACTTTTATTTTTGAATCTAAGGCCAAGTTACCTATAAATGTAGAAATTTATTAGTGATAACGTATCTTAACTGATAGTGTTTTTTGTAGTGTTTGTGTTCACTTGTGTTGTACACTTATTGAAACTGTAGCATTTTGTACATGCTTCTCAAGAAAATGGGAGAAATGCTGTTATAACGACTTGATAGTTTCTATCACGATGATGTTGAACCGTTCTATCAATTGTTCAAGACATTTCAAAATGTAACCGAACAATTTTCTCTGAAAGATTTCACTATACCATATACACAAACACTTTAACAGCTTAACTTACTTCATTTATGGTTATTTCTAGGTTTTAAAGTTAATAAAATTTAAAGTAAATTTTAATGCTATGTAATAAAAATTAACTAGTCTGCTTTCATTTAATTCAGCTCTCCAAAGGGTGTTATGAACAATGATACAACTGGGTTTGGTGCTGCAGGAGATAGTCAGGTAAGTTGTTTTAAGAAATAGGATCTTATTTTACTCTAAAGTAGTAGTTTTTTAATCGTAATCATTTTTATTTCCCCGTCAAAACATTAAAAACTGGAGGAATTTTTTAAACTTTTTAAATTAAATTTTTGTTTTAATTCTTAGTCTATTTTCTGAAATAATAATGGTAGTATAAAAATTTGAAACCATGAAAATCGTTACATATATATTATTACATATTATTTTGTGAACTAAATATAAAACTAAACAAGGATGTAGCCAGCGAGAGAGACGAAGGGATCCAGACCCCCCAAATTTAAAATTTTTCAATTACTTTTTTAGTAAGTGATTATTATTATTTAAATGATTCAGTATTACTGACATGTACTGCTGAAAGATCGTTCTCAACAAAGAAACGGGTTAAGAACTTTTTAAGGAAAATAATGGGGCCTTGCTGTCTGTCCACTTTGGGAAAATATCAGTTGTCTGGGGCCCCCCTCCCTCCAAATTGTTCCCTGATTACATTCTTGAACGCAAACTGTCCGTTTAACAACTGAGAGTCTGTTTCATTGCAGGCTGTTCCACAAATTCAAGAAGATGACAAACCTCAAACAAACCAGATGAGTTTGGTGAACAAAACAGAATTTAGAGACGAAATAAATTTGGCCGAAAATATCATTAAGGCTCTTTGCGGCAGATTGGAAAGAGGAATGAGCAATACAAGAAGTTCTTCTTTTGGGTAATGTCCTTAACTTATTTCTAAAAATAATACTAAACTGATAGTGTAACTCAGGAGGGTAGCCAGAGAATGAAACCTCACTCCACAAAGTGAAGGAATTTGAATAATTTAGGAATAATTAACCCACATTATGTATTTTTAGTTTTAACATTCTTAGGCTTATTGTTTACTTCATTAATAATTTAAAATAACTATACACACTCATTTTTTCACTTTTTTTTGTTCTCTTAGGACAAGAAGGTGAGATATTGCACACAGTCCTATAAGGACCTTTGCGCTGCTTCCGGAGTGAGAGGATGTTCAGGATGGGTAAGGTTGGGGGTAAGGGCGGCCTCCTGTCGAGATCCATGAGGAAGAATTTAGGGCACTAATCTCAAAGTCATGTCCCCCCGGAAGAAGGGGAAGCCAGCTCTGAACCAGTCTCTCCAGTCAAAGCAGGCAGGAGGTGGCACACCCTTATGTCTAGGCTAGCAAGAATCTTTGACTCTTAGGGAACCCCACCAACTCCAACAGTCATATCCCGCAGTAGACCTGACCTATCAAATTACTCTTGCACCACAGAATCTATAACATTTGCAGTTTGTAATGTGCTGCTTCTGGGCATCCATAAGGTAGCCCAGATTTAAGTGACATCGGTTTTTTATTTGTCCAGCAGTGTGGGATCAACTGGAAGGTATAAACAAGCCAGAAGTGATCCCTTCTGAGGTGAGTTCATTTTTTCACTTAGGACAAGAAGATGAGAAAACTCCTCATTGCAATTCGTCTTAAGAGGATCTTTGTCCTGATTCCAGAGTTACAGGATATTCAAGATGAGTAAGATAAGGGTATGGACCATCTTCTGTCAAACATATTCATACAGTGAAGTTTATTTTGTATTATGTTCTATTGTGATTTGTGATACATACATTATTGTTTTCCAGTAGCACAAAGAGAAAATCAAGTAAAAAAGTCCAAGTTCACAAATCCAAGAGCTCAGTGAGTATCTACCAAACTCCGAGATCTTCTGTCACGAGTTACAAGTCCAAAAGAAAACCTCAAGCTCTGCATTTATTTGTTTCTGCACTGAAAAAACAGGTGATTAACTTGACATTTTCATACCCAAACTATGCATTTTATTAATTGTCCAATGAATGGCTCATTACATGGTAAAATTGCATATAAAAATCCATTTGTATTGAATATTTTCTGTTCAAAAATATTCAAGCATTCTTACTTAATTTCCTAAAAGGATTGTCTTTTTTTCTTCAAAAACTGAATGTTTCCTTTCTTGAATGAAAAATAAATTCTTTTGGCCCAATGCTTATAAGGTCGAATTAAATTTATTTGTGGTTCTTTAAAGATCTAAAATTTAAAAAGTATCAAGCATTTAGTCCTTAAGAAATTCTAATCTCTGAATGTTCAGTGGAAGTCTTATAATATCCAGGGGGTCTTAAAGCGTCTGGCTTATAAATAAATTATTATAATTATAATAAATTATTTAAATTGCAATTAAATTCAAATGGAGTGCAAATTTTAACTTCACTATTAACTGTTTTTCCAAATCAAATCTTGTGGAATATCTATATAAAGTGAATATACATAATTATAAACCAAGACATTCTCTGACTCATAAGGGTTGCTCTATGTATTGAAGAGATGAATTTACTTTAAAATTCCAAAAGGATACAGTGCTTGTTATACTGATTGGAAAGTTATTGAGTAAAAATTAGATTAGAAGTAAGAAAAACTCCTCTCCCACCTTTTAGCCTCGTTTTGAGGAAGTAAAATCTCCTGTCATGACAGGGTGCTATGCCAAAAACTGCTAAAGACTCCTACCTAAGTACTGAGGCTTTATAATTAGAGGAATATTAAGATTTATATATATAAACAAAATAATCCCTTCAGGGATTATCTTGACTGCATTTCAGAAAGGAATATTTTCAAAAGATTGAGCATAAATCTAATGGCAGAGTTCTGCAATTTTAAGATTGTCCACATGTTTTCTCTCAAAATGCTATTGAGATAGGTGGGATAACAATATAACACGTACTTGTATTATATCTACTGAGCACACTCTTGCCAGTATGATTAACATATCCAGAAAAAGTAAGATCCAGCACTATCAAGAATGTTCAGCCTGATAATATTGCAACAAACTTATAGGATTGTCCAACGTCTAAGAGCTTCTAGGGTGAGGTAATGGCCCAACCTCTTCCCAATAGCTCTAAGCATTTAAAAACATGCAGCCTTTTTTAATAACTATTACGATGTGATGTATGGAAGCTACCAAACCTGAAATTCCCTTCCACAAACCTAATTAAAGGAGGACTGGATAATCAGGATTTTGTGCATTGCTCTCCACCAACAAAGACGACTAAAGTTTTGTCATCTATTGTAACAGAGTTGCAAAAATCTGCACTTGCAGATCTTACTTGCAAGATGGTGTCTCTGTGAATTTGATACAATAGAAAATTAGTGAAATAGAAACAGCGCATTCCAAACAATTGGACTAAGTCTTCGTTATGAAAAAAGAGTTTGTGAAAGCAAGTCAAATGCTTCTAACATCAATGTGTGCTAGTAATATCATTTTGATCATTATTGCTACTTCACATTATTGTCTCAGAGTGGTTTTACACCTATCTGTGACTGAAGTCGAAACAACAGAACATATCCCATGACCGTAGAAGATGGCATGGTAATATTTACTTAAATGCAGGCTCAATCTAATTTTGAAGCTCTAAAAGTTAGAATACACAAAAGGTTAAGTGTGCTTACTTAGTGCTCAGAGATGCTGAGGTTTTGGTTTAGAACTTTAACCTGGAATCTCTCCCGGATGGAATTAAAGTTAAGCAACTTGTAATAAGCACTAGTTAAATGGCACAACTTTAATGCCGTAACCAGAATCTGAAATTTAGTCACGGAGCATCAAGTGTGGCCTTAATCACCATGCTTACTTACATTGCTGGAGTGGTGACCTAACAATAATGGTGGAATTACTCTTACAACTCAAAAGGTATGATTATACATGGAACATTGTAGTCTGTTTCATTCCCAGGAGTAAAAACCTCATATACAGGGTCCTCCAATATATTTATCATATACAGGGACAAATATATTTACCCACAATAACATCTAAGATACAGTTTTATTCATATATCATTATTTTCGTTCATAAACCAAAATTTTTCAGATAATATAATATAATAATAATAATATATTTTTAACCATCAAAAACTTCATAAACTGCATTGTTTAGTGGCAAGTCTTCCTTTGGTAAATTTTTAATGAAAAACTTTAAGTTCAACAAATGATTACCAAGTCAGCTTAATTGCTTCACTTCTTTCCTAACAATTGAGTTGATCATTTTTGTTCTCAGTATCCCTTATGCTTTTGAGCTGTGACATATTACTGGCATTTTTTCATAACTCATAATTGTATTTTACCAGAACAAAAGGCTCAAAGCAAAGTGCCAACATTTTTGTGAGAAGTTTAAAGAGAGCGTAAGTCTCTGCGAGAGCCTCCAGAGAGACATCGTCACACTGACAGATCAGAACAACTCGGAACAGAAGGAGGTGAAGATGGTCAACCAATCCGTCCAGACTGGGAAGATTTTAAGGTAAACACATTGACCTTGTATGTACGAGTAATTTCTCTGTGAAAAGAATACAAAAAGAGCAAATTCCCACTACTTATAACCTTTTTAGTGAATCTTTACCTGCAAGGAACTTGAATGTTCGACCACAACTCAAACTCTTTAAGGAGTTACTAATGTGTCTCTTAATTTCATTGAATAAAATTTTAAAGTAAATTTCTCACCATGTTTAACAGTAAATAAAGATAAATCAACAAATATGTTACCATAATTTAAATATTTAAACTAGGAAGAATCACGTTCTTAATGATATCTTCATTGATTTAAACCTCAAAGAGAACCTTTAACAGGTGTTCCATTAAAAGGTCTTCCATGCAGGGGAAAAGTAGTATTGAATTTTTTATACAAAACCCATTTGACAAATCAAAGGTATTTTGTATTATGAGCAGTTTACCTGAAAACCTCAAGAGACAGGATCTAAATGGTCCCTTTGAAACCATTATGGAAGACAGCATTTTAAAATTCTTAATATTCTTGCTAAATTTGATGCTAATAGCATCAATTTTGCAAAGCCCCCTATTGTTTAAGAACTGGTTTTTTATTCATGTATCTCTGATGGCGTGTAGTATCCCAATGGTGGGAAGAGTCCCGATGCCAGGGAAAGTCTCGATCGTGGGAAACACACGGTCCACTCATCTGCTCCAGGGGCGACTAGATGCTGCTGCACAAGTGATGGCACGTCAGTGCAAGCAGATCCAGGGGCTTCGGCAAGACCTTGCTGTCAGCAATAGCACCGTCAACTCACTCAAGAAAAGGTAACATAACCCGAAAACATGTTTTAAGTCAAATAAGATTTGCACTTTATCAATGTTGATTTTTTGAACTCATATACAGGCTCATTATGATAATATTGACTGCCCGCTTTGAATGGAGAGGCTAGTACAGAGCTGTGCAAACTAGCCCAATAGTATTTTATTTCAAAGTAATCAATTGCCTAATAATCTGTTTTCAACTAAAAATTATATTTATGTTTGAACGAGGGAGTCTGGACCCCTTGGATCCCCTTGCTGGCTACATTCTTTTATTATATTAGTTAGTAGTTTGTGGTCAACTTTTAAACTTGGATATCTATACTTTTTGATCCGAGAGTAGACATGCAGGTTCAGTTTGGTCTTGTTTGTGTCTTGAACAAACTTAACTATTTCGTTCAATATTTTGTGAATTTTATGAATAAAATTTGTTTTAGTTACATAAAGCTCATATAAATTGTATTTGTTACAGATGATTGTATTTATCCCAGTATAAACTTACTGGTGATTGGTGGTAGAGTGGTTTTACTGTAAACTATACATTCTGACCTGATTTTTGCCTTTTTTACTAGTTAAAAGTACAATAAAATAACGATAATATATTTAAAAAATATTGCAAAAAAAAGGAGAGGCCCCGGATCCCCCCTTCTAATTTGGAGGTTTCTCTATACCCCCAACTCCTCACGTTGTTAAGGACACCCCCCAGAGAAGATTTCTGGGTGTGCCAATGCTGATATTATAAGACATTAACAAAATTCTATACCAGTATATAAGAATGCACAAAATCCAACTATTAAAGACTGGCCCTTGAAAGATGCTTAAATTTGTATATTACTTCAGTAACCATTCTATAAATGGGTACAATGGCAACTGTGGCACTTAAGGAAAACTGAAAAGCACTGTTGTCAGGAAATCCAAAACACCTATTTTTTGTACAAGGTACAGGTGTATGCAAAGGTCAACATCTTTATAACATTATTGTTAATTCATTACTAACATGACTGGAATGATAATAAATTAAACCAGCTTACACAATTTATTCAATTGATGTCTTATCTTGCAGATAAGATAAGAGTTTTAAAATGAGATAGAACTTCTAAGAAGATCTATGAAACAATATCCATGAGGTCCTTTATACCACTATATGTTTTGTAGACATGGAATAATGCCTTGCACTTCTTCAAGACTTAATTCATGCCCCACATGGTCAACATAATTAATCAAGGTCATACCAAAAACCTGACCTTGGCAATATTTTATCCCTATCATTTCTCACTAACAGAATATATCTTGGGTTTTAAAATGGAAAATGTGCAATATTTTTAATTTAATATTGTGTTATTTTTAGTTCTTTTGAATTTTTTATCACTCCCCCTCCCCTCCTGCAAGAACTTGCCTTCTTAGGCCTAGAATCTCTTGTTCAATGACCACTAGAACCATTAGTAAGCCAGCCAAAGTTGTTTTAAATCACTTGAGTTTAAACATTATTTTAAAACTCTAGTTCACATTTTAGTTGGTAACTGCTCCCCAGGTTGTCGCGAGCGGAGGCTGCAGCTGCTGGTAAGGAAATGGTCGACGAGACCTTCAGGAAACAGCTTCAGGACTCTGAGGACAAGAATTACATTCTTGCTCAGGAAGTACAGCAGCTGAAAGATGCCTTGAATGGACTCAAGCAACAGGTTTATCTATTTATTCATTTTAAAGCTTCACATTACATCATGTACATTCATGACTGGTGACTTGTCAATAATAAAAGATCTTATAATAAAATGTACAGTGTTGAGTCCAATATAAAATCTAAATGATTTTTTTCCTACAACAAATTTACAGCTGCTTAGATACTAAAGTATTCTTCAATACAATAAAATTCTTTCTCCTCTGAAGCCTAATTCTGAGGTTCAATACTAAATTTTGGTAAGAGATTTTATCCTTTTTATTTCGACAGGAATTTTACTGCATACATTTGGTCCAATGTATAGTAGAGGAATTCAAAAAGTTTGACCCAGTAAAGCACAGGTTTAATTATGTTAGTGTTTCTTGTGTTATGGCCATGGATATTTTGTCCTTCAGTAAAAACAACAATTTTGGATCTGACTATACAAGATAATTCCAATAAATAGATATTATACAATTTGAGATATTTGATATCAAATCAATAAATACTTCATTGCATGGAGTAAGTATATTTGGGATCTTTGCAAGAATTCTTGCTCCTTTTTTGGAGTTTAAAAATTGTTTTAGAATTACTTCAGTTTCCCCATTGAAGAATTCCCATAATTTGAGATAGGAACAAAATAAGCATGATTAACAGTGAGCTGAAAGTTTTATACTATTGAATTCTGTTTAAGAACTCACAGAGAAAATATTGTATGAGGTTTTTATTTGGAAATCACAATTTAACATGTTTTCTATTTGAACCCCCAGAAATAGTAAATTTTATAAGTCTGTATTTTTGAAATGTGGTTTTGACAATAAATTTTAATTTGATGATTTGAATTCAACTTGTTTAACTTCACATAACGTAGATATGGTAGGAAAGGGTCGATCCAATTGAATTTTTAGTTTAGCTCCAGTTCACCCTCCTTTTATTGCAATGTTTGGTATCTGACGCTGTCTCAGACTTGACTCCTGGAATCTGGAATCATGTTTGTCCGAAGAGATCCAAAGAAAGTCAGTGACAAAGAAGCTCAAAAAACGAAACATTTACATCATTTCGACATCAGAGTGCACTCAATTGTGTACCTGATGAGACAATGAGACTACCACTTCACCTATTTATAGGTGTCTCTGATATCAAAATTAATGTAAATGTATCATTTTATGAGCTTCTTCATCATCGACTTTCTTTGGATCAAGAAACTTTTGTCTCTTCAGACAAACATGACTCCAGAATCCAGGAGTCAAGTCTGAGACAGCATCAGATACAAGATACTGCAATAAAAGGAGGGTGAACTGGAGCTAAACACAAAATTTAAATGTTTAACTTTATGTACTTTTTGATTCAACGTATTAATGATTTTCTCATCAATGGTTATAAATACATTCTCACAAGCTTGGTGACATTTCAACATCATTAACAGTTATAATATTCAGCCCTAATTAAAGTGGTTAGGAAGGGGGGAGGTGCAAGATGGATGCCAAATGGAGGGGCTTGCATAAGTTAGGGCCGACCCTGAATAATCAGTCCAATATTTTGTTACAACTGTTGCAAACTACCATAACGTTCAATTGTTACAACTGGTACAAACACAAATTTTTCCTGTGTACAACATAGCCTAATTGTGAACAGATTTTATTGTAATGTCTGCAGGGTGCTTGTAAAAATGTCATATTACCTTTGTGATTTTCAGCTTTCAACTCAGATCGAAGAAAGTAACAAGGAAAAGAAGCAGAAGGAAGAGATTGCAGAGAAATTTGAAGAAATGAGATGCACTATGGAGTCACAGGTGAGTACGTGAATTCTTCACTAATCTGTTAAGAGAAAGGGAATAATTTTATTGCTGTCCTCAAAACCCATAGTGTGTTTATTGAATAAACATAAACGTAGTTGTGGAACGATGTATATTATACACAGCCAATTTGAATCATTAATTTCTGTAAAATAATGGTAATACCAAATTCATCCTATTGCTTTTTAGAGTGTGAAGCAAAAGTCCAAATGTAGAGTAACCCTTGAGATAACATGGTTTTAACGTTGATAACCAACATTAAAAAAAATCAAAATAATTTAAATCTTTTTTTAGGTCCTAATGTAAAAATCAAGTAAATGGAATCAGTGGTGTTGTTAACCTTATAGATTTTAAATATTCACCTTTAATGAGGCATAAATAAAATTTTACATAAACCATTCAAAAGGCAGAATAAATAAATTTCGAATTAAAGTCAAACTAAATTAAAAACTTCTTGGGATAAGATCCCAGACACCTGTTATCTATTTTAAGGGGTACTCTATCCATATTCCCCAAATTCATCCATTTTTCAGATGTAAAGATAAACCCCTTCCTAAACACACAAGTTAAATCACTAAATCGATCATAAAATTTTCTGTTCAAAATTTTCTACTTGCATCACTGAAAACTGATGAATATTAGCTTCAAAACCTACAAACTGGTTCTTTCCACTGACTTTTGGTATGAACGATAGCAGACCTGTCAGAAAGAGACAAGAATGAATGTTTCATATTTTTATTTTGTTCAAATACATTTCTTTGCCTTTCTCTGCAAAAAGTCTATGCTTCTGATCCGTGCATTATCGTCTAGAATGTGTTTGGCCATGAACTTTTATGAGTCAAGATTAAAGGGCCTAAATGAGGCCCTTTGTAACCCAGGGATGAAATAATTTAACCATTGGGTAAACACAAAGAACTTACCATACTCTCTAGGAGAAATTAAAAACGTTTGCTTGCAAAGTATGCCCTGAATTGAAACCAATATTTTTATGAAAGGAGGTCAACATAATAAAGGCAACTAATACTTTTGAGTTGTCCAGGAAGGTTCACTCTGGCTGGTTTATACCTTCCTGTTGAATCTACACTAGGTACAACAAAAACCGATGTGTCACTTAAATCTGGACAACCTTCTGGATGTCCAGGAGCGGCAAATTACTAACTGCAAATCGAGATTCTGGGGTGCAAGGGCAATTCGATAGGTCTAGTCTACTGCGGGAGATGACTGATGGAGTTGGTGGGGCTGCCTAAATGTTAAAGACAATTACCAGCCTAGACATAAGAGCGTGCCAATGGAGAGGCTTTGACTGGAGAGGCAGGTACAGAGTTGACTTTCCCTTCTCCCATGGAAATTTGACTGAGATTAATTCCCAAAATCCTTCCACATGGATCTCAATAGGAGGTGTCCTCTACCCCCAACCTTACCCATCAAGAATATCTTATTACTCTGAAAGCAGCTTAAAGATCCTTTTAGGACTAAATGCAATGAGAGGTTTCTCAGCTTTTTATCCTAAGAGAACAAAACGCTTTTGTGTACCTCAACATTGACTTTAAAGGACCTGTACCTACCAGGCCAAGGAGTTATTATTTACTTATTTTAATTAACAAATGCTTTCAATTCCCATTTGCCTTTCCATGCTCTGATTACATCTTCAACAGTAATTGATAAGCTCAAATTAATTTTTCCTTTGTTTGGTTGGCCAATGGTGAAATCAATGTTTTGATTCCATAGAACCAGAAAACTTAGATATTAGATCCTACAGATAATTAAGACCTTTGTTATAACATGTTTGGGTTAAATATGACTATAAAGGTAATTGTGACTGAATAAATAGCCTACATGTAAAAAAGTGAATCACAACTACATCGATACTGTTTTTAAGTAAGTATCAGAATTCAAGATGCAGGACCACCGTGTCTATTACTGGATATCACAGATTACGTTTTGGCTTTAAAGAGAAAGAGGGGTTGAATGAAAGTAAATAATTAAAATCACTGACACTCCATATATTTTTCAGTTCTTTAGTTTTAAAAATTGAATATTTATCAAATTCACAATTTTCTCTATGGTATTGAATAATACTCCCAATTCCTAAGGACTAATCCTCTTCAACAGATTTTGTTCATTAGTTCTTTCCTTTTAAAATCTAATAAAAGCATTGTAAATTAATTATCTTTATGTAGAAACCTCCTGAAAACGTACACAATCCATTGGCAACCTTCTTGTCTTATCATACAATACTTTTTAGAATATACCTGTTATTGTAGCGAGTCAGAAATATGAAAAAACCGATGGAACTCTGATTACAGTTGCAGTTCCTGAGCTCAACGCTGCAAGCAAGGGATGCCCTGAGTGATCAAGCCACTAGCGAGCTGGAGGCAAAGCTCAGCAGACTGAAGGAGCAATTTGTCGCTCAAGTGAGCGAAGCGAGCCAGCGGCTTGTAGCTGCAGACAGCAAGATACAAGAACTCTATCTTGGGATCGAGGTAAGGTTATTTTTCAGGATACCTAAGAATGAAATAGCTAGGAATGGCGTTATTAAACAAGCCACTAGCGAGCTAGAGACAGAGCTTGGCAGCTAAATAAAGGGAGCAGTTTTTCACTCAGGTGAGCGAAACAAGCAATGTATAACTCCTTTCAGACAAGAAAATACAAAAATTCTATCTTGAGATCAATAAACAGTTGTTTCCAACCCAAAATATCTTACTTACCTGGTAAAAGTAAGAATTAAAAGCAAGAATAATGTCTTATTCTAACAAGGGAACCTTTTCTGGGAAGGCAGTGAGGCCATTTGGATGTTGAATGTTGTTGGGGCCCTCAAGTAATAAGCAAAGTCAAGATCCAACATTATATGCTCTCAAAATCAGAATAATGAAGCGTGATTCAACATTCTTCGGAGAGCTAAATGCTGTTTGGCACCTTCATGTAATAGGCAAAGTCAAGATCCAACATGGTATGCTCTCAGAATCAGAATAATGAAGCATGATTCAACATTCTTCGGAGAGCTAAATGCTCTTGGAATATTATTGAGCAAAGAATCGTATTAAGCAAAGTCAGGTCTCAATATATTTTGCTCTCCTCCTATGTACAATATAAAAATCAAATAACACGAATTTGCCTGATACACATGTTTGTGTGTTGTCCTTGTAAGATCAGGGTCATTTTGTTGGATAGAAGAATTCATGGATTTTGCATCTGTTCTCTTAATCAATTTAGGAGATACTCTAATCCAATACCATTATGTTATGGTAACTTGTTTTACTAGTACCTAACAGAGTTTACTTTATGTAGTCTGACTAAACAGAATGCTCCAACTATAAGGTCTAAGTACTAGACTCTTACGCCTGCTACAAAGGTTCTGAATTTCCATTGTGCCATTACCTTAGCAGCCCTATGCAGCAGGATATCCATTGTGGTTTCACCTTTTCATCTTAAATCAGTTTTCTAAAAAATAGAATATTTTTAGTCATGGGTGAAATAATAATACTAATCAAATAGTATATAATTTATATTTTATAATTTGTTGTTGTCTTGCATTATTCTTTTTTTAGTATGGGCTTTATTTTAATATTAATTTAATAAGTAGTTTGTGCATGACATCTATGTTTTCTTATCTTGATTTATTTGGCTTAAAAATAGTTACAGGTGGTTTTGGGACATTTTCTTCCTTCATCATCTGCAATTCTCATTCGTTCTTTTATCCTTCACAAAAGAGTTACAAAGAATTAAACCACTTTATAGCAAACCACCATTTACATTGTAGACTTGTGAGATCACTGAACATGTTGTTGCAGACTTTCCTAAAACTGCTGTTCAGCGTCACCAAAACCTCCACTCCTTCTGATCTGTCTCCTTCGTCTCAAGCCCAGGCAGTGCAGATGGCCAGTGACATACTCCAGCTGGAGCCTGGACAAGTCCAGACCTTCCTGCACTCATCGCGGTACGAAAACTATATGGTGAGTATAGTCCACAATCAACTACGATTGTGCAGTTAATTAGTTATAGCAAAATGGTTGAGCAAAAAACAATTTGTAAAAAATCTCAACAACATTAATGAGGTTACGTTCCTTTAAAACATATTGGATTTTCACAAATCTATTTAGTGCTCTGATTGGAAATTCATGACACAATCACACTACAATTATATGCTCAATTAATTTTATAGTGAACTGTACAGTTGGTGAAAGAGGTTATGATTATGATTGGAGAAGGAGATCTAGGTATTTGGTACGAACAACGTTTTATTCTTAGGAAATGTCCAGAATAAACCATCAGAGGTGATTAAAGGAATATTACAGTATAATACAATATACAGGGTGTCTAGTAAACAAATGATACCTCTCAACTGGGACATATTTGGTGCTCCCGGCTTGTGCAAGCGTATCTTTAAAGTGGCCTTGCTCGCTTATGCATTGACGGATTTCATTGGAAAAAGTACTGTTAGAATTTTCATAAAAGTTTTTAAATAGTTGCTATCTTGTAAAATTTGTATAACCTATTTAAAACATCTGATGCCTATCAAAAGACAAAATCTTAGTTACTCCTGGCTAGTGCAAGCATACATATAAAGTGATTATGCTTGCTTATGAGTGGATGGATTTCTTTTAAAAAGGCACTGTATTTAAAACAGCTGATGAAGGATTTCTTTGAAAAAGGTAGGAAAATGACTAAATAGTTGGTATCCTATGCATTTTTTATAGCTATACTGGTGTTTTGTTATTTGACTTTAAAAATGTTAAAAAGACACCATTTTGAAACGGATAAAAGGATTTTGTTAATAGTTTATTTTAAAAAAGTCTACCCATGTTAATACAATTCTCAAGTTTCATAACTTTATTTTAACTGGTTCAAAAGACGTGTTTTAATAAAAAAAACACATACAGACAGATGGACGGAAAACTGAAGGTTTTAGGAGATACCTTCTCATGAACTTATTTGCTAATTTTTTATGTGTAGAACAAAATCCCAAAGTATTGGAACACTTGTACTGAACACCTTGTATACAAATATTAAACTGCAAGCTTGGATGGATCAGAAAATGATAGAAGTGAAGACTGCAAAAATTTCAGTCCAAAAAATTTACTGTACGTGAAATGCCTGTGCAGGTCCACCAAGAACACCAATCGTGCCCCTACAATTTTATGACATCACCTAAATACTGTACCCATAAATCTAGAACCTAAACTGTGTGCAAATTCTTCTCATTAAATGGAACACTAATATTGTGATACAAATTCAGAAAATTATTTTGATTATGTAAATTTATCTTTTAGAGAATATTGTTCAAAACACACTTAAAATTTCAGGTTATTATCAGTTTTAAATAGACAATTGTGAATATTTGAAACAACACTGGTTGTAGGTCAGCCGGTGGATAAAGGAATGCAAACGTCTCGTTCATGACAAAGTGTTTGCCAAAAACCTTGGCCATTTTCTCTTGGACACTGTGTTGGAGGCGAGACTCTGTTAAGGTTTGTGAAGAATTGTTCAAATTCAATCTTCTTTATTTTCTAAAAATATATAAATACATACAATTGACCTGCCACTGCACCTCGTGCGCAGGAGTTCAGTTGAATCATTTACACAACTATTTTTAGTGTTCACTGTCCAATTTATATTCTTATAAAATTTTCTTCACTTAAACCAAATTTAAAAACCAGCAACAAGCAGTTTTTATTCTAATAAATAATATAATAGGAGATTAATATAATATAACTCAGCAATAACAACAATACGTACAAAAACAATGTAATGACAAGCAGTACAAATTTACAAGCAATAATAATAAATATATTCTACATGGTAAAAAAACAATATAATTTGAAATTAATTAACTAATACATTAATATTCCAAGGGACTAAAAACAATAAATAAATAATGCAGTGATAACAATAATAAATATTGCAGTGGTAAACAATAGAGTCTGACATTCTCAAACCAAATAAATAAATAATCTAAGTATAAATATTCTAAGTAAGAACAAGTAGTAATAAATAATATATTACTACTTTTATATATAATATAAAATAATATATATATATATATATATATATATATATATATATATTATATATATATGTATATTATGTGGCTTTCAAACAGTACAATTTCAACACACATTCTTTTACAAATTTATTTGCTCGCAGTGTACAAAAATAATGAAATGATAAGCAATAACAAGTTAATATATATTCTAAGTGGTTTGAAATTTAACTGAATTGTGGCTTGAGTTAGAAAATATTTCACTTGAAGTGAAACAGTGTTCAGTTACAATAAAGCTAATAATACTTACATACATACTTAGTATACAGACAATAGTGTCTAGGCACAACACTCATTAAAAAAAAGATCAGCTTAATTGGAACTCATTTTTTATACCACCTAATCTTATTGTCCTTTCAGAATACTGGTGATTAAGGGATTATGTAAGAGTTAATAAAGAGTTTTAGGTCAAAAAGAATCGTTATGATAAAGTAAAACCTTTCAAAGAGGTTCGTTTAAGAGTATTTGTTATTTTTATAACGGTTATAATGTCTGATTACAGTGACTGGAAACATGCCAAAAGCCGAAATGAATTGTAAAACAGAAACTCAAAATCTAGAATCAACAAAACATTTGAAAACTTTTTCAACTGAAGCGATAGAAGCCTTTCACTGCACAATCACATTAAAAACAGCTGTTTCACTTTGCATAAAACTGCAATGTAAGTGTGTAAGTGTTAAAATATCTATTTTGAAATGTTTGTGTGTTTCCAACAAAAAAAGCTGTTAGAAACGAATATGTTCATGTTCACCAATCAAGTAAACAACCACACATGTGACTGAACATTAAAAATATAATTAACAGCAGAATTTTGAAAAGTAAATATTGACATAAGACATTCTCAACATTAGAACCACTTATAAATTATGTAATAAAAATAATAAAATGTCTAAATTTGGTATTTATTTTTTTTATTATGTCAGAAAAATTTCTCCATTATAAAATTATGTGTATTAATTTTAACTTTATATAGGCCACTTATAATTTTTAACCCTTGTGTTTTATATTTAATAATAATTATATACACACACAATTTTAAATATTTTTCTTTCCTTTTCAGAGCATTGAAGAACGTTATTTCCCTCCTCCAACTGTAATAATGATGTAAATGTGTAAAAAATTATTTACAATGCATAAAGAATTTATTTTTAAATAAATTTGTAACACCATTTGTAATCTTGTACTAATGTAGTCTTTTATTGGTGTCGAATTACATGGACTGCCTGCTGGGAAACCATACAGACCTTTTTTGTGGTCTTGTCGTTTCTGATGAAGAAACAATGCAAAGACCTCGTTTCGATCATCATCATCGCTGACTTTTTGCCAGAATCCAGGAGTAAATTCTGCGACGTCAGATTTCAGATGCTGTACTGAACAGAGGGTAAAATGGAGGAAAAATAAACATTAACGATGAATCAGTCCTCCCATTATAGTTAATTATAATTATAATAATATAAGTTATATTCAATACATAGATTTTTACTAAAATAAAATATATACTGCACCTACTGAAAATTCACCAGCTAAGAAAACATCAATGTACAAAAGATGCTGATTCTACAGTTTTAAAACCATTTTCCATTCATAACCCCATCCCCCCTTCATCATACGTCAGTACAGCCCTGATGTAAAGCATGCGTTAAGAGCCAATAGATGGTTTTTCAATATACCAGTGTTAACATAAATAATAGAATAGATATTCTGTGTGTATACAATGTTGTTTTGTTTACATCATCTGTAAGTTTGTTAATTTTTATTTATAATAACTTAGTGCTTTATTTTCATACTAAAAACATACTGTAATGAAGGTGAATACATATTTTAATTATGATTTGAACTGAAAAAGCAAGTACGAAGCTTAGGTGCACGGTCATTGAACACGTTTAGAGTTACGAAAAATTGTTACAACTATTTTATTGATTTGCTATGAAAATTGCACATGTTATTAGGTAAATTTAATGAAATACTGAAAAACGTACCTCCTACTTTTTATGGGTCCAAAAACTATGGGATTTTGGAAAAAAATCTAGTGCTTTTCAACTGTGGATGCAGTTTATGAGCATGGGTATAATATTTTATTTATTTAAATTATTTATATAAAATAGCCACAGATGCAATATCCGTATAGCTATTTTGACATTTATAAAACTAAACAAAATACAATAAATTTCATTACAAAGGGAAAAAACTTTAAACAAGAATATTAGGCTAATCAAAAATTAATAAATTTAAAAAATGCTCTGTACAAGTTCAGACACTTAGTATATCTAACTAAACAAAAGAATAATTTTTATAATAAATTCAAAATTGAATGTTTTTCTTTATAATAAGTCAACAAACTTTGTCAATTTGGGATTTGAACTCACCAACTATGTTATTGAACACATCTACCTCCTGCTTCAATAAATTTAAAAGTTTTAAGACTTTAAAAAATGAAAAATTGTAGTGTTGGACTGTGTTACATCTGGTGACAAAAATGGTCAGGTTCCGTTATTTCACCCCATGTTTTTAAATCGCTACTATAGCCACGGAATTGATTGTTTTAACTATTTATGATCATAGATGAGTACGTAGGTACTAAACTAGATAGACACTGTTTGTTTTCCTTGACGACGTCTTATCTTATCAGCATCAGGCATGCCCAGACTGGCGCTGTTATCGCTTGCTCATCGGTTTCCGCTGTCGCTCAAGCTATCAGTTCTGCATACTTCTTGTTATCGAAATGAGACTGTAGTGCCTCCGGCCATCAGCGCGGGCTTCGGTGCTGCCCCGCGCTGATGTCAATAAAAGAAAAAACATCCCTCGAGATAGTACCTGTCAGTAAAATATAAAATTCTAGAGGGGCTGATCAGAAATATAAATTGAAATGATTAGTTCACCTCAAACAATCAATTCCGTGGCTATAGTAGCGATTTAAAAACATGGGGTGAAATAACGGAACTTGACCGACAAAAATAATAGTTGCTTCTAGAAACAAACAACTGGATCTTATTTATAAGAACGTAACTGTCTATTGAACCATGAATAATTTTGTAAATAAACGTAAGACAAGATTTGTTCCTTCTGGATGTAAGTGTATCAAATGAAAAAACTGCTAAGAATTGCCGTTGAAAGGTCTCGGATCACAAGGAAAGTTAAATTGTTTTTTAATATAAATATCGAAAGAATCAATTTTGGACTTGTTCAAGTGCTGAAATACTGCCAATTGAAGATGGATCCCAAACTACAGAACAGTACTCTAACCTGCTTCTGACACAAAAAAAACTATACAACGTTTCAACTGAATCAATGGTAGGAAAAAACTGAATTTCTCATAATAACACCTAACATTTTACATGTACTGTTAGTGACAAAATTTATATGGGTATCAAATTTTAAAGAAGAATAAAAAATTACACCTAAGTAATTTATTTGCGATACGGTTTGCAGCACTGATTCATTAATTTTATTATAATGTAAAACAATTTGCTTTTTTCCTAGAGTATGTTATAACAAAGCATTTCTTTAAGTTCAACTGTAGATGATTTTCTGTGCACCATAAGTAAATAGTGTAGAGTGAAGAATGTAATAAATCCAAATCATATTGTGGTATAAGACCAGGCATTGCTCTGTACATTGAAGGTAGGGAATTATCACACAGTTTTTGAAGTGAAAACTTCTTTAGGCGCGTTGAGCGTTTTGGTAGAGGGTAAAATCCTTGGTTCGCGTCACCGACATGCTAATGATACTAACCTGCATGAAAAAGTCAGTCTCGCTGTGTTTTTTAACCGTAGACTTGGCTGCGGACTACTAACCTGCATGAAAAAGTCAGTCTCGCTGTGTTAAAACTGTCCCGGCGGAGTATGAAAACAGACTGCGAAAATCAGTGACCTTTACGGCTTCCTCTCGCGATTTAAAAGTGAAGCCAATGTCGTACAATTCTGTAAGATGCGTCAAATTAAAGCTCTTAATATTGGCAATCTATTGGTTACATTTTTAAATATTAAACAAATTTCGAAATAATTTTGATTATTGTTTACATTTTACATAGCGTTTACAATGACAAGAAAAAAGTAGTAAGCGAGGATTTTTTTTATTTTTTGGTCAGACAAAATTTGTCAGCGAGAAAGTTGTGTGAAAATAGATGAATATTTTTTTTGTAATTTATCATTTTTTTATTGGAAGTTTAGTTTAGCCTGTAGTAGCGTATGAAGTGATGAGTGAACGTTTCTGCCGGAACTGTAGTTGGCGCATTGGCTCACTGATACCGTATTAACTCAATAAATTAGTTTATTGTGCAATAAAAATACCTTTACGAAAGAACCAAGTTAATTTAACTAATTTATTAGTTTTAAAAGATATTGTGGGTTTAATTGTTATTGCAATTATATACTTTATCCGTAGCAATAACTGTATTATTTACAACGGTGTTCAACTCACTGTTGTTCACTCGGTGTTTACTCACTTGTATTCTATGTTTAACTAACTATTAATATTGAGCAATTACAACATATTTTTATACAGATAAATGAATAATGAAAACAACGAATATATTTTTAAACATTTTTAATATTTGTACGAATATTTGTATTTAAAATTTAGCATTATTCATTTTAATTATGTTTTTAATATTTAACCTCTTCATCATGAAATGAGTATTATTACGGTATAAGATTTATCTTATTAGCGTGGTAAAATAGATTTCTAGTTATTTGATAATATTTTTTTCGTGGATTTTAAAATTGGAAAATTAAAAACGCGTCACATTTACTATTACAGATGTACTGCTACTATAACGTATTGTTAATTACTCTCAACTTAATAGTTCCGTTTTCACTTCTATCGGCAGTCCCACGACTGCTACTGTTTTTTTTTTTTTTTTTTTTTTATTAAAAAAAGGAGAACCCATTCCTGTTCTAAGCATAAAAGTTCACAAAAACCAACACAAATCTTAACTGAATATCATAGAAATGTATTCATTATATTTAACGAAACACAGGAGCTTGATCAATTTAATTAATCTAATTCTTGACGTATTATAACTGAGTAGACAAATTTGTAACAACTGTGTTACTAACATCGTAACATTAAAAGTGCGGCGGTTACTCTTATGTTTACCTGATTTGTTATAATCGAAACTGAAGATCTAATCTGTAATATCATAAAGTGTTGTAATGTTATTCGTTTTCTCCAAAAAAGCATTTACATCGAGTTATAAAATAAGATTTATACACAGTAATCAACATCGTTTATTATATTTTTGTCACAATATATATTTAGGTACAGTATATATTATATGTATTAATTTTATATACATATACTCATATATATATATATATGATATTAATTATATAATTTCAGATAGATCAATTATACATGAATAAATCAATGTCAGAATTTAATTTGAAAATAATATTATGAGAAAGATTCAATTATCAATAAACCAGAATCAATCATAAAGTAGTCAATTTCATTTTATATAGCACAGTTATTATTTTATTCTTGTCCAATATTACCAGCAGAAATAGTTCTCCCGCTTATAACACCTAAAGAACCGGTAATAACTAGTTCAACTCCTGACCACCAGGTTGAAGGCTGTGTTAGTTCGCACTAAATCCGCTAGGTTGCGCCGATGTTTTTGCTCCTTTCTCTGTTATTTATTATTCTGGAATTTCTATTTAAAATCAAAAAAATGTTTTGAATATTATGAGATGTAATTATATCAATAATTTATTTGTTATAAGAATACGTTTTGATATTAGAATGAAAAATACCAACAGAACAAGATAAATTATCTCTGTGTTTACGTTTCCCTTGTAGATTTCAATGTAATATTTGTAAATAACCTAATAATCAATATTATTGTAGTTGGATCTTTCGTCTTCTTGGTAACAAGTGGTTATTCAACATTGTTTTGAAGCTGCATTCAGTCGTTCTTACCTGAACGTTGAAATGCAGCTAATTTAGAGTAGATCAGTTATACGTAGCCTACACGTAACGTATTTACGAACGCTCAGCGTTCGCTGGTCCGAATCATGGCGGAGACGCCCGAAGTCTCAAGTTCGTGTTTGCCCATAAGGTACACAATTGACAATGTGACTGTCACTTCACCTATTTATAAGTTTCTCTGACTTGGAAACAATGTAATGTTTCGGTATGAGCATCTTCATCGAACATGACTCCAGATTCCAGGAATCTGAGACAGCGTCAGATACCAGACGCTGCAATAAAAGGAAGGTGAACGGGAGTCAAACTCAAAATTCAATCCAATCAATCCTTCCTACAATAGCTATAATATTAGTTTAATTATTTGTGTTACAGCCAACCCGGCCGGATCTTTCACTTGCCGGTTTCGAGTCGCGGTGGAGCAAGTACTTTTAGTGATTCAATGTTTATTGAAACAATTAAATTCGGCTATTGTCATATATATATGTATGCTGACATACGAAAATTCATATAAAGAGTTTACCAATATTTGGTTTTTTATTTTTACATGAAGAGAATAAATACATACATACATACATACATATATATATATATGTATTTATATATAATATATATATATATATATATATATATATATATATATATATATATATGTATGTATGTATTTATTCTCTTCATGTAAAAATAAAAAACCAAATATTGGTAAACTCTTTATATGAATTTTCGTATGTCAGCATACTTCTTCAGATAACAAATAGTGTATAAATATTTACAAAATTAAGTACAGTAATTAAACTAACTAAATAGAAACAAGAAAAAGCCATGTATATATATATATATATATAAGTAGATATGAATGTGAGGGTTCTAGCTCACTTTTGGGACAGTCAGAAAATCAACGTAAAATACTGTTTAAAGGGCAATAAACTAATCTGTAACTCACGAATGAAAAATTAACCGAATCTATAGCTGTTTTACTGTTCATTGTAGGCTTCTAATTTCTAAGCTGTTTTAATGAAAAAATCCAGAAATCTCAATGAAAAATCTATAAACGGAAATAATGAAATTTGCTAACATTCGCTCAACAGAAAATAAGACGATTTTTACTGAATTTCTTTAATATCGTTCTTAATCACATCATAGGCTAAAAATTTCTCAGAAACCACAACAACATAACAAATCGCGTTTGTAACAGCATTTTGAAAATCCATATTGATAATTATATCGTTTCTTTGAACTAGAAATATTTGTCAAACTCTTTGTTGTATCAATGACATAAATGGGTCTATTTGCTATAAATTCTTTGGGGTTGTAATACATTTCCATATTTTTGTAGTAAACTTTCTTAAAATCTTGATACATCTGATACATGATTCTGAAAAGACCACCGGAAATGTTTAAATTTTGTAATTCATCTGGATAATAAGAACCATTCAATTTTACTCTGATATTTTTCACATTCAAAACTATCGAACTTTGAAGGATTTTTTTCTTGATTATTCTGTCTATCTGTTTGAAAACCAATGATAACGAACTTGGGATTGAAGATATTTCTATAAATATTTGTGATATCGAACGAATAAGTTGTTCCGGAAATACCTTTTTGCTCAATACATTGCCAATCTAGAAAATTAAACGTGATGTTTTGAGATTTTATAATTTCATCAATCAACTGAATTTTACTCGTGGTTTTGTAATCAATCATCGGAACTCTAATGAAAAACTCGTTAATTGTAATTTTGCCATCAACAGGCATAACATTTCCAGTTTGCAGTCTTCAGAATCACATCATCGTCTTCAGCTCTTATGAAACTAATGTAAAATCCACCTTTATAGATTGGAAAATTTACATTTTCAAAGAATCCTAAGCCGAAATGTGCTAAATCACCGACCGCTTCAAATTGTCCAAATTTAAAAGTTGATTCAAAACTGTTTGAAAATACATCACTTTTGGAATAACAAATAGTTCCTTTAATTGTGCTTAATTGGCCACAGTTTTCGACTTCTTCTATCAATTTATTGTGTTTTCTTACTTCAATCTTAGAAAATAAAAACGGTATAAAATTATCGATTAATCTAACATTATCAGTTCCAAGATATGCTTGACCATCTTGTTTTGTTAAAGTTCCAGAAATATAAAACTGGAAGTTAGACGAGCAAAAGTTATCTCCAAAATCAATATTAAACTCAGTTCTTTTATTCGGTTCATTCAAATGTTGTTTACTAATTGGATAGAAATTTTTAAACTCCGCCCTTTCAATATCACTAGCATATTTTCTGTAGTCCGCCATTTAATAAGAGAAAATTTAGAAATTTTAAACATCGTGTATCATTTTTTCATCGATCTAATGTACGTTTTTATAAGAAAAGATATAAATTTTAGTAAAATAATTAAAAAGATTAGAGTCATTTTTAATGATCTACTTCGTCATATTCAGGATTCTCTTCCTTAAATTTTGCGATCTCGGTCACATATTTCAATAAAATTTGCACAGGATAGTAACCGCTATCTATAATATTGTTCCAATCAACTGTATCTTTATTTTCATCCAAAAACTTTATACTCAAGTGTTGATAGAGACAAAGAACAGACATATGATCTTTTAATTGATAATGTATATTTTCTTGAATGAACTCTGATGATAAAGTTTGATATTTAGCAATGTTATACCAATTCAATTTGTTTACGTATAATCTCATCATATCTTCGGATAATTCATATTTTTGAGAAATGTCATCCCAATGTTCTTTTTTCAAATCTCTTTCGTGTTGCATTATAAAAAGATCGAAAGCACTGTAATGTCCCGCCATCTCTATTTATTATTAGGAAAAAATTTCAATCAAGTTTTTTATAAATTGGCTCTTTTTTGCGTTACATTCAGCACATTTTCCAGAAATTCTCTTAACTCCATTGATGTTTGCATAGTATTTTATATCATTTGTTGCAGTTTTTGCCTTACACCTCACACAATATATGAGCGCCATTTATAAAGGGGAAATTTTGTCATCATAGCCGCCTAATCCATTAAATCTGATGTCGATGGCTCTAAAACTTATAACAACATCTTCTTTAAATTTATTAAAGTTTTCTTCTAATTTTTGAAATTTGACAGCATAAGAATCATTGTATTCAACAAATTTATGACCAATATTCTCAAAAGTTTTCGTAGCATCTAAACTAAACTTATCAAAAGACTCTTTAAATCTAGTAAGTTTTTCATTAATTTCACCAACATCGTCTACTGATCTTTTACTTCTTTCATCAAGTTTTTCATAGACTTCTGTTGTAAAATCTTTAACATGCTGTTTATGATTCTCATAATTTTGTTTTAGTTCATTAAACATTTTAATAGGATCTTCTAATTGAATCATTACAACAACATCAAATGGATTAATTCCTTTACTAACACCGCTAATTCTTTTTCCTTTAAAATCTAAGGCATTTTTAACATTCGGATCATGTAAATCAACAATATCGATGTTTTCTGATAATTTTAGAGGTTTTAAAATTTGTTCTTTAACAACAACATCATGTTTGTCAATACCAGGTCGAACACCGACAATTCTTTTCTTATTAGCCAAACTAACATAATTCTTTTCAACTTTGATCGCTTCAGTAATTTCATCAGCTTTTTCGATATGAGACATTAAATTGGTAAATAATTTTTTTACACCATCATCAACTTCTTTTTCCAATGTTTTTATTTTATCAGCAACTTCATTTGAACTCATGAAATTTGCAAGTTTGTTATCATATTCTGCTTTAAAATCTTCAATCTCGACAGCAAACATATCTGAATCTGGAAGGTTTTGTAATACATTTTCTAACTTGTTATCAAACTCATTTCTCAAACTATCAAAATTCAAACTATTATCTACATTTTGAATAATTTGTGTTCCAAATACGTCAAAAATATTTTGTGAATCCATATTTATTAAGCAATAATTTGTTAACAACTTCTTTAAAATCTTTACCAGTACTCAGTTCATTCAAAACAAAAACACATAAATGACCACAAATTGGGGGATCTTTGTAGTCTTGAATTTGAGAATCGTTATAATAAACGTTTGATTTTTTTAAATATTGGATCAATTCTCTCGGTGGTTTGTCCTCAATTCTTCCATACGAATCAAAATAATATGCATTCTTATCATTTTTATAATAACAAATCCAATGCGTTCCACTTCCCATAATCGAGTCTAAATTCACAATTCCACATTCAAATTTCTTAACTTTTTCAGGTAATGTATCTCTCATGAAGATTCCTCTAAAATGTTTAATATTTTTGCAGATTTCTTCCAATTCCCCGAATGTTAAAGGTTTAAATTTTTTTTTCAATGTTTGATTTCACGTAATTCAAAGTTTTTTCATCTAATCCAGATCCTGTAACATCTTCCAACTCTTTATCTAACCAATTTAAAATGTTTCGAACAATAGGAATCACATCCTTTTTAACGATTGGAGCAGCTTTACGAACATAAGGAACAACATTTTTAACAACTGGAATATTTTCTCCAAAATCTAATAAATCTTTCAAAAGACCACCATTTTTGAGTTCTTTCAACTGATTATAAGAAAATTCTATTCTGGTTCCTTTATTGTTTTTCTTATGTTTTTCGAGTTTATTGTATTGTCTATTTGTTAAAAATATCTTATCTTCGCCATTTTTTAGTTGATCTATTTTAAATTGAATACTAACGGGTATTTTCTTCTTAAAAGCGGATTTTATTTTTTCTTTCTGATTTTTGCTGAAATTTACATTCACCTCCATTTATATAGTTAAAATTTCAAGTTCTCTTCGATTCCCATTCCTAGTTTTCTCTTCAAAAACATTGCTCCAGCTGTTGGAAGCGCAACAAATCTTTCACCTAAACTAGCATCTTTTGATAAAAATCTATCCATTGCCTTATCTTGCAAAACTTTATCTGCGATATGTCTGGAATTTGTGTCTCTATGTTTTGCATAAAAAATATCGTGTTCCATAGCAGCTTGATCTAATTTATTTATACCAGGATCTCCTCTTTTTAGTCTTTTTTCGAGTTTTGTGCCAGGCCCCAGATACTGATAAGTTGGTACGTGTAATTCAAAAGGTAAATTGTTGATAAAATCATTCAAAAGTCCACTACCCTCAATCATAGATGAACTTATTGCCGGCAAAACTCGTTTTAAATATTTAATTCCATCAGGTTTTTCAATCATTTCATCAAGTTTGTTCGAAATAAAATCTTTAATCGCTTTCTTTTCGTTCAAAAAATTGTTGTTTCCAGCCTTCTCTTGAGCATAAATATAATTAATAATTCCATCGAGTTTTGTCAAATCGTCGATATATCTGTACTCAATCTTATTATCACTGTATTTTCTTATACCAGATCCTTCGATTCGTTTTTCCCAAATTGGTTTAATCAAATTGAGATATTTTTTACCTTTACTTGACTTTGGTTTCTTAGTTGATGGATCATTATTTTTGTAAATTGAGTCAGATTCCCATAAAATTTCTGTATACTTTTTCAAATCTTCTTCAGAATATAAATTATCTTTTGGAACATCAGTGCCTGTTAATAATCTCCATAAACCTTGAGTTCCTTCATATGTTTTTTCATTAATAATGATATCATTATGCTCAAAATTCACGGGCAAATTTCCAATCATAAAACTTTTCTTTTTTCTGTCCCAATACAAACCAAATTTATCATCCTTTGCTCTAGGAAGAAATTTTTTACCAATTTCACCAATTATTATATCCGTTGTTCCAGGACTTATTGGTTCAACTATTGTAGATTCTTCAATGATTCTAGGTCTAAATGGTGTTGAAGATGGTAATTTTGGCAATTCAAACTCAGATTCTGGTATTGAAATATCAGCAAATTGTCGTACAACTGGAACCAAATTCATCAAATTTTGATTATCGCTTAAAACATTTTCAATTTTGCCCTCAACATTTTTAATTGCAGATGTTACAGGTTGATTAATTTTTTGAATAAATTCTTGTTCTTCTTCATCAATTCGAATCTGTTCTTTAAATTCTTTGATTAATTTCTTTTCGATTTGATCAAGTTTTTTTGCTTCTTCTGAAGTTACGTTCGCCATTTATTTAGGAAAATTTTGAAACGTGGAACGTGGAAACGTGAACACGAAACGTGAACGTGGAACGTAAAACGTGAACGTGGAACGTAAAACGTGAACGTGGAACGTAAAACGTGAACGTGAACGTAAAACATAAACGTGAAACGTAAACACGAACGTGAAACATGAACGTGAAACAGGAACGTGAAACATGAACGTGAACGTGGAACGTGAACGTGGAACGTAAAACGTGAACGTGGAACGTAAAACGTGAACGTGGAACGTAAAACGTGAACGTGGAACGTAAAACGTGAACGTGGAACGTGGAAACGTGAACACGAAACGAGAACACGAAACGTGGAACGTGGAAACGTGAACACGAAACGAGAACACGAAACGTGGAACGTGGAAACGTGAACACGAAACGAGAACACGAAACGTGGAACGTGGAAACGTGAACACGAAACGAGAACACGAAACGTGGAACGTAAAAACGAGAACACGAAACGTAAACGTGAACGTAAAAACATGAAAACAACTAAATTATCACACGTTTATATTGGAAAATTTATTCAAATATTTACCACTTTTAGGCTTCAAAGTTAGATTAATAGTTAAAAATCCGTAGTCTTCCTTCCAAATTTTATCACATAACTCAATAAAGTGGTTTAAAAACTCATATCAGATCCCACATAATTGTTGTAAATCTTTCTCGAATAGTGATCGTCTTGCTTAAAACACACAACATATTCAAATTATTTCTAATAACTTGTTTATCAACCTTTGAAAAGCATTGGGAAAGATAGATACAAGATATGTTTTTGTGACGGGACATTACGAAATATTCCTTAATAACGTCCTGATTTTCTAAAATACAGTCATCAAAAACGATTAACGAATTGGGTTTACATTCGCTTAACGGAACTATGTCCTCAGAAGCATTATAAAAATGTGATATTTTTTTGTTTAAGTTTTTCTCAATATTTTCAAATCTTTGTTGTAATTTTTTGTATACGTCTTGTTCTAAAGATTTACTAAAAACATACAAATTGGAATAAGGAATCAACCTATTGTAAATAAAATTCAATAATAAAGTTGTTTTTCCACATCCACTTGAACCAACAATTAACAATCTGATTGGTTGATCTTTCTTATTTTCTTCAAACGTTTGAAGTTTTATCTGATCTTTTTGCTTTAAAAATTTCTCCATTTAAATAGAAGATTTTCATCTTGAAGCAACGCTTGCGAAAATGAAGCTGTTCAAGTTGACTTCAGAAAGCTCTAAATTAGTTTTAAACTTGGAACATCCTATACACTTAGAGGAAGAATCAAATTATTTTATCGGTTTAAGCGGTTTTTATTCTGACAATTTTGTAATAAATATTAGTGAAAGTTCTCCTTATTGCATAGGATTTAGTGAGAAGAACATAACAAAATACTATGGTTTAAACAAAGGATATTATACTTTCGATCAAATTAAAAATTCCCTTAAAAATTATCTGAAAACATTCAAACAATCAGATAAATCTTTAAACTTTGACGAAAACAAGTTTGAAATGCAAAAAAATTATCTCTCTAATAAAATTCAAATAAAATCACCAGTAAGAATAATGTTTTCAGCAATTATTGTAGATTTGTTAGGGTTTGTTCAAGAAACTATTGAGCCAAATCAGGTATATTTAGGAAATAAAACGCCAAAATTTAGACCGTTCGATGTAATTGAAGTGCACTGCAATCTCGTTGAACCTAGTTTTGAAAATCATACCGAACATTTACACAAAGAATCTGAAATTTTGTACACTTTTTTCCCAAATGTTGCTTATGGATCAAAAATCAGTGAAAAAACCGAATGAAATCGATTATATTCCAATTAGAAAAAATATTAAAAGAATTCAAAAAATCGTTCTGACTATACAAGACTCTGAGGGAAATTTATTAAATAATGAGAGTAAAACTACAATTTACTTAAGATTGTTGAAGCAACGGACATGAATCAAGGGGGTCTATTGAATAGACTACCTTTAAACTTTCAAGAAAAGACTAGAAGATATACATTTTCAAGGGTATCGAATCGCGACTCTTACAAAAATTACATCCAGACACTATTTTCGACCTTTACACTCAAATAATAGCTTGTTAAATTTTTTTCTATCTATATGGAGTCAGTCATAGATCTAAGAAATAATCAACTTACATTCGATAACACGAATATCTTAACGATTGTAGACGAAAACAATGTGATCTGGTTTAAGGCTAAAGATGTTGCAGAAATTTTACAATATGAAAATACTAGACAAGATATCATAAATAATATTGATAACGACGAGAAAATAGCCTTTAAATATATAAATTACAAGAGTCTATGCCATAGACCCTTTCAAAATCTTCATCCTGACACTATTTTCGTTAATGAATCTGGCCTTTATTCTCGAAATAAAACTTACTAGTTAAATTTCTTTTCTATCTAAATGGAGTCAGTTGTGAATCTACTCAAATTCAATAATAAAGAAATTTTAACATTTGTTGACGAAAATAATGAATTTTGGTTTAAAGCAAAAGATATTGGAATTTAAAAATACGATGAAAGCGATTAGAGATCACGTTAAAGACAAATATAAAAAAACTACGATAACATAGATTCAGAAGGTAGGAACGAATCGTTCCTACCTTCAAACTTTCAAAAAAACACTATTTTCATTAATGAACCGGGCATATATTCTTTAATACTGAAATCTAAAATGAAGATTGCAGAAACGTTTCAAAATTTGGTTCAAAGCAAAAGATGTTGCAGAAATTTTAGAATATGAAAACACGAGGCAAGCTATCATAAATAATGTCGATAATGATGATAAAAACAACTTTTGTATGTATAAATTACAGGAGTCTATCCCATAGACCCCGAGAAACAAGGGGCTATTCGAATGACCCCTTAACAATCTTCATCCTGACACTGTTTTTATCAATGAATCTGGACTTTACGATGAAAATGTTAATAAATTTTATTAAACTCTCGAATTATGATATTTTGTTTGTAAATGTTTTTGAAGATAAGGTAACCATTGAATGATTCGTCCACACTCGCAAAGAGTCGGTTTCTTTTGACTTTCTCGTTTAATTCTTCTAGCACAATCTCTACAAAAAGCCTTCTTGTTATCTTTACTATAATGCCAATCGTAAAATTTGGAAATATCCTTAATTTCTTTACAAACGCAACATTTTTTCTCTTCTAACGTTAATTTTTCTAATTTATCGTATAATTCTCTTGCATATTTTTTATGACAATCCTTACAATAATAGTATAATCCATCTTTGGTATTCTTATTTTTATGAAAAGCTTCAAAATCTTTAAATTCTTTGCACCTTGAACATTTCTTTTGAGCCTCCATTTATATAGAAAAAATCTTTGACTTTCTCAATTCATATTCATAAAACTTTCCGGTTATTTCTTCATTATTTAAATCTTTTATACTATAAGTTACAGGATCTGTGTTATTAATTTGATAAATCAAAAAGATTTCTCTTGACCAATTGTTCTTATATTTGTTCGAAAATGTTTGTTTTTTACTAACAATTCTTACATGATCATTGACTTTAAATTTAGTTTTCGTGTGAATTTCAGGTGGAACATACTTGAAAACCGACTCTAATAACTCTTTTTCTGCATCTTTATCTACGTCTTTAGGCTTCATTTTGATTGTGCTATGAACAGTATCGTTATATTTCTTTACGATTTCTTGAAGAATATCGATCCATTTAAAGTTTTTATTAATCTCAAAAAGAACCTTCATTCTCTCATTTTGAGTTCTGTTATATCTCTCTACAATACTTGATTTCTCTTCGTTTTCAGTATGATAAATCTTAATGTTGTATTTCCTCAAAACATCGTTAAATTCTTTATTTTTAAACTCTAAACCCTTATCTGTATGAAGTAGGTTAGGAGGTTTGTGATTGATCCTTATAGCATCTTTTACTATATCTTCGAAAGCTTTTGAAACATCCTTGCCGTTTTTTCTTTTGATAGCTCTTGACCAAGCATATTTTGAGAAAGTATCAATAACATTTAACATATACTAGAATCCATCATTTTGATCCGAATAGTTAGACATTATAACTAAATCTGCTGCCCATAAATCGTCAATTCCTAAAGTTATAATTTTTCTCTTTTTAAACTTTTTTCGTACTGGTGCATGAATTTCTCTAGCTTCAATCTCGATTTCTTCCTTATTCTTAGATTCTTTCTTTACTTGTTTTTCATTTGGATTCTTTATAAATTTACTCTTATTTGTCTTACATTTTGAACATTTTGCTGCAATTCTATACAATCCGTTTTGAGTTTGAACGATTTTAGAATCTATATTTTTCGTTTTTTTCTTGCATTTGTGGCAGTGAATCAAATCATCTTCCATTTACATGTCAAAGTTTCCAAGTTTATTTAACTCATCTAATATATCAGATTTTGCTTCATTTTTATAGCCATAAGGTACTGTATCGATCTTATTTTCTAGGACAATTCTCTTATCATCTTTAGCGTTCAGTGCTAACTTGTTTATAGTGATGGTATACAATTCATGTTTATAGCTTTTTATTACAGTCATCTCCCTAAATTCTTCTTTATCTTCGAACAAACATCTCTTCAAGTTTTCGATATTTATTGTTTTATTTACAACGCTTCTCTTAATTCCTTTACACCTAACTGGATTTTTGTCTAGATATTTGTACGAGTACATCTTTGATCTTAAACCACAAAATTCTTCTAAAACTTCGCTATTTAGTTCGTCTTTGAATTTTCCTATGACTTTCTTATTTTTAGTAGTGAAACATTCATGATCTTTTGGATAATCACTTGTATCAAAGTCATCTATATTTTCTTTAATAATTTTAAAAGGATCTCGTTTCAATTCTAGAAAATAACTGTCTGTATCCATGTAACACAGATTCAAATCTGGATCAAACTTCTTTAATTTGTTGTAATAAAACTCGTACATTAGCAATTTTGAGAGGTCGAGAACTGAAAATCCTATGTAGATCGGTTTGTTAAATTTAACCTTTTGTTTGAACATGTGACTCGCTATACAGTTGTCGTCAAAGATACTAAAGCACTTGAAATTTGTTTTCTTAGCTTGTTTCATTGAAAATTCTTCATTTCCTAGTCTAATATCACATCTATTTCGCACATTTTCCATACTTTTTCCAAAAACTGAGTTGTTCATCAGCTTATAAAAGTCCTTCTCAAAGTCACTTGTAGCTTTGGTTCTCATGTTTGTGTTAAAATCAATGTAATCTTTCATAAAAGGCTTCTGATCGAATGCTATCACTCTATTCACATGTTTTAACACCATTCCTTGTTCCAGATAGAACTTCAAATTTCTCGAATGAACAACGTATTCAGTTTTATCCAGTAGAGTTGTGCAAAGTTTGTTTTTAAAATGTTCTGGAGCAAGAGGTACATCCTTGTGATGTTCGTGTAAATTTGTTGGATATTCAAGATCAACTTCTAAAATATATCCATAATCTTCGTCGCCAGTGAGTTCCAAAATTGTTTCTTTCCATTCTGCTGTTGTATACGTTTTAGGATCCATCCACTTGATTTCGTTATATGGTAAATTTTGCATAAGTCCATACCCATAAAGGTTGTTTGCATCGACGTACAACAAATAGTTTTCGGGCTTTGTCTTATCAAAATCTTTTAAATATTTGTTATTTGCTTTCACATATCGTTTAATACATTGAGAAATGCCTCCGCGAATACCTTTTTCGATCATCAAATACATATTATAATCACTAATTAATTGTAATTCTATCTTCGTTAATTTTAACATAGCATCCCATGCAAGACTGGGAGCTGTTAGATAGTGTGCTGGATCAAGCTTATAACAATTCAAACAAATATTCCTAAAATTTTCAAAGATATCAGCGAGCAATAGAACATCTTGAATGTTATAGAGATCAGAGTAATTTCCTAGATTTTTCTCTTTTAATTTGTTCCAAACATTTAAGTAGTGTTGAAAATCTTTCTCAGATATGCTCTCATCTGTCAAAAGTGAATAGAAATCTTGAATTCTCAATTCTTCTGTGTAATCAAGTTTTTCAATACTGTCGATAAATTCATAGGGAAATATTCCTTTTCCAGATAGAATTTTAAAGATTTCTTCTTCGTCATTTGGTTGTCTATCTAGAATTGCGTTCAGACCATCTTGTATAAAATGATTTGTATGTTTGAAATCATCTTTTTTGAGGTTTTTAGCTAACTTTTCTATAGACGATGCCATAAATCTGAACGTATCTACGAAAGAAAACTTGATGAACTTTCTTGGTTTATCATCTTCAAACTCATACCCATATCCTGAATTTACTGAATAATTTATGTATTTTTCATCGGTGTTTGCGATCAAATCAACATTACCATACTGTTTTGCCAACTCTTTTATGTACAAATGAGTATCGTAGTTACTCATATTGTGACAGAAAACTGGAATATTTTGAGGAAATTTGAGATTCAAGTTACAAGATAAATGAGCTGAACCTCTAAATTTACCTGTTAAATGACAATGATCTCGTACTTTTTTTCTTGTTTGATTATCAAAACCCTCACATTCACAAATATGACAAAGACTAGAATTTTGGTACGCTAATTCTTCTTCTTCGGTCAATTTCATAGGTTTTTTGTTCTTAGAATTATACTTTTTAGCTATGTATTTTGATATTTTATTGAGCTCTTCAAACAATTTTGCAGGAACATTAGGCAAATCGTCTTCATTTTTGGCTCGATAACATATCGGTTTGTACATGCGATTTGTTACATTTGACACTAAATATAGAGTAAAACCATAAGGAATGTGCTTCTGAATCTTGGTTGTAGTCGACTTTTGCGGATTGTTTTTGCATGTGAGAATCTTCTCTAATATGCTTTCAAAATCCATATAAATAACGTAAGGATGAGAAAATTTCTTTTGATAATTAGTAAATGTTGTTGTTTGACCTGGAAACGGCATAATTGGCTTACAAACTTCGTGTTGCTTGCAAATTTCTAAATGATCTGTTAAATCTCCAGATTTGTAGAAATGGCTTAAACATCTTCTGCATAGAAATTTTTTATTTTTACACTTAGATAACTGAGAAAATACAAGTTTGTTTAAATCTGTTATCAAAACATAATGAGATTTTTCATCTTGTTTTACATACAATAAATTGATTTCTAATTTGGCGTCATAAACTTCTGAAATTTGCAACGGAACAATATTGAGTTTTTCATCAAAACTATAGACATTTACAGACATTTTCGGATAATTATACTTTGCTTTACTGCTTCGTTTTTCAAATAATTGTATATCTTTTAAAGACATAGGATAGTCGAACCCAGAAAATATCTCGTCATTTACAAATTTCTCGTATTGCTTTGCTCTGTCAGCATTCTTTTCGGGTTTTTCAATAGCGCATCGGATAGAATAAACAAAACAGAAATCATCTTTATTTTTGATATTTACACAAGCTTTCTTATCTTTGATTTTCTTTGGCAAATCGATATATGATCCTGCGTTCATTATTTCGTGTTTATTAAGGCTCAAAACTAGTTGTTTGCAGCTTTTAAATGTCCATCCAGAACCCTTATTTGGATGATTTGTCTGTTCTCGATGTGTTAATTTATTAAATTGCTTAGTAATAAAGTCGTTTACATCAAAGATCTCGTCTGCTTTTATAGTAAAGTACATTGGACAAGTTTGTGTTTCACCGTTCACTAAAGTTCGTTCGTATTCGCATTCTAAAGAGAGATATCCTTTACTATTTTTCACAGTTTCTTGAAATTTTTCGATTAAACTTTTAATTTCTGGGCGCAAAATAGAAAGATATTTGTAAATTGACATGAAATTGTCGTTCAAATTTGTTAAAATGTATTGCTTGAAAAGACCGTGTATTGAGGATAAAACTTCTACATCAATGATATTTTCAGGTTTCTCATTTAGAGTTTTGTCAATTTCTTCGATCATTTCAGACTTAGTTTTATCGTTTGTTTCAATGGACAATTTCTCAGCGATTGATTGAATTTTTTCATCTTTAAATAGATTGAGATCTTTTTTACTTTCCTTAAAATTTTTCTTTAGTTCACGCAATTTTTCTATATTGTACATCTTCTCGTGACCATCGATTTGATTCTCTTTAGCCCAAGTCCTCAAATAATTTAGTTCTTTATTATAAATTTCTTTGTTCTTCAAATGATTTTTCGACTTATAATGTCGGGTAAAATGATGTTCGAAAACATCTTTTTTGCAGTACGGGCAGGATATCTTTTTCCTCTCCATTTAAATAGGGAAAATTTGAATCTGCCAAGTTTTACTTTTTAGTAAAATATCTTTTTATTAAGCTGAAAATAGCAATAATTCAGTAGATTTCTTTGGATTTTTATCAAAATTTGATAAAAATTAGCACAATTTATGGTTGAACAGCGTTAGATTCTTCTATTTATATAGGGAAAATTTGTATAACTCAGACTTTGAAAAGTGGAGAATTTTACTAGAATTTGACACAAATCAGCACAAATTGTAGTAAAACAGCTGTAGATTCTTCTATTTATATAGAAAAAATTTTATTTAGAGATTTTTTAAATTTCAATTTTGTAGTGATTTTTCGAGAAATATCGTTCACATTATCAACTTTAAAGCTAAAAATTCGCAATAATTAGAGAAATTCAGTAGATTTTCAGGATTTTTCAAAAAAACTCTAGTATATATGCACCTTAAGAGCTGTGGTTTTGACCCTAAAAACACGTTTTTAGGGTCAAAACCCCGGTTTTTTGTGTATTTTGGAAGTATAGTGTTGATTTTTCACCTTAAAAGTGTAGAAGTATTAATTTTTTTCTATGTAAATGGCACTGTTACAAGAGTTGAATAAGGTTGGTGATTTAACATTCAAAGAATACAAGAAATTAATAGAATTAGAAGAAAATAAGAAATACAAAATTGTGAATTTGGAGAAAATGAAAGATAAATTCGGGTTTACAATAATTGCCGAGTTGGAAGATTGTAAAGTACACTTGCCAAACAGATTTTTGACTGTTTTGGATGAAAAAAAGATTAAAGAATTGAACAAAAATGAAAAATTACACTTGGTTGTTACTGGAAAGAAGACTATTAAAGATAAAGACTGTGTTACAATTAACTTCGTGGAATAAAGATTTCGAAGATTTCTGGATTTTTTCATTAAAACAGCTTAGAAATTAGAAGCCTACAATGAACAGTAAAACAGCTATAGATTCGGTTAATTTTTCATTCGTGAGTTACAGATTAGTTTATTGTCCTTTAAACAGTATTTTACGTTGATTTTCTGACTGTCCCAAAAGTGAGCTAGAACCCTCACATTCATATCTACTTATATATATATATATATATATATATATATATATATATATATATATATATATATATTAATCACATATAATTTTTAATCAAACAAATATATAAGCTTCTATATTTCGTTATTTCGTGGGATTTGATACCCACGTCTTCAGGAAGCAAAACATAAATATCAAAACAACAACAAGAAACACAACAAATAGGAAGAAAACAACCAAAAATGTAAATACGCAACTAAAACAATCAAAGACCCAGGTATTATATCATTAATGGCACAGAAGGAAATATGGAAAAGTTAATTTTATCTTAAATTTAAATAATTTGGGTATTTCGATTTTATAAGTAACTGATGGGCTTGTTCCAGATTTTTTAAATTTAATCTATTTAAATTTTCTTCAGGACAATGGAAGACCTTATTAATTCCTTTAGTGTCATAACACTCTTCAATTTAGTGCTCAGCAGGATGCTTGGCCAATGGCTTCTCCTTGTCTTTATGAAAAATATCAAATCTGTGCCCTGTTATTCTGGCTCTAAGGTGGTTAGATGTTTGTCCAATGTACTGATTGTTATAAAATTTACAATTAATTTTATAAATTACATTCTTAGAGTCACAGATTACTTTACAAATGATGCGATGTGTCAAACCAGTTACGGTACTTTTGAATTCCCTAGAGTTTTTCATAATTTTTCAAGAACCGCAACGTGGTTTGTTGCACGGTTATCGTTCATTAGTAATGGGGTGGTGTAGTTTGTTTTTTCAAATTTGGAGGTTATAGAAATATTACTCTATGTGCTTTAGTCATAAAAGTTTGGGTATCTGGAGAGGAAAGTAGGATATGATGGGTAATTGTCATAATACTGTTAATTTTGTGTAGTCCAGGAAACGTTGGTTTTGTTTTATAATCGAAGCTACTTGGTGGATGTTTTGGTTTGTTTATTTGATTTTTAAAATGGTGTCTGAGTAATTTAAATTTTTAAAAGAGTTGCTTAATTCTTTCAACGTAATTTTAGAAGTCTATATAATTGCTGCATAGTTTCTTGGCTCGTATAGATAAACATTTTGGAATAGATTGTTTTATATAAATTGAATGGCACCTTGAAAAATTTAGATAGTTCGTTGTGTTTGTTGTTTTAACATACAGTTTTGTTATGTAGCCTGATTCGAAAAAAGTCTAAAAAAGTTATCATTACATCAGAATAGTTCCATGTAAACTTCAAAGGAGAGAACTCTTGCAAAGATTCCATTCCATGATGCCATATGAAAAACATATCATCGATGAAACGTACCCATTTCAGTGGTTGAAGATTTTGTAAGACTAGAAATTTCTTCTCAAATTCACCTATGAGTAGGTTAGCATATGATAGAGCCATCCTGGTGCCCATAGCTGTACCCGAAATTTGTACATAATTTTTGTCGTTAAATTTAAAATTGTTGATTGTAAGGACTAATCGGATTAAATTAATCAAAAATTAGGTCGATGGAATAACATTATAATATGTTTTGTTTTATTTACAAAATCAATTAAATTATTATGAAAATTACTCCTTACAGATGTACATTCATAAAATATCGCTGGTGTTAAAATAAATAACACAAATACTGTTTGCAAAAAATAAATGTTTATTTCTGATAATAAATTGTAATTATTGATAAAATTTTTGCATTACCTTAAAATTTTATTTCTTCACTAATGTGTAGTGGTGATTATAAGTTATAAAATAAAGTACGTTTTTTACTAATAAATTTAATAAATACTTATTAAATAATCGATAGCACTAATTTATATTGTATGTAGCTTCCCAAAATATTTTAAAAGTAACAGTGTAGAAACATATTTTAAGCTGTGCCGATTAAAAAATTAAAATATTATTGGCATAAGATTATTTTATAATTAATTATAGTGTACCACATAATACATAATGTACTACTTTGAATGTGTTTTACATATTGTTGTACCCTATCGATTTTTTATATTGAGACCAAATTATTCGTTTGATTACTTAAGAAAACAGCTTTTAAGTTATCTTTCCAATTTGGGTAAATGTTAAAAACTTTTACAGAAAACATAAAACTTATGATTTAATATTAAGCCGTATTGAAGACCACCGAGGACAACATCTTGCAAACCACTAGTAAGGACGCCTTATATAATGCCAGTCAAACCACCAGTGACTCCTCCTACAGGGCCATTACCTTCAAGGAGGCCGCCTGTCAAACCACCAGTGCTCCTCCTACAGGGCCATTACCTTCGAGGAGGCCGCCTGTCAAACCACCACCGCTCTGAGGCGCTGGAAGGCTCCGACATTTACACTGTAGAACATAATGTTTACATAAGTATAAAATTTTTAAGAGTTCAATCTATTATTGTTTACATAGTGTGAAAAAAATAAAAAAATGGAAAGGGAGTCGCGAGACTGACTGACAGAGAAGTAGCTACTTCTCATGGGCTGTGAATACATATCTTGAAAAAGAAAGTTTGTTATTATTAATTTTTTATTTTTTAAAATAATATGAAACACTCAATTCTTTAATATAAAAGAGTTTCATATTTTATATTATTTTGTACACATTTTTATATATTATTATGCAATAATGTGTAAAAATTGATCACTGACTCCTAAATATTAAAGTAATAAATATTTATAATTTTTTTTTTTTGTTTGTACTAGTTTTTATAATTTGGTCAGTAGCAGTTTTCACGACAATCTTTTATCTCCGAAATAATTATTTCATTTTCATTGTCATTATATTATAAAAATCAAATTATAAGTTTATAATAACTAAAGTAAAATTAATGGAATAAAATCTTGCTAAATATCGAATAAACACAGCACTTATTGATTTTCTAAATCTCGTTGTACTTATATGTTTTTATCGTTTGATATTGTTACATTTAATTTATCTTATAATAACGTCAATTAATGGTTTTGATGTTCCTTCAGAAAAATTAGTTTTAAAATCTGTTTTTACGTAATTATTTTTATGTGAATGTAACGCGCAATGTAATTAAGTGAATGTTATAATTATTTTGTTTTTATAGGAATTAATATTAATCGTGCTGAAATTAACTTTAGAATCCGACTAGCTGTAAATACAGCTATTAAATGATGCAGGAAGTTAATCAGTTTTATCTTAAATTAATTAATAAATAAACTAGTAGTTTGTATATTTATTTAAACTAATCTATAGGCTGCCAAAGGAAGTAGTCACTTCATTTTCAATAAGGGGCTAAAGTAACCTCTGACTAGCACGTCTGAATAACCACTGAACGGAGAAACGCCCTGCCTGACATCAAAATGGCCGTGACATTCCTGCCCCTAGCAGCTACAGAGCGAATAAGCGTGACTCTTCGTTCCATGACGCGATTGAAAGTTACATTCCCCGTGCAAAACATAAATCATACAAGCCAAAAAAGTAGTAACTTCAATAATATCTTATGTATGAGTTTAACATTGTAGAAACCATCTGGCAATATATTATATTGATATAAAACTGACGATTTATAATATAAAGCATATAAATAAGGTGAGAAAGCTATGATTTTATTACCAACTATATCGCTACTTTAAAGGCAGATATGAATTTCACGAATCAAATAGTTAGGTTCATCACTATATTGGTAATATTAGTAAGTTTATCAAATTATCAAAGTTATAGTCAATTCTGGCGTAACGTCGCTGTTTCGCTATACAAGTCCAAATTAGGGAATCTATGTCTTGATTATTTGATAATTTGCTTTTCCGAACTATTTTTGTAATGGTTTTTTAAATTAAAATTTTCCATTGAACATTAACACCTGCAATAGCATATATGATTCTCAGTAAAAAATACAGACAAATTATAACGTTTGAAATATTCAGGTTTTTTAGTGAAAGTTTTATTCTACTTTAGTGAAATAAATCTTTTGGTGATTACATCAAAATCTGTTATGTAAGGTTGAATTACAAGATAGAATTTCATAATATGCAAAATATGTGATCTTTCCATCAGGATCAAAAATTTCCAAACAACTTCAGGACGTAAGAAACAGTCATTATTTACATATAGTATGTATATTGCAATTTAACGTGTATATTTTATAATTGATAATTATTTGAGTTATTTTATTGATGGCCTCTGATATAATTTAAAGAAAATAAACAAATAAATAATGCTATAGAATAAGTGGCTGGATCGTTTCCTACCGTTTTGATTCCGCTTATCGATGTAGTTTCATACTTTTTACCCATACGTGTTAACTATTATGGCTAACTGCTCTATAGCTAAAACATCTGCAGTATCAATTTCTGGATGTCTTTCTAGGTATACGCAATTTATTGGCAATCTACAAATGCATATAAATAGAATATCACGCTCGTCTTTTAAAATTTAATTCTTTCATTAACGCTCTAAATGAGCGAGAAACTAACACATTACCCACCGATGTAGAGACAACAGATGTAATGTTCCACACCAAAATTTAACACTCTAGATGAGATAGAAAAGCTTGCCAGAAACTAACAGTCCACATGATCCACTGATATGCATTCAGCAGATGTAAATTTACGACACACACACACACACACACACACACACACATAATTCATATTAAATGAATAAATATTAATGAATGTTACAACTTATTTGGATTGTATATTAATTTGCATTCTGTTATTCGATATTAAATTAAGGATGGCACGATACGAAAAATACTTATTGGATTTCTATACTGAAATTTGTTTTCTTGATTTTCTTTATTCGGAATTTAGTGCCGATTCCTGTTTTAGATTTAACTAAGATTATAGCCCGCTTCTTAAAAATGTGTTCACCATTTCAAACGTCTGTGTAGAATAACACAGAATATAAACTTAATTACAGGACTTCCAAATGTAACCTAGTTATTCTCTGGGTTACAGATAATATATAATCTTTGTGAACCTATTTGACGAAGCTTTAGCAAGAACAGTAGTAATATCCTCTATATTTGACTTTGAAAACAGAAAACTCGGTCATAAGACTCGGTTACAGTTAAATATAACTGTTACTAAATCTATGTCATTTACGGAACTGTAATTTTATATTACAAATACAAATAATTTTCTTGTTCAAGCTTTTTTTCAAAATTGTAGCGTCACCGGGTAGAAAAAAGGTCTACAACACGGCACTACCCGTAACACTCTACTGACTGTTACTACCAAATGTACAACGTCCGTAACATAGCTCATAACCTAATCACGTAACATAGTTTATTATAATTATTAAAACATACCTGGCTGACAAATAGCATCGCTACGATGAGGAAAACTGCAAACTTCACCAAAGAATACATTTTACTAGAGATGAAGGGTATGCCTGTAACTTTGTCAGGGAAGTCTAGCGTAGTTTGCTCAGTTTAAACAGTGATTGCGCGATTGAAAAAACCTGTTCAAGGTCGGCATATCATGTGAAACACTTTTGCTACGCAATCTGTCACACAAGATATCTAAGTTTGCTTATGGCTTAACAATGTTCTGTAAGTGACCTAATTGTTCGCATTCCGCATTAGAAGCTATGAGTTTTGTTTCAAATAAAAATGAGTCGTTGAATGTAATAAACTAAGCGCTAATCTCAGCCATAGCAGACCCTATTGGGCGGCTCATTATTTCTTTACACTTGTTAAAGTCCGAGAAATGTTTTCATGGAGAGACTAAATAAAAGTTGCCTGCAATATTATATACTTCCGAAAATGATGATTACATTTTCGAAATATAATCGAGATTTAAGTGGCAATAAACAGCTGTTGACAAATTCAGCTCAGGTTCTCTAAAGGGACAGAAACATTTGTTTGCATTTAAATTTTATAAAATAAGAAGTTTGAAGTGCTTGATTAGTAGTGAAATGCAGAGAGCAAAGTCAAAGCTGCAGTCAAATTGTTATTGGAGATTGCGCCAGTGACGAATCTAAACTATTTAATGTATTGGAAATACTATTTAAATACTGTTATAAGGCTTACTTAAATTAATTAAACTATGATGATTGGTTGAACATGAGATACTGGTACGCTTCCTTGATATTGTGATGTTGCATTTTTAGTACAGACAAGCAAAGGTCACTCACAATGGTTTAGAGAATGAATTTCCACTCTAATACATATAAAATACCGTAATCAATTATGTCTCTCATAATTTTATAGATTTTTATATTTAATCTACTACTCCAATTTTGTCTTTATTTTCACTTATACAATAATATAAGTATAATATAATATAATGTGTGTGTGTGTGTGTGTTTGTGTGTGTTATATTAACTTGTTCATTATTATAAGCATTATTTCTAAATTAATGTAATTAACATTAACATAGATGTATCTATGGGAAAAATATGCATTAAGTTATGGTTAATATAATCAAATTGTCTCCCTTGATTAGCAATGCTAGAGGGTTAGATATACTTATGCCTACACTGAAATTTAATCCATTTTTTTTTCTAAAAATGAATGAATTTTAAATTCGAACTTCAAAAATTGAAGACGAAAAGGCAAAGAATTCAATGAAGCCAAGAACAAAGTTTAGGTAAAACAGAATTTACGAGGAATTGGGATTTCCAGAAAATGAAATCCCTAAAGTAGACTGAACATTAATCCTAACAAATGTCAAGTTACCTCATGAAACTACATGAAATTTAATATAAGTGTGCCAAAACACATGGATTTCAGACAGTGAAAGTGACATAAAGCCATTAAGTCATCAAGAACCTAAAGGTGTCACCTGTAATGGGCATACAGCAGCACCAGAATTGTAAGTTTCCTAGAAGACGGAGGATATGTGTAAGGTGGATATGTTTTGTTATAAACAAGAATGCTTAATATTTAATATCTGAATCACTACAAGCAATAATAATAAAAATCAGTCCTAAGAAGGAGCTGAATCATTTAATCACATCAAATCATTTTCATAAATAACTGTATCTTCCGAATTAAAAGGTGAAAAGATTAAAACTAAAGAAGAGGACGAATTCTGATGAACTTTACTAATATCCTCAAAACGTATTGCCTATTACGCAGTTTAGAAATAAAAACACTATAATATTATAAAACACTTTTATTGTGTGACGTATAGTTGAGAATTTGATTTTACCAAATATCGTATTCGTAATACTATAAACTAAACTTAAAACACTTTAATGGTTAAAGATCACAATCAGTAACATAACATTCATTAATGGAATGTAGGTATAACAACTAAAGGGAAGTGTTGCTCTGAGAACCTTTGAAATGTTTCCCAGCATTCGTTTGATAACACTTAGCGACTATAATAAGTATAAACAAAACGCACGCGTAATGTTTTGTTTTATTTACAACACCATTAAAATTATTATGAAAATTACTCTTTAGAGTTACACATTCATAAAATATCACTACAGGGAAATAAATAACACAAATACTGTTCGCAAAATATAAATGTTTATTTCTGATAATAAATTGGAATTATTTATACAATTGTTACATTACCTTAATAATTCAATTTTTCACTAATATGTAGTGGTGACATAAGCTCGAAAATAAAGTACGTATTTTAAATGAATTTCGTAAATACTTATTAAAAAGTTGATAACACAAATTTATATTGTATGTAGCTTCACAATATATGTTAAAAGTAACATTGTGAGAATATCATATTTTAATCTGTAACCGATTAAAAAATAAAAATATTAATAAATATAAGAGTATTCTATAATTAATTATAGAACACTGCATAATACATAATGTACTACTTTGAATGTGTTTACATATTGTTGTAGCCTATAGATCTTTTTTAATATTGAGACCAAAATATTCGTTTAGTTATAGACCACCACCGAGGCCTCCTGTAAGGCCACCAACACCGAGGGGCTCGCCTGCCAAACCATCAGAGAGGCCTTCTACAAGGTCATCATTACCGATGACCTCGCCTAACATACCACCAGCGAGGCCTCCTACAATGCCACCACCACCGAGGGGCTCGCGTGTCAAACCATCAGAGAGGCCTTCTACAAGGACATCATTACCGATGACCTCGCCTAACATATCACCAGCGAGGCCTCCTACAATGCCACCACCACCGAGGGGCTCGCGTGTCAAACCATCAGAGAGGCCTTCTACAAGGACATCATTACCGATGACCTCGCCTAACATACCACCAGCGAGGCCTCCTACAATGCCACCACCACCGAGGGGCTCGCCTGTCAAACCATCAGAGAGGCCTTCTACAAGGACCTCATTACCGATGACCTCGCCTAACATACCACCAGCGAGGCCTCCTACAAGGCAATGAATACAAACCTTATAAGAAGCGCAAAGCTTATAGAGAATAGTCTGCCAAGTTGGTTTCCCGCCAAAACGAGCTTAGCGCGTCCGCCGCTAGGAGCGCTTGTTTCCCCCTCTTTCCCTCTCGCTCTAGCTTGTTCTCTCTCTCTGTCTAACTGGCCGCGCGCTGTCTTCTCATTCGCTCCCGCTCTGTCTTCTGTCTCACTCTAGCTCGCCACGCCACGAGCGCCCTTCACGCTGCCTAGCGGTGGACGCGCTAAGCTTGCCAAATTCAAATAAAAATTGGCAGACTTTTTAACATTGGCTTTGCGCTTCTTATAAGGTTTGTATTCATTGTACAAGGTCACCACCACCCAGGAGGCCGCCTGTCAAACCACCGCCGCTCTGAGGCGCTGGAAGGCTCCGACATTTACACTGTAGAACATAATGTTTACATTAGAATATTGTTTAACATTTTTAAGAGGTAAACCTATTGTTGTTTACATAGTGTAAAAAAAAATTGAAAATGGAAAGGCACTCGCAAGACTGCCTGACAGAGAAGTAACTACTTCTCATGGGCTGTAAATACATAATCATGTAAAAGAAAGTTTGTTATTATTAAATTTTTATGTTTTAAAACAATATGAGACATTAAATTCTTTAATGTAAAAGATTTGCATATTTTACATTAATTTTTTACATATTTCAATATATTATTATGTAATATTTTGTAAATATTACCATGATCACTGACTTTTAAAAATTGGAGTAATAAATATTCATGCATTTCATTTATTATCGTTTGTATTAGTTTCTATAATTTGGCCAGTATTATTTTACAATACAATCTTGTATTTGAAAAATAATTATTTCATTATCGTCATCATTATATTTTTAAAATGGAATTATAAGTTTATAATAAAGTAAGAAATAAAATTAATGAAATAAAATCTTGCTAAATATCTTGTAAACACAATATTTATTTTTTCTCTATATCTCGTACTCATATTTTTGATCATTTGACAATGTTACATTTAATTTATCCTTTAAAAAGTCAGTTAATGATTCTGACCTTCCTTCAAAAAATTAGTATTAAATGTTTTTAACGTTATTAAATATTTAAGTGAATGTAAGGCGCAATGTAGTTGAGTAAATGTTATAATTATTATCAACCGAAAGACTAATTTTCCAGGATTAAATTACACTACGGATTTTTTAGCTAGAAAATATCTAATCAATGTTTTAAATACTTTGTTAAACCTCGTCAGGACGATACTAATAGTGAACTGGGATATAAATTAATTTTAACCGTGCTAAAATTCTGTTTAGAATCCAGTTAGCTGTAAATACTGTTACTTAAATTATGCAGTGAGTTAATCAATGTTTCCTTGGATTCATTATTAATTAAATTAGTAGTTCGTAGATTTATTCAAATTAAACCATAGGCCCCTAAAGAAGTAGTCACTTCAATTAGGGGTGGCATTAACCCCTCCTGTTGTACATTTAACTAAGATTATAGCCCGCTTATTAAAAAATGTGTTCACCATTTGAAACATACAGATTATACACTCAATTAAAGCATTTTCAAATGTAACCTAATTATTCTCAGGGTTACAGATAGTATATAATCTATGTGAACCACAATTTGACGATGCTTTAGCAACAACGGCAGTTCTATCCTTTAACTTTGACACAGAAGACTCGTTTATAGTAAAACATAACTGTTAATAAATCTGTCATTTACAGAACTGTAATTTTATATTACAAATATAAATAATTTTGTTGCTCAACATGGTTTCATGCAAATTTCTCAACACCTTTTCAAAACTTTTTTGTAGCGTCACCGGGTAGAAAAAAGGTCTACAACACGGCAAAGTCTATCCGTAACACTCTACTGATTGTTACTACAAAACGTATAACTTTCATAACATATTATCTCATAACCTAATCACTTAACATAGTTTATTGAAATTATTAAAACATACCTGGCTGACAAATAGCATCGCAACGATAAGGAAAACTGCAAACTTCACCAAGGAATACATTTTGCTAGAGATGAAGGCTATGACTGTAGCTTTGTCAGCGAAGACTGACGCAGTTTGCTCAGTTTAAATAATGTTGGCGCGATTGTAAAAATCTACTCAATGTCAGCACATCACGTGAAACACTTTTGCTACGCAATCTGCTACACATGATATCTAAGTTTGCTTATGGTTTAACAATGTTCTCTAGGTGACCTTAAGGTACGCATTCCGCGGTAGAAGCTGAGTTTTCTTATAAATAAAAATGAATAGCCAAATGTATTGCTCAGCGCTAATCTCAGGAATAGCTGATCCTATTTTTACACCCGTTGCAGTCCAAGGAATGCAATATTTTATAACTCGGAAAAAGGTGATTATATTTACGATACAAACAAGACTTAAGTGATGGTAAAAAGCTGTTGACAAGTTCAACTCAGGTTCTCTAAAGAGACAGAAACATTTGTTTGCATTTAAATTTAATAAAATAAGAATTTTGAAGTGCTTGATTAGTAGTGAAATGCAGAGAGCAAAGTCAAAGCTGCAGTCAAATTATTATTGGAGATTGCGCCAGTAACGAAACCAAACTATTTAATTGTATTAGAAATACTATTTAAATACTGTTATAAGGCTTACTTAAATTAATTAAACTATGATGATTGGTTGAACATGAGATACTGGCACGCTTCCTTGATATTGTGATGTTGCATTTTTAGTACAGACAAGCAAAGGTCACTCACAATGGTTTAGAGAATGAATTTCATGGAGAGACTAAATAAAAGTTGCCTGCAATATTATATACTTCCGAAAATGATGATTATATTTTCGAAATATAATCGAGATTTAAGTGGCAATAAACAGCTGTTGACAAATTCAGCTCAGGTTCTCTAAAGGGACAGAAACATTTGTTTGCATTTAAATTTAATAAAATAAGAATTTTGAAGTGCTTGATCAGTAGTGAAATGGAGAGATCTAAGCAAAAAAATCTAAGCATTCAAATTGTTATTGGAGATTACGCCAGTAACGAAACCAAACTATTTAATTGTATTAGTAATACTATTTAAATACTGTTATAATGCTCACTTAAATTAATTATCCTATGATGATTGTTTGAACATAAGGTACTCGAGATACCGGCACGCTTCCTTGACATTGTAAGGTAAAAGAGAGAAATGGAGACTGACATCCTTAACGATAAATTCTCATCCAGACTCTAGTCTGAAACAACAAGAATTCTGTAACTATTATTTTCAACTGTAGCATGAATTTAGTAAAGATAATTGTTACTTCGCTTGAACCGGAAGTAGATTACAACAGCATGAATTGGATGCTGTTTAACTTTAGTATTGTCTCAAAGCTACGTATGTAAATATTTTCTTGATCAGAGCAACGAAGCAATATAGCATGAGAAATACTTTAGGCCTGAAGTAAATTGTAATAGTCTTTAGAATGTGCTTTTTGATCTTGGTAGGCTTCTCTGACCTGATTTTATTCTCTAAAATTTAAATGCTGAAAGAGTCAAACAGTTGCATTTTTAAAGTTTACTGGCAAGATTCTCTGAAGCGCAAGAGAGACAAGAATGTCTTCATCAAATTCTTCTTATTCCCCGCCATCGAACCTCATCTTACAAAAAATCATTTGTCGTTACTGCTTGTCGAGCATGGAATGCCCTTCCTAACGATATTAAGTCAGTAGGGAGTCGAAACCGGTTTGCAGCCTTACTGAAAGCTCAATTGCTAGAAACGATGTCAGCGATGGGTTAGCTTCGGATAGGGTGCTAATGAATGTATGTATGAATGTATGTGTATTAAATTCTTAAAGAGACCTTTATTATATAATTTTGTTTTATTTTAAATGTAGTAGTTTTATTTGACTTAAGTACTATACTATTATTAGGGTTAATAAAATATTCAAAAATATAAAAACAGTTTCCAAATAACAATTTAGGGCTTCCCAAAGTACACGTAATTTGGGACAATTTTTCATCTATAGTTAACGTGTAGTTTTTAAATTTCTAAAAATTCATTTCATGGGCAATTCATCACAAGATCAGCGTTGTGAAAATAAATGTTTCATTGGAAAAGTCCATTATAGAACAACTACAGACTTGAGTCAACACAATCCATTGATTACATTGTTGATAACTGAACTGAATCTCATGCTATATGATAATCAATCAAATGCAATCAAAACTGATAAAACTCTTTTGAAGAATTTACCATTATATAGTTTAAAAACGTTTTGTAGCCCATAATGTTGTTTTATATCACCGGAATGATAAACTACAATATCCCATCATATTTTGACAAAGGGAATATGATAAATACATTTACAGATAATTGGAAATTTAGTTTAGCACAACAATAATCTATTTACAGTCCAATAGCTTTTGACAGAACGGTATATGTCAGGACAGCTAGTTTTTCAATCTAAATTATTTAAAAAATTTCACAGGCATGAAGCTATAAATGCGTCACAATCCTTCAATATTATTTAAGGTTTAGTCACTCGCTCTCCAAGCACTTGTAATATTAAAATTTAACTAATTTTGTGTAGTTAAAAATGTTTAAAGGGTGAACTACACAGTATCTAATGTTGCAACTAATTAATTGTTTAGGAGTTTATTTATGGATCAAATGAACCACCACATTTATCCACATTATTTTTTTTAATGGTTGAGTGGACTAGTGAACGTATGTTAACAATCCACAGCAAGGTGAACAATAAATGGGCAAGATTGTAACTATATAATTTAGTTAATTTTTCCCAATCGCATGGACTTTGAATCCCTTTTTGACTCCTTACGAAATATGAAATCATTTTAAAAGCATAATACACCAGGGGTGACTTGGACCTCCATCCCAAGGCTTGACAAGTCTCCATCCCTAAAAGAATCCTCAAAAATCTGGCCTTGAAGTAAAGTAAAAGTAAAGTAAAGATGTCTAATTTTACGCGGCGAAGTTAGGGCTAAGAAGCACTCTCTTGCATTTAACCTGGGGATCAACGGCTTAAAAGTGACTTTCGAACCACCACCGATGACAGACTGCTTGCAAGATCACTCAGCGGTCACCCATCCTAGCAGCAACCTCACTCGACGTTGCTGGACAACGTTTTACCAACTGCGATGGTGGTAGAATTGCGAGTGGTTCATTTTTCGTTAACCCAGTGAGTAAGTAAGGAAGGTCTTATTTATAATTATCGTATACATAATTTCTAATAAATAATTTCTTATTCTGTACTGTCACGAGTATTTGTAACAATTTTTTGGGTGCATTTAGACAGAGTTGTTGATTAATACTAACTAAGAGTAAGTATTACCAATGACGTTAGGATGTGAAATGTACAAATTAAAATATATTAAATCAAACAAGTTCTTCGAAGAATAGAGTAGTAGCCCATCATAACTTATATTCTTTTCCAAAGACTTAGGAGAAAGAAGTAACCTTTCTTACGCGAGTTTGTTTGTATATGAATAATTTATTTCCGATTTTGGAAATTTCATTCTAGGGTTTTCTCTTGCTCATCCAGTTTGTTGTATTCGGTGTTTTTCTTCAATAATTTGAATAAATAAATAAAATTTGAGGGTTTGTATGGGTTTTTTTATCAGGAATTTAAAATAGTGAAAGATTATAACACGATTTCCACTAAATGCTTAGAAGAAACCTGCAATATTATTCTTCTTGTGTTTTAAAAGTTACATGAATCTGAAGGAAACAATTATAAATTTGATTAATTTTACAACTTATTCTTTAATAGAACAGTTTTGGTACCTTAATGGGAATTTTCGGTGACGACTTTAGAATTACAATGTTTACGTCAATATCATATAACTAGCCTAAACCCGCGGCTCCGCTCGCGTGGCAGTAGAGAGGGCTACATCAATCAAGCATCGAAAAGAAATACTAATTTTATTATACGTTTTTTCTAATTAATTTATTGCTCTACTAATACATCGTAGCATATCATAAAATCTATTATAAAAGTTTTTTGTTTATTTTAATGCGTTTTGGTAAACAACGTTATTAGTTGTATTATTTGGAGCATATGTTTACAAAGAACAGCTGATTAAAAATTTGAAAAGACTCTTTCACTTAATAACATATGTTTGCTGCAATGCATTTCTTACGGGTATTTCTGTAACCAGTGGGGCGGAATCCTGAATCGGGAAAGGGATAAAAAGTATCCTATAACCTTCTACAGATCAAGACGAACAAATTAAAAAAAAAAATTAGGCGAATCCGTCCAGCCGTTTGTGAGTGATGCTGTTACACACGAAACAGTTTCATTTTTTATATATATAGATAGATAATAACACTATCTTCAATCTTTGTATGTGTAATAGTATATATCATCGACTTATGAATGGGTATTTTGAAGTGATCCACAAAATGCTTTTTGTTTAATTTGTAACAAGTAATATTTTGTTTTTAATTGACATAAAATATAAATCATTGGTTGTATTTAATTTTTACTTCGTTTTACCCACGGAATAATATCCTAAAATTTGTGTAGAGAGTTTTGTCACACCCTGTATACATTTAAGTTGTACAGTATCATAGTATTAGATTAAAATAGCTTTTGAGTTCAAACAATCCTTGGTCCCAAATGTTTATTAATTTCAAAGTAAATTTTGAAATTATCACTTCATACTAGATTAGTGAGTAAACTCATACTCACTTAACTTGGATATTCATGTTTGAATTATTTAACAATTTGTACATTTATAAACGAGTTCAATGCACCCAACCTTGAGAAGGTTTAAAGCTACGAGATAAATTATATCGTTATAAACTTGGTAGTGTATGTTTTCCAAGAAAACAGCTTACAGTATTTAGTAAGATACGTTACTGGCAAATACCGTAAGTGGCAAATTGTTCTTACGTAATTATGTACATGATCTTAACTTACACTTTTACAAGGTCAAATTATAATTACTTTATTAAGAAGACACGTTTTTGAAAAGAAAACTGAACAGGTATTGTACGTAAATCAGCAAAAAATCTCAATTTAAAAACGAATACATTATAGATTTTCATCTTCTTTAGTCGCATTAATACTGATTTTAATAAGCTACATTTCTTGCTTAGCATTCAATTATATAATTTTATTTAGTACAATTTTACCATGATTAATACATTGTAGCGTATAGTGAATGTGAAATTTTAGAATTTGAGCTACGAAACAATATCAGAGTTAAAATAAGTATGTGACAGATCTGAAAGATAATATTTGTCGTTCATAATCCATTGCTTTATCTACAATTTGATAATTTAGATTATAGATAATAAATTTATAAGTATCTGAGAGCGAAGTGCATGCTTGTAAATATTCCTGTAAATGTTTACCAATTTATAAGTTTATAAAATCCACTAATAGTTCTGCTTAGGAAAAGATTAGAATATCATAAATTTTATACATGATAATTTTTCGGATCATTTTACAAAAACGTGTTGATAAATTTTGATTGGCAACACTACCAATACTAGAAGGACTGGTAAAAATTAAAAATGTTGTGTCTAGGATTGTCTCAGTCAGTTTTAACAAATTTTGAAATATTAGGATGAATATATTGTTTTAAACTACCATAGGTTTAACATTTTTTCTTACTCTAAATACAGAGTAATATCCGTATAATAACCTTACAACAATCTTAAAGTAAATTAAGTAAATATGCAATTTATTTATTTCCCCAAAATTTGAAACATACTGAATTTTGGGAAAGTAATACAAGTGAGAAAATCCACACAAAGGAGGTATAGGCTATCTATTAACACTAAGGTCAGGAAAATTGTCGATTCACAATAACAGGTACAATCAGTTTGAACCCGACGAAAACGCATTTTTCATCTTTAGTCTCTGTTACGTAAAACTGCAATACAGTAATAAAACTGTTCAACTGATTGAAATTTTCTGTTTCTCTAATATACCATAATGGCTTGGCCAGACATAAACATTATTTTAAGATATCTTTAGATATATTTGTGGGTTTTCAAAGCTATCTTTGTATAAGCATTTATTGGGGAATATTTGAACAAAGCCACTGTTTGCGGATTTAAACGTTTTCAGTTATATAAGTAAAATTGTTTTATTATCGTAACAACTTGCCTTTACGTACCCGCCTACTTTAACAATGTATACAACAGCAATTCATGTCAAGATATTTAGTAGTTCTGAGATTCTAAAATATTATTAGCCATAACCTTAATCTTCTTATTTCATCTGACTCACTTCAAGGAAGGATCCAAAATGTATTTTGTCACAAATGAAAAAAATAATATCAAATATGGTACTATGAATGTTTTTAAACTTTAATAAGCCGTTATTTTAGATATGTACTTTTTAGTATGTTTGATATAAACATACTCAACATTTTGAAATAGTAAAAATGTTAACATTTTGAAATTTTTTATCAGATTTTCTTATTGATTTCTATTCTGTATTTCGTTACGTGCTTCATGAGACCGTCTTCCTTCCATGATGTAATATGTCATCCAGGATATTAAACTAAATACTGTCCAGTTAAGTTGAAGCTGTTTTCGAATATACAGAATGTCCTAGAATATCCGTCTACTATTTATAAGAAAAATTATATGAGCTATAACAACTAAACTAATTTTAAACACATTAAATATGCTATCGGCTACCTGTTAAAATTTATTTTAACTTTTTAAATTTACAGGGTGTTCCTTAAATAGAGGATACCATGAGAAAGTTGGAAATTGTACACACTATTCTTGATATTCCAATTGAATTATGTTTAAAGGTTCAAAATTTTCAGCCAGTAAATGAACACATCATGGAAACTTTATAAACGTGTCAACGTAAAACATTAATTTGGTTATTTAATAAATTATTATAATTTAATCATTTTCAGGATTGCGTAAATAAAAAATAGCCTACCCTAAGTTATAAAGAGTGTGTTATAGATGTTGTTAATTTCCGTTTTTATTAACAATAATTAATTCATATTATTATATTTTATTTTGTATATTTAGTAAGGTTCCACAAATTTGAACATAATTTATGTTTTCGTTAAAGCAATCAATTTACATTCACTTCTGTACCACTGTATTTATCATAATTGTTATAATACAAACGTTCCAAAGCATCCTATAGCCAAAAACATACATAATTTTTTTCTTTGTATTAAATTATGTTAAACAAGTTTAAATGACGATCAAAGTATATTTTGATAACTTTTCAAAATAGGATTATACATTTATTTAATTGGTATTGTATTGTGCATATAAATCTGAGAAAGAAAGAGTGCTCTTATATATATTTCCGTTTTTTATAATACAGACCCAGCGCTGAGTATGAAACTGTTGAAAGTATCACTAGAGCTGAGGGGGGCATTACTGAGGGGGCATTACTGAGGGGGCATTACTAAGGGGGCATTACTAAGGGGGCATTACTAAGGGGGCATTACTAAGGGGGCATTACTAAGGGGGGCACCGATGCTATGGCAGTCCACTAGCCGGGAAACACAATCATGAATCATATATCCATGTTTTACCATTATGCGCACACGGGTGTTCGTTTTGTAGCTATTATGCCGTTCAACAAAAAGAAAATTGCTATTTATCATTTCTTATTGTGGCACAATAACTTCATTTCGTACGCCTGGTCACCCAATAGATGTTTTCTAAGAAATACGTATACCGTAAATAAATTTAATACAAATATAGCCTCTTATAAATACCAATATGTTCCTTCGTTTAATTCAGAAAATTATAAATTACGTCATATATATATATATATATATATATATATATATATATATATATATATATATATTCTCATTTGATTTTTGGTTACTTTAATATAACCCCTCAGCCGGAGCTCCACAGTGGCCCACTACGGGATAAAATGATCACCACTTCTAGGGTTGAAAAGTACAACAAAACATAATTAACTACGGTGGGAAAGATTGATTCAATGCGAATGTTTCAGCTCTGTAGAACTTGCAAGTGCCTTGCCACTGTGCTGTGATGATATTAGTCTTCTTAAAAAAGCGTTTTTATCGAGGAATAATAGTTTTTATTGACGGAAACTACAAGCTTTGTTTACAGCTTCGTTGTACACAGTAATCACATAGTTTAGTGTAATCTGCAGAATGTAGTCGAGCATTCATTGTCATCATTGTACTCAGGTTAAGTTGATTATACAAGAGATAGCAGGACTATCGGCAAAGTACGAATACAACACTTTTGTACCGCTGAAGACAATTTCACACACACGAATAGTATCTCATCATTAAGAACATTGCTTTATAGTATTACTAATTGACTTCAGGTAGATCAATTATACGCGAATAACCCAATCTCAGGATTTAATAAAAAATTATTTTTATGAGAAAAATAAAATTTCGATAAAACAGAACCAATAATGGTGAATTAAATTTTATATAGCACAGTTTAATATTTATTCCAGCCATATATTGACAGGGGTAGTAGTTCTCCCGCTTATAACATAGAACCGGTAATAACTAGTTCAGCTCCTGACCACCAGGTTGAAGACTGAGTTAGTTGTTTCTAAATCCGCTAGGTTGCGTTGCAGTTGTTGCCTCTTTCTCTGTAGTTTTATTATTATACTGGAGTTTATATTAAAAATATAACATTTTTTTAGTTTCATGAAATTTAATTATGTTTATAAATTAATAATTATAAAACTATGTTTCAATATTAGAGTAAAATAAATAAACATAACAAGACAAATTAACTTTGACTTTTACTTTTCACTTGCGGAGTTAAATAATGTAATAGGCTAATTAACAAAACCATTAATTAAAACAATGTTGAAGATCTTCAAGAAGTAACCAAAATAATTTGTTTGGAAGCTGCATTCAGTCTTTCTTACTTGAATGTTGAATTGTAGCTCATGAAGCCTAAGAAATATTAATCAACTGTTACGATTGACGTTTTTATTAGTACATTTAGATTTAAAGAAAATAAAAATGACTTAATAACAATTGTCAGAACATACAACATTGGAACAAAAATATGCAATTTTAATGTAACAAAATAAGTACCTCGGTACTGTAGTTGGCCACGAAGCGCAACCAAATTTAATGTCTCTATCTTTCATGGTTTTTACTGGACATTGACAAGTACGTTAGGACATCTTTTAAAATATACAAAGATATTGGTTATGACGTATTCCGCTATTGGAATGACCATTTATATAAATATAATGGTACTATTACTAAAATCATAAATTTGCCTAAACGATGAAGTTTTTATTCCTAAATGAAATGTTGAATTTCCACACTGAAACTATGGAACGAAATTAATTGCTATTGTTACACTCAAAATTAAAAAAAAACTTGTCTCTCCGTATGGTAGTTATCTCTTCCATAATATTCATGTATGTCTCGTCTCCTGGTTATGGCACATTCAGACAACCAATATAAGATTGTTTCTAAGATCTAGATACATAGCATAGTCAACATTTACAAAATTGTAAACACTGCCCTGCACGACTCTCTATTTACGATGGTACGAAAAGCTTTTTTATCTCAATCTTTCTATTAACAAGGCTCAATACTAGTCCGTCTCAACAGCCCAGTCAGATGAACGTTAATTTCAATGAAAAATCGACTTACTCGTACATATCAATAATCACTAAAAGTATTAGAAACAGATACAACTCCGAAATACGTTACAAAACATTATTTGACGTTCAAAAAATAATCTTGCACCAACTAGCCTAAGAAAGCGCCTTCAAACTTGTTCATGGTCATATGTCAAGTACAGTTGGTTTGGGGACCAAATAACTTTACAGTGTTCCAAATGTGGTCTGACAAGACAGCGATACAGCATCCTTAAAACATGTACGTTGGTAAAAGTCCTTGAAACTCCAAAAAGGAGTCCAAGCATACTTAAAGTCTTTGATATTAGCATATACGGTCAAGCACTGCATACTCAATAATTCCTATATAACAGCCAAATTTATTAATTTGGTCTCTTTATTTAAAAGTAAGACATTACTCCTTTATTTAAGGTTGCTATGTTAGGCTCCATTAATTAATATAATCATTGATGGCACATATCTTTGTAACACCATAAACTATGTTACTATTTTATGAATGGTTATTACTAAAATGTTTAATATTCCTTAACTTGCTGTGTTTTTGTACCACTGAAGACAACTTCACACACTCAAATAGATCAATTATACATAAATTAACAAATTTAAGGACTTAATTTGAAAATTGTATTAAAAGAAAGATACAAATATTTATAAACCAGAATCAGAAATGGTGAATTTAATTTTATACGGCGCAATTTATAAAACCAGCCATATATTGACAGCATAGATAGTTCTCCCGCTTATAACTAAGGAACCGGTAGTGGTAACTAATTCAACTCCTGACCACCAGGTGAACGCTGTGTTAGTTTGTTCTAAATCCGCTAGGTTGCGTAGATGTTGTTGCCTCTTTTTCGGTTGTTATTATTATACTGGAATTTAAAATAAAAATAAAACACTTTCTTTAATTTAATAACATGTAATTATATTCACAATTTGTACTTATAAGAATATGTTTCAATATTTTAGTAAAAATACAAATACTACAAGATAAATTAACTTTATTTCCTATGGTTCCCCTACTTATTTAAATGTTATAAATATGTTTAACGAACCTCATCATCAGTAATTACACGGTTATATATATATATATATAAATAATACATGTAGTTTGTCATTATTTGGAAGCTGAATTTAATCGTTCTTACCTGAATGTTGAATTGCAGCTGATAAAGATTAAATTAAATAATGTTACAATTGGCATAAATGTGTGACATTGACGTATTTTTAGTACCTACGTTTTTATCTATGGATAAAATAAAATATCTTCATAATAATTGTCTAAACATACATTTTTAACAAAAACACTTTTCATGTAACAAAATAAGTACTTCAGTAGTTGGCCACAAAGGAAAACCAAATTTCATGTCTCTATCTTTCATGGTTTTTGCCGGTCATTGACGAGTCAGTCAGGACATCTTTTATGTACAAAGATATTGATTATGATGTACGATTGTACAAGTTTAGTTTAGTGAATGATCAAGTTCTATACAGGGTGTAACTGAAATACACCGACAAACTTCAGGAGGTTGTTCCTGAGGTCAAAACGAACCAAAAGTTCCTATAAATGTATGTCCTAAAATGCATCGTTTTCCGTCTGTCCGTCTATTTGTGTTTATTACATTACATTTTTTTTTTCTAAAACAACCATTAAAGGTACAAAGTTAAAACTTTTCTACATATGCTAATCTAGTAAAGATTGTCAATTTTAAAAAAAATTGAAAATTTTTTACTCAAACAAATTCAAAATGGCGGCTAGTTAAAATCTGTGATGGTGAATTTTCTCAAAAATACTACTTCCTGTATAAAACATTTACTAGAATATAAAAAAATATAAAAATTTATTTATAAAACGAACGGTACCTCATTTTTTGAAATCGCTCAAGAAATAAAAAAAGTTATAGCATTTTTCTTAACCTAGTAACATATCACATTTACAAGTTTTTTTCTTGTTTCAAAAAACTACAGTAGCCTACAATTGTTTAGAACATTCAACAAAAATATCTCACATTAAACAAAAGAGTTTTAAGCTGTTAATTATTAAGAAATACGGAATAACTTAACAGAGCAACATTTATTTTCAAAATATTAGGGATCACTTTACAACAAATGTTCAATATGCCTTCCATTTTATGCGATGCATGCATTTAACACGTCTGGTCATTGGTTGCCGAGTTCTTTCAAGTATTCCTGGTGTATTCCTTACAGTGTTACAGGCTGCAGTGATACGCTGTAAAAGGTCATCCCTGGCATTAACTGGTCTTTTAAAACTGCTGTTGATGTCCTCCCTTCATGAATGGTTTGTGGGTTTTCATCAGCCCATTGATGCATATTGTGGTAGTTGGTTATTCCATCTCGATTAAAACAAGCTTCATCCTGTATACACAACTAATGATGTAAAACCAGGGTTGTTAGCTTGCTGATAAAACCATTGGCAAAACTGTAAACGTAATGGAAAGTCAGCTGGACCAAGGGCTTGTACACGCTGATAATGGTACGGATATAACATCTGCTCATGTAGAACCCGCCATACTGTCATGTGGTCTACGTTGAGTATTGCTCCTAACTGCCTAGTACTTACGCCTGGATCTTCCTCTACTCGCTGTAAGATGTTTTCTTCCAAATTCAGGAGTTCTACGCTGTCTCTGTACACTCGGTCTGCAGTAGATGGTAACAAAGTGCCAGTCTCATGAATTCGGTTGAAAAACAGCAGCAAATGTTGAATGAGTAGGTTGTTGTCGATTTGGAAATGATTCGTAATACAGGCGGGATGCTAGGCGACTATTACCGTTAGCTTTTTCCATACATAAATATCATGTCAGCTTGATGGCTAAATGGGTAACCTGCCATCTTCAATAGACTAAGAGCACTATCGACTAATAATGTTTCTACAAGTGAAAGTAACAGATCATATCTTGTCAAAAAAAGAACAAGGAAGTGACTTACTTATCTGAATTCATTGTTGTTCTAATCAGCTGTGTCTCAACATGAAAAACATATTCAGCTGTTTAATCCATGAAAGTTGAGTCATTGTAGATTGCTTGTTACAATGTCGTTTTTAAAATTTAATACTAATTATCATGTTTAAAGTTTTTTAACCCAAAATATCGTTTTATTTTTATACTGCCTAAATACTTACATTAACTTTTTTGAAACAAGAAAAAAAACTTGTAAATGTGATATGTTACTAGGTTAAGAAAAATGCCATAACTTTTTTATTTCTTGAGCGATTTCAAAAAATGAGGTACCGTTCGTTTTATAAATAAATTTATATTTTTTTTATTATTCTTGTAAATTTTTTATACAGGAAGTAGTTTTTGAGAAATTCACCATCAAAGATTTTAACTAGCCGCCATTTTGAATTTTGGTGATAAACATTTTTTTTTAAATTGACAATCTTTACTAGATTAGCATATGTTGAAAAGTTTTAACTTTGTACCTTTAATGGTTGTTTAGAAAAAAAAATTTATGTAATAAACACAAAACAGACGGACAGACGGAAAAACGATGCATTTTAGGACATACATTTATAGGAACTTTTTGGTTTGTTTTGACCTCAGGAACAACCTCCTGAAGTTTGTCGGTGTATTTCAGTTACACCCTTGTATATCCTTGTAATGCTTGAAATATTATGCGCTTGACGAAGTTTTGGATTTGTTTTGTACATTATAACGTTCAGAATGTGTAGATATGAATAACTCTTCAAGTTACATTTGTCTATATGTGTTTATAAACGTCAGCAGTCTTTCTAGTACCGGTACAATAATTAATGTTCTATTACAAAAACATTAAGATATATTAAAGTATTTATTTTAGTGCCAATTCCTCTTAAAACTGCATCATTTAACATTATAAATAATATTTAACACTATATGGATTCCAAGGGCTTATGTGAGCATGTCTTTACAAACACTAATTGAATGTAGGCCTGTAAGAAAAAGGCTCATGAGACTTATTAAAATCAGCTTATTGTAATTGATAATTTGCTGGCAACTAGGTAGGCTACAGCATTTTGTTTTAATATAGCGACCGTTATCTCTAAAAAAATTCATAACTCTGTTATTTATGGACATAGGCGAGGGATAAGGGTTTTAATGCTTATAACTTTTAACAAAACATTTCAATAAATGTTTTTGTGCAAGAGTGGTTTTTTGACATATTAATTACGTGTAAATTAAGATTTTTTTCTATTGTCAAGTACTGGAGGTAGAAGTACCAAAACAAGGTCAAACTTTGTACAAACATTATTCTTATAAATATCTCGACTAATTTCGATGGCCAACTTGGCTCGTTATTTCGTTCCATTATGGCGGCCGCTCAAACGTGAGAAAATACACAAAATCATAAACAATTTTTGTAACGTGAACAGTTTCCAAGATGGCCTACGAGTAGCCTACGTGCAAATCTAATGAGAATACTTCAAATGATAAAAAATCTACTTACTTTTTCCGACTGAGCCGGAAGGATTATTTCATTTTAGGTTGTAGAGGGCGTTAAAGCTTTATCAGTTGTATCATCACATACGTATTATTCTTAGGTATGTGTTATTGTCCTACAAAAGAAAAACATTTATCATTGTAACAGTTCATATTAACCTATTTATCAAGAATTCTTAACACATAAAACGTGAAGGAAACAGGATTTTTTCCGGACATTTGCCATCGTTCAGTGAAACAAGAAATCAGTAACACTACGTTTCGAGATCTGCAATCTGATCTCTTCTTCAGGTAAAGAACTAACCTAATATATAATTACAAACTAGGTTAAAATAAAAAAAATCTTACCAAAGCGTTGTGGCACGCCTAGGTCAGGAATCACAACCACCATGTTGTTTGTCAACTTCACTAACTCTATAACCATGCACTTAATAACAAAAAAACTATATACAAAACACTAATCATTATACGTAAAACGATTCTTCATCGACAAAAAATGTACACTCGCACATGTAGAACAATTCTTGATTGAGCAACCAAGTTTTCTACACACAACGTAGCTATTGTGGGAAGGGTTGATTCAATGTTAATTTGAAATTTTTTATGATGCGCTATTCCTATGTAGACAACATATAAATGATCATATAGGTACTAAAAATGTGACTAATAAGATAAAGAAAATACAAAGCATTTTTTTTATATTAAGGGGCTACTTTGCACCAATGTTATGCTGGTGCAAAGTAACCCCGTCTTTCTCTTAAAAGTAACCTTAAACTTAAAATGGATGACAATCTAATGAGTATTGATATAAACTCTCAGTTACTGTTGTTATTTATAAGATGATAAAATTCTACACATAAATATACCACACATTTACCTTTCTCTGACGTTGTCTGATATCGTAAAAACGGCACTTTTTAACGTAACAATTCAAATAAAACTGAAGATACAAATACAACTCTTCCCACAAATATCCAAAATGGCGGGATAAAGTTTCTATTCACACAAATCATGTAGACGGCGGTGCAGCCTAGTGGAGAATTGTGAAACTAGGTCGAAATGATTAATAGTTTCTCCTACAGATAGAGTTGAATCTTTTTTCAACTTTGGTGCAAAGTAACCTCACAAGGTGCAAAGTAGCCCCGGTTTACGGTATTGGTAATATATTGGTTCAGTGATTAATTTTAATTTTATAATTTAGTTACACAAAATGGATAGAGCTACTAATGCATCACAGACTACAGACTACAGACTACCATAAGCTATAAGGCCTATTACTACTGTTTACCAACATAATTACAAAACTGATCAATGAGCTCAGGTGAGATTGACTGAAAAAGAGCTTCCAAATATTGTTTATAAATGACACACGTTTATAAGGAGGGGATTTTACATTAATGAATTAATCTTATGACCTTAAGTTCTTTGTTTGTATAAAGGAGATTAAATTTAGTGTTATATAATATATTTATTCTTTGTACATTATAATACTAAAGTACAATGATATGCTGTTATCAATACAATTTGTAAAGATGTTACCGTATGTAATTTATACATTTTACTACTTGTTTCCGTTTAAAAAAATGTATAAAACTTCTTAGCTAACGAAATAGGTAGGAACTACAGCGATTCTAACGGACAAAGACGTAACTAACTCTACACAGTCACCTGGTGGCAATAATTGTAACTATTAACGCTGCGCTCTATTTGTTGATGATCATAAGGGTTAACTGACATAAATAATGCCTAGATGATATGCAAAGAATGTATTTTTGTACAAATGCACATTAGTTATTTCAACATGTAAGTGTTTGTAGAACAAACGTGACAATTGGTACCAATTAAATTTATTATTTCTATTCTGTTAGATTAATGTTGTAGATTAATAGTCCGTATATTTATGTCACCTAAAAATATATTTGTAGATTTAGAAACGTTGGAACTGGGTACTTCTGGTGCTGTGACATACTTTAACAAAGGGCATTTTTCTAAGTGTTAAGAAATGGAGGATTTAGACTTTGTAGAACTCCTTTTAATTATTAGAAAAGTTGGATAGATTGCGTGTTAACAAACCAAAAAAAGATTAGCAAGAAATTCGTTAAAAGGAAGGGGAGTCAAGAAAATGTATCTCTTCTGATGGCAAAAGTAGGGCTATTCGACAATAAAACAGAGGGTTACCTCGCTGACACGTACATCATTGTTTGATCCTAGTTACGTTCATTATACATAAAAACTGAACTATAGAACACTCATACTTATGACTCCTGTTTCAATTATCGATGGATTAAAATTACTGAAAGCCTTATTTAAATCATGTACACAGTCATAACAATTTCCTTGGTTTTGGATTTGTCAAGGTTTATGTTTTAGATTTAAAAAAATAATCATGCTTGAAGTATTTCGTCATAGGCGATTATAAATTAGTGCTTACACTGAATTTCTATGAATAAAATGTACCTATAAATTTGACACTCTTGGAAAATTATACTAAAAAAATCGTCAAGAAGATGAGCTGCATATCAACGTTCAGGTATGACCGACTGATTGCAGCTTCCATAAAATAGACTTTGCTAACAGGTCCAAATACTTCATTACATTCTGGTGGCATCTAGGTATTTAAAAATATTACAGTGAAATCTGCGGACGAGAATGTTTACAAATATGTTTGCGTGTATTGCTTTGTTTGTATTTATATTGTTTTGCGCACAATTTATATTTATAGAAACAAACATTTAAATACAATCAGGATTGGTTTAAATTTTAAAAAGTTTTATAAATTTAATTTTAAAGCGAGAAGTTTTTTATTTTAGAAGAATTTGCCAACTGAGCAAAAGGCAGTATTCTCATGCAGGCCGGTGTGTGTGTGTGTGTGTGTGTGTGTGTGTGTGGTGTGTGTGTGTGTGTGTGTGTGTGTGTGGTGTGTGTGTGTGTGTGTGTGTTCCCACACGATGTGATATTTGGGCAACTGATATCTGCTGGTACAGTCGGGTTGACTAATATCATCGCGGGAGAATTTATTGAGAGCCGATCATTAATTAGCCAACAGAACAACATCTATATACCATCTAGAAAATAACTTTGTTGCCGTTGTTCTAAGACACGTGTTAAAACTCACATTCAATCAGATCAATTGACAGCTGCCAACTTGAGTGAATCACACAATATGTTTTGCACTGTTCTCACATATTATAGCGTCCGACCTCTTGAGTGTGGGGTTCCATTATATCACACCATTTCTTTAAACTTTATGCACACTAATGTGTTGTTTGTAACTACATAGTTAAATACTATCACATGTTTATTTTACTGGTTTAGTTATATATTCGTTGAGTACAGTTACTCAAAAAGTAATCGTTACTTTATTAAAATACTTTCTCACGTTGTGGTGTCAATTTATTATTATATCTTAAGATAAATAAAGAGAAAAGGTGGTTGAGGAAAAATAAATAAATTCTTGTTTACAATCTTGTTATTACAAACTTTTAAATGAACTATAATTATTAATTTCTTTTTACAATTCTTTTATTAACAATTCTCAGGGTTCTTTTGAAAAATATAATGAATGCTCTATTAAAAAACAATTGTTCTGCTCTTATCTAGGGGTAGGTTCTTTCACCTGACAAAAGACAATTTTAAAAGCAAAGACAGCCATATATTAAATTATTTATCATGACAGTTATTGTTTGGAAGATTAAAATATTGAAATAAAGAAATTGATATTAATTGTAAGTAAAAAAAAAATATTATGACAGAAAATTGATATTAAAGTATTTTATGAGCTTTAAAGGAAATTTAGTACAATTTTAAGTTCATTTAATTGGGTTTGGACAATGATCTTTGAAAGAAAGGTTTATATTGGAATATAAATTAAATCTCTGACCAGTTTTTTCTCCTTTATTGAGCGATTGGATAGCTGGGTTGTGATGAAGGGTATCCTTGACGAATGTCTAGAAAACGGGCTCCATCCTGGTGGGGTTAGTTTGGTGAAATGATGAGAGTGAAGATCTGGATGTTCTATGTGCAGAAGTTCTTGAAGTTCTATTTTGAAATACTTCTCTTGATGCTGGATGTCAGTTCTGGCAAATGAAAGCGACGAATATGAGAGTGAAAAAATACCAAGTGGTGTCAATTATGATAAGTTTCAATGTTCTCACTCAACTAATTCCCTTTGTCAAAATATAAGAAGGTATATTCTCGAAGATCAGGTAAGTGTACTGTGTAATTTGATATTTTTACTGGTTAAATTGAAGGTTTTTATGATTAAATTTAAAAAAAAAATGTAAGCAGTCAGTAAACGGAGGTCTGTCTTGTCTCAAGACCTCGAGGAGACTGGTTAAAGATGCTAAACAAGATGGCTTGGGTCAGTGTGAAGCTGTTTAGATCACTGCTGGCCAATCAGAGTGGTCAGTTAAACAATGGCGAACTGAGGAATTTTTCTTATTGATCAGAGTGAGGAAGAAGGGTTTTGGGTTTGAGAATTTGATTTAAATGTTCCTTTATTGCTCTTATAATTAAAAATAATGATTTAGAAATATATCGGATTATATTAAAAGAAACGATCTTTAGGTATTCGGACAAGTTTTTTTTTTTAATATATAAGCATTGTTTGGTAATAGTTAATGGCTTCTCCTGTCGTACAAGTGCTTAAATATACTTATGCTAAGGTTCTAAATTATTATATTGTGTGTGTGGGCATTATGAAATTCGTATTTCTTACAAAAATCTACTATAGAAAAGTATAATTTGTTTTGTTCTTAAATCTAGAGATTATTAAATATATTATATAAGAAGTCTTATTTTAATGCATGGGCAAGTGTTTGATTTGAAAGAACTTATCGATTTTGTCGGTAGGATGTTACTTGAGATAGGTCAGTGGTCACTGTCCAAGATGGCTGCTATTATTACACCAAACCTCCACTGTCGATTGCTCCCTTTTAGGTTATCCCGAGCATTGAAAGAAATTATATTCAACAATCCTTTTGTAGATGATTTTTATGATCCTGGGTGGTAATTATCTATATACTGGGTCCTTTTCGCTATTAAATGTACTATTATTCTGGTATTGACAAATATTGTTAAACTAGGCTCTAAATTATGTTTGTTTATAATTAACTACAGGATAATGGTATTTAATATCTAATAAGTGATTTTTTAACATATTTTGGTGATGTTCAGAGCTATATTACATAATATTATAAGAAACTAAATAGAATCGAATCCTATTTGTCATTTTGTCATGTCCTACCAGGGTTAAAATTAAATTATGGTTAGGCCAATGTTGAAATTGGTAATATGACTAGTTTAATATATATAATTATTTTTTGTAAATCTTCTTTATTTAGGTACATGTTTTTCTTATAAATTAATTATTGATTTTGGAATGTGTTTTGCATGAAATGATGATATTTATGTTGTGTCTTAACTAAAATAGTGGTCTCTTAGGCCTAATATTATGTAACATTGAAAATTCTGAAGTTAAACTTAAAATTAACCTATGAAATATAGAAATAACTGCCGAGAAAAAAATCTTAAAACTAAACAATAATCTTACATTTAACGACTTATGAAATATTAAACTTGGTTAGTCTCTTTCATTTTAAAAAAATCGTAATAACTTTACTTAACATTCTGGAGGCCATGTTATTACACCCCTGAATTCCCAGCACATAAAAACTTAAGTGAGGAACTTTCCCCACAGAATCCAAAAAAAAATTTTTGGATAAAAATGTATGAATAATTGATTGATATGTCACAGCAACATGTTGGTTCTAGACACGTAGGCTAATGTAGGTAGTCAATACAAATCCATGTCAAATGCGCGAACAGGAATATTTCTCATTGCAAATCACGCCTACATCAATTAACATAATTAATTAGATTTAGTAATAATTATTTCCCTTACTGCAGCGTTTGAAATCTGTCGCTTTTTACAGACTCTCGCCACTATTATTATACTATTCTACCATCTGAACTATTTACTTCCATGTAATAACTGAACATTTTCAGTGTGAGCTGGTGTAATGTCGTATAATAATAAAACTTTAAGGTGACTTTTACATGCAAGGGATGGCAAACAAACTATGTGAGAGAATAAAACGACCGTAATGGGAAAATACATATTTATTAAACTAAACGGTGTCTGAAACTTTGTTTAGCCAATCACATTTATATAATATTAATCCAATTTTAATCTTTAAATCCCATCTTAACATCCCTATCTTGTTCAATGTAGATCTATACTCTGAGGTAAATTAACCAACTATAGGTTGCCAACCCTGGACAGTTAATTTAAAAACTACACATTTTGCTAACATAAATATTTCTACCACTCACTTAGCTATCAGTATCCGGACCAGTGCTGACAACCGTAGTTGTGTGTATATATTTATATGGTAACTCAATGAAATATATAGGCTATATATTAATTCTCAATTTATCACTTCTAATGGCCAAAAATATGTCAAACGTGCCGAAGCTTACCGGCAAGAAAACCAAGAGTTGCCTCGCAAATGACTCGAACACCATTTTTTAGCTCTTGATGTGTTCACCATTCACACAAAACTGCAGTACGTAAAACTCATATTTATGACTATCGTTTCAGTTTTCGAGAGATGGAATATTGCGAAAAGCAAAATTTAATATAGACACTCAGTATTATATGATAATTAAATACTATACTGTACAAAAGTACAAAATCAAATTAATAATGTTTTTATAGGACGTAATCACGGCCTATAATACAATTATATTATTACAAATATTGTTAGGCTAGATAGATACATAGATTATACCTATAAATTTGTATACAATATCGTTGACAATGTATATTAGTTCAAACGAGCTGCCAATCAGCATTCAGGTACGAATGACTGATTGCAACTTCCAAATAATTGAAATAATTGACCAGAAAAACGGATATGGATAAATCATAAGGAATTTTAAGGAAATCTAATAATATACTACAGTAAAATCTGCAAACGGGAGTAGTTTAAAATGTGTTCCAATGTAATTGATTTTTTTGTTGTCTATTGTAGTTAACACAAGATATATTTATATGTTGCTAAATATTATTAAATAATTATGTTTAAAACAATACAATATTTACTTACAATTTTAATTTAAGTATCAATAATTATTCAGTTTTAGAGAAAAAACAGAACAACAAGGGCGCCATCCTAGTAAAGTTAGAACTAACCTCGGCCATGAACCTGGTGGAGAAAAACTAAACTAGCATTAGCGTCAGTAGGCCTATCCCGATATAAAACTATGACAAAATCTTTACATCACAAAGAATTATTCGACTATTTTTGTTCAATTATTTAAATACATAAACGCAATAAGTTATTATAAAACAAAAACAGGTTTATTATTATAGTAATCTAACATTTATTAATGAAATTCTGTTGCATTATAGCCATTAATTAGGTAAATAGATTATTATATTGTACAAGTAATAGCACAAATCGCGTATACTTACAATAGGAAGAATATTAATTCACACTATATAACTTATTTCTCAAATCGAAAATCATTACTGAGAACATCAATTTGCCTAAACTACCAAATAATTTTGTATTTTTACATGGACGTGTGCGAGTGTACAATATTTGTTGATGAAGAATCGACTTACGTGTTAAGGATTCCTGATAAATAGTTGAACGTTATCTGTTACAATGATAAGTTTCATTCATTTTATAGGATAATAACACATGCCTGAGACGAATGCAGATGTGATGATAGAACTAATAAGGAGACAACCCTCCAAACATAAAATACTCCTTCCGGCCTCAATCGGAAAAGGTAGATGGACATTGTGACAATTGATTTAATTATTACTCTGTATCTCAAAAACCGTTGGATGTAAAAAAAATATTTCTTTGTTATTTTCGTATATTTTAACGGGTGCCGTAATTGATATCTCAAAGACCACTCGAGATACAAAAGCATGCATTTCTAAATGTTATAAGCATCCCAAAGTACTTTTCGTTTTCCTCTAGCATCACACATAAGGGAGCTATGAATTTTTAAAAGTAAACAGCCACCATGTTAAACGAGCATGTACGAAGTTGGCCTACGAATTTGCAATTGCAATAGAGTGACTTTTATGTTTTTTTAAGCCTTTTTAACGACCCTACAATCAAGTTTTGTTTGTAAATGATTGCATGATTGCACACATAACCCTTAGGATCCAGAAAAATGTTAAATATCTAATATAAAGTTAAATAAAGGTGTTTTAAGACGTCAATTTGTCAGTAAAAAAAAATATACTTCAATGGTAATTCTTTATTGTTTTTAAAAACACAACATTAATCTTACTAGAAAGAGAGCTAACATTTATAAACACATACCAGCCAAATATAATTTTAGAGTTGTTAAATATCTACACATTTTGAACAACATAGTGGACAAAATAAATCCAATATTTTGTTATGCGCATAGTATTTCAAGCATTACAAGTATATACGCAACTCTATTATACACTAAAATAAACTGTAATAAAATAGATCTAATGAAAGATATAGACGTGAAATTTTGTTTCGCTTTAAGGCCAACTACTGAAGTACTTATTTTGTTACATGAAAATTGCATGTTTTTGTTGAAAATGTATGTTTAGACAATTGCTATTAAAACATTTTTATTTTATCCACAAATAAAAACGTACTAAATATACGTCAATGTTACAAATTCATGCCAATTGTAACATTTTGTTACAAGTATTTTTACTCTTTATCTTAATAAGCTGCAATTCGACATTCATGTAAGAACGAATGAATTCAGCCAATTCAGCTTCCAAACATTGTCTAATAACACCACTTGAAAAACGTAAAGCAATTTCATGATGAGGTACCTAAACTTATTTCTTACAATTTAAATTAATTTGGGAAACTAAAGAAAATATAACGTTTTAATTTATCCTGTTTGACCTTGAATTTTTTATACCTCCGATTATTGAAACATATTTTCGATATTAATTACTACATTGTGGGGGGGGGGTGGGGGGGGGGGGGGGTGGGGGGGGGGGGGGGTGGGGGGGGGGGGGGGTGGGGGGGGGGGGGGGTGGGGGGGGGGGGGGGTGGGGGGGGAAATAAATAAATTTAATAAATCATTTTTTATTTTATTTTATAAATTTCATTTTTTTTAAATATTAATGAAACATATTTTGTCATGATTTCCAAATACTTCAACAACAATACATTTTTTTTATACTGTGTCTTTCATTCTAGGTATTTTATTGTGCTTAATTTCTAAAATAGATTGCTAGAGATTATCACAAATCTATTTTCTTCTTATCGACCAATATCTTTCGTTGTTAGTTTTCCAAATACTTGGAAACAAGCACAAATTGTATGTTTTTATTATTTCGTTTATCAATAAAGTTGTTATTTTGAAAGGAGTCTCTACTGAATACAATTGTTGCAGTCTATCCGTTACTCTTTATAACTATTATTCTAATAATTACGAGTAAAAATATTAATTTAAATATAATATAGTTCCTTATGTCATTTTTAAATATACTCTTAGAAAAAAATTTTGACGTGACAACGTTTTAAATTAGGTTGCGGCTCGGAGTCACTCATGAAAAAGTGTAACGCCCGGTAACGTTACGATGCCCGTCCAGTGGGTCCGCCGCACGGGATCCGCACGGGATAAAGCAGATAACTGTGGGTCCGCCGCACGGGATAAAGCAGATAACTATGTTTATTTGTGAAAATTTGGAGTGCTCAGATTCGTCATTTACAACAACTACAACAATAAAGGTAAATAATTGTACACTGATATTTCATTATCGTAAACTATGATTGATTGATTAATTGTTAGATTGACACAAAAGTTGAGAAACTGAGTTTATAGGTTATGTCATACTATTGACAAATGTTGATAGTGTTAAGTAAATTATTAGTTTAAATCACTCTGCAATCAATCGTAATTCAGTCGATTGAGAAGAAACAGCGCGTATTGCTAGTCAAACATTTAAAATAACAAATTATAACCTCTAACCTGTCATAACAGTGCGACCAAACAAACGGACTAAACCGACCAATCACCACGCGCGAAGTTAGAATTTAACTGTGTTTAGCAAGAATTTCAAATTCCAATTTTAGAGTAAATGTTTTTATTTCACTTTACCATTTACAATAACAAATTTTTAATTAATTTCAAATTATGTACACCTGTTTTAGTAAACAAAATATATATCTATAGTTAAAATTTTGTGCAATTCTTATTTTCATTCAATTCCCTTGTTTCTAAATGTGCAATTTTAATAATATTTCATATCAATAAATATTCTAACCGAGAAAAAGACGTTGTCACGTAAAATCTTCGCCCGTAAATCCGACTTTACAGGCAACCATAATTTTTTTTTATTGTTTTATTTTTGTTAATGTATTAGTTAATTACTATTTTAAAGCTGTTTTCTGTAGGGGATGTTCATTAGGAATCAAACGAGTTATTTTTGTATTCTTCAGGATCTTTTTATCGGGAATGTCTGGGCAAGAACATGTTCCTACTCACTCCCAAATATGAGCAAGCAAGTTAGTAAATGTGTCGTCAAAAATCAAGCTTCACCAGATATCCATTATATTATTAATTAGCTGAGCGTTTAAAAAAAGAACCATTCGAGGGCCTGGAAAAAATTGTATTTTTGTCTGTAATGTCTGTCTTTTAGAAAAATTATCTCGAAAAACGGACTGTCTTGTAGATTTGAAATGGTGCACAAAGCTTCATCTCTGTATAGGCAACTCCGAATTCAATTATGGTGAATGTCACTCCATTGGATTTGTAAGCCTTCATGAACCTTTTTACATGTTTCTTGATTGCAACGATGAAATCGCCGCATAAATAAATTTGTAAAACACTGATTCAATCATGATATTTTAACAAGTTAAGTTAGTACCAAATATAGCTTAAACTATTCCTTTGAATCTCCATAAGGAATTTCCTCTGTAAGCCTTAAATTTTGCAAGAAAATTCATTTCTTCATAGGGAAGAATAAATGTCCATTCATGAGATTTGGCTGAACGTAATTGATGCCAAAGTCTATCGCTACGTTACCTTACTCGACATCTCTGTCTGTTAGAGGGATGTAATTTTTCTGTATGATTATCCATCCGTCCGCAATACTCAAGAATTAAATGAACTAATGGAATTACAATTTTGAGTGCATCCGTTAGCGTAGCTAGTAGTGTGGCATACTTTTACCTTGTTTAATGAAATGAGCACAAAAATTACAATTCATAATGTACTATATTAGTTGGAAACCAATGAAAAAATTGTTGAAAACTATTCTGTGACTTACCACTCAACCAACCTGGTCGACATCATAGGGGTAATGTCTCCAAACCCTCCCCCGGACCCGTCCATGGCGTTGCATCGGTATCATGCGTCAGTACGCAATGTTACCCTCTCGCTCCCGTTTCAACCCCAAACCGAACACCGATTTTTCCGATAGATTTGTCGTGCGGCGCGTGGTGTTGCCTGGACGTGGTGGTGATGGATGATCGATCTGTCACCCACATCGCGCTGGATGATGTGCTTCGTCATCCCATCCTGCGCGCAAGTGTTACTTGGCCGATCGATATCCAGAGTACCCCTCTAGGATTTAATCATTGATACTGCCCTAAACAACAAATACTTAAATTAATACTGGCTCATAAAAATATACTTATTTGTGTAAGTCCTATACAGCATTACTTCAAATACCGGGAAAAACAGTTTTATGCACTTTTTTAAACACGTTGTATGAAGAAAGTATAGTCTACTACCCCATCTGATGATATTTTACAAAGAAAGTAAAATGAAAACTCAGGTGATAATTCATTAAACCACTTTAACTTTTTTGGCCTTTCATATTTTTTGCAAGCTTTTGTGTATTGTATTGCCTCTTGCCTACCATTGTCTAGTGTTGGAAAGATGGGAAGTTAAAAACAACGATCTCTGTAGCTGTGATAAACATTCATTACACGTTGTAATATCGATCCCCTATGGTATTTATTTTTATTTTCATTTCCTTGATATAACAGTTAAAGACATAAAAAGCGGTGTAGTTGTTTAATTTTGTCTTTATAACTTAACTTAGTTTTTTATCACCAATAGCTTTTATGAATGCTTTGTAAATCAAATTCTTTACCAAATAGCGTTGTTTTGTCTTAGTACTTTTTGTTATTATATTTTAGTAGTGTATCATTTAACAGCTTACTCAATTGATAGGAGCTGCTAAATAAAATCAGTCAAAATAATAATAATAATAATAATATGTCTGTATCGAAGAAATTTAATCAACGCTTCAATGAGATATAAGAAATGAGGATTCATGAAATTTAGTATTAATTAAAATTATCTACAAGCCGGCCATGAACTCATAAGGTCTCGAACAATACTATATTGTACATAATAGGTGTTAAGGAGCTAGCTTTGAAATTCGAAAATCTATTAATTTTTTATAATCCTTGAGTTACTGGACGTTTATAACAAGGCGGACTCCTATTACTTTTTCTTTGCAAATTTTTATTGCTCTCATCCACAAATTGATTGATTTACAGAAAACGACGTGCTTCAAAAATCGCATAAGCAAGTCAATATCAGATATCCTTCCTTCTTTGACGAAGCTTTTATAAGGCTTTCTTAGTATCAGTTTTGGAATTATTCAGACATACTGTCTTGGATCTAAATACTTATTACAGGAGACATTTGTCAAGTAAGGACGCTTGTAGAAGGCATCATCAATCATAACAGCAGTAAGACTTTCGATTTTCTTTTAGTCTAAGAAAGAGATGACTTCTCATTGAACTTGTTTTTTTAATTGATTTTCAGAGATGCTTATTTTGTTTTAAAAAATAAAATAAATAATTATTTGAATTTATCTTTCGTGAAATTACGTAATACGAGTTGTGAACTATTGTAGAGTGTTGAAGAAACTTTTTCATTTTGTATAGCTAAAGTTTAACTATTTACGTTCAAAAGGAACATAATCGCCCGAAGAATAGATCCCTGCGGAACTCCAAACGACACTTTTACTTTGTTAAAAGTAAAATCCATATAAATCTATACACGTTTTAAAGTTAAATTGGCTGTAAAAATTGAACTGAGAAGTTATGGATTTGCTCTGCAAAATATTTTATGTAAGTTTCCTAAATATATTTCACAAACTTGTGTGAATTTTTTTGTAAACACAATCAGAACTGTAGTCAAAACAAGAGACTATGGGTGAAGTAGTGTGCGTGGTGTCCCTCGTATTAATGACTATTTACACTATGATCGGTATGTAATATGTTGAAATCCAATTTAGGAAATGTTCAATTCGGGTTCACTTTTTGGACAAACCTTTGAAACTCTGAACAGTATATGAACAAGGGGAAGGAGTACGTGCGTTTGTTTAACCTGCCGAATAATTTATAGTACTGCAGATTACTATTACGTATTACAGATGCGATAACACAAGACAAAATCATCCAATGTGGGATTATTTTTTGTCTTTCTTCAAGCTGCGATGAGGATCGCTCTATACTGGGACCGTAATTAAAAGTGGGTAACGATTGCTTATCAAGTGTAATCAAAGAGTATTAAGTTGTAACTGGTTTTGCGTAAACTAAACGTTATTCGGAATTTTTTTGCGAAGGGAGTTGTCAATTCCTCCCAGAATTCTGGTGTTACTTAAGCAGCGCCAAGGACGTAGCCAGCGAGGGGATCCAAAGGATCTGGACCCTCCCCCCCAAATTTTAGATATCTTTTTTAGTAAACGATTATTACTATTTAAACAATTCAGTATTACTGACATGTACTGCTGAAAGATCGTTCTCAACAAAGAAATGGGTCAAGAACTTTTTCACGAACAAAATGGAGCCTTACTCTCTGTTCACTACGGGAAAAATATCAGTTGTCTGGACCCCCCCCCCAAACTGTTTCCTGGCTACGTCACTGCGCACCGTACAGGAAGTTGTTACTTCTATAATTTCCCTGGTGCAATACTTAGAAGTAAAATTAGGTGTGCAAAACTGCACCGGTTGTAATTAGTAGCAATTTAGAAAAAAACCTGTTCAAGTTTACCGTGCCCGATTATTGCATGTGGTAATAAAGTGTTTGCGCGCTCGATTACCTAAATCGGTTTCTAATCTAGATCTGCCATATTTGTAAATATTTTCTACCGTACCAACGAAGAATTAGAAATAGTTTTTAGTACATGAACTGGAGCACTCAGTTTTTATATTTGCCAATTTCTTTACGTAACTGAAAAAAAGCATTAAACCCTTTTAAAAAGCAACACTGCTAATCGAACCGCTGCTAAGCTAAATTACTCTAGAGTAATTGTTAAGCCAACCGCAGTTCTGTAAGAATACACAAATTGTAAATCAATTGCACATTCAAAAAATAAGGATTCTTGATGTTTCAAGAAGAAAATGTAAAAATTTTACTCGCCAATAAAGTACTTTAAAACTGTAAAAACAATATGAGTTGATTTTTTTTCTATTCGTACCAATGTAAACTTAAGTAAGTGTATATTTTATGATCATGAAAGAGGATAGGCTACTTTAAATTTGTCACCTAATAAACCCACATGTTTAAATATTTTAATCGTTTCCAAAATATTAATATTTTATAATTTGACCTTCTGGTGGCTATAAATTTTTGACCCTGTATAAATCTAATAACTCTTTTAGATTCAGGAATACACGCCTCGGTATTGTATGTTAGGGGACTCTTTAGGGTGTGAAATGAAAGGTTCTGAGTTTTTTACTATTTAAATGTAAATGATTTGTAGTGCTTTACTACCTTTTCTTAGCAATAGTGTCTTTAGTTTAGGGCCTAATGTCAATAGTACCCGAGGCATCCTTCTATTGTGTTAGTTGGAGTCCGAACCAGGTACTTTTCGTTCTAGGCTGTTTAAATCTTATTGGATTATGCTCATTACTTCCAAGGAACTCGACAGAGGCCGCCTTTGTCAAAAACTCCAACGCCGCTGAAGGGATGTCCATGTGATGTTTCAGGAATCCCTATTCAAAACATCCAGTCTCAAACCATATCCAAAATCCAACCATCGGGTATCTGGGCTTAGGATAGCGTCCTCTACTACCAATCTTAGTCAACGAGTTAACTTTTTCTGACAATGTTCTCATGTCTTAGAATGGTTTACCTTACCTTTAAAGTTCTGGAGAGTTAGTTGTGTAGTCACTGTGGCCATGTTCCACTCCAGTTGCAGCTGTTCTTTGTCACTTACACGAATCACTTTTTACGCCGAACGTCACTAGGACAGTGTCATTTAATTTTTCATTTTATATTTCATATATTTTTATATTTTATATTTCGTCAACAAAACTAATTACAATTATAAAAACACTCGAAGAAAATAACAACAAAAGAAATAGCAAACAACGCAATAAATTACAGCCTAAGAAAGAAAAGATACCAGTTACAAAAATACAATACAACCAACAGACAAAAAACAAACGCCCGTTCTATAGTCAGTTTAGCCGGCAAAAAACTCTTCCACATAGCAGAAACACGTCATAAATCAGGTTGGCAATTTAGTTTTCGTTTGAAACTTCTACCTTTTCTTAAACCATTTTAAAGTCCTTTAGTAGTTTCCAAAAGCACCTAGCACCCAGATTGTGTGGATGAACGACAGCCAGTTTTGCCCTATGTGACGTCTGCCGCGGGTCACGTTTAAAACACTTGTTGTGCTCTTGAAGACCCTTTTCTGCATAGTTCCACAATTCAATTTATCAAAAACTGACTTCGAATATGTACAATGATCTTAGTGTAAGAGTATTTAGTTCCTTGAAAGCAGCTCTACAGGACTGTCCTCCCACTAAGTGCCGCAAAAAACAGGAACTCCGCGGTTTTGAAGGACAAAACCTCTTTTCAAAAATGTACGAGCACACCGAACTATACCAACAGTTTTTAGTATGTACATATTGTGGAATTTTTCAAACTGGTACAACAAGAAAGTTGTTGATGATGACGAATTAGCAAACCATGTTCGATCGCCAGCTAATCGTCTTCAATGCTTACCCCCAAGGTATTTTATGGTTTGTTTTTTTCTATGTAGTCATCACCGATCGTTATAAAGAATCCAGTTCCGGACATAGAGATCGTGCGGCGAATAGTGAAGTTTATACAACAGTGAAGATCTGCACCTACAGTGAAGCATTTTAAAGGCGACTACCCAACAAACCCTTCCAGAACTTCAAAGGCAAGGTTTAACAAGTCTTAACATGTCTGTCAATAATAGTAACGTTTATCAAGTCTGGACACTGCAAAACCTAGTAAAGTAGGAGCTAAGAGTATTGTATAAGCGTCAACCAAAATTTTTTGGCAGCGGTCGAAATCGGCTAGTATCCAAAGGGTTAAAAAATATGAAAACAATAACAACTTTTCCTTTGATTCATTTTATATATATATATATATATATATATATATATATATATATATATTATTATATATAAATCAAACGGTCTGACATATAAATAAAAGTTTAGATCAGCATCCGCTAACTACTGTATATACCAATTCTTAAATTGTCAACTTTCGGTGTTTTATGTCGTTGTTCTACAATGATACAACTATTTATCATTTTATGTATCTGATGATCAATTTTAAGTGTTTTTCAAAGCTAGAAAAATGTAATTTGAGGAAAACATTTTGAAAATATTTTTAACCCTTTCAATACCCTCCAAAATAGGAAAAATTTTACAAAATTTATTTTTGAAACATTTTTTTGAGGTGCAATTTGAACATATAAAGTTACCCTCTCTTAGCCCCCTTTGCCATTTTTCCAAAAAATTTTTTATAATAATTTTGAATTTGAAATATTACTTTTTAAAATGTTCCGCCTTCATTATTTTCCAACGCGTTATCATAGCTGTTCAGTTGTAAGGTAGCGGTTTTTAATATGCAGGCGTTACTGATCAAATTGTAACGTTAGACAAAGATAGGCCTCAGATTTTTATTTTAAACATTACACTTTAAACCACTGTGTTCAGCAAATAGATCACCAATTTAGTATGTTTAAATATAGAATTCACTTTTAAGTTTTAATTAAATTATGTAAGAACTGTGTCTTTAATGTACAAAAGTATATAAATAGCTCTTTGATCATTTTGCTTCTTACACGTGTTTTTACACTAATTACAGCGGTACATTTTTACACTACACCGTAAGTCCGAGAGCAGTATTTTACAGTTAAAAATTCATTTAGGAAATTCTGCTTCGTTAATCGAATATACTAAAGGTACCCGATCGCACCCGGGGTGGGAATCTAGACGCAAATTCAGTTAGCCGCCCCTGGTTTCGTATTTCTTTATTAATCCAGGAGGCGCTGGTAACCAAGGTACAGAGGCAGTGGCTGTGGCGGTGGAATCTAAGTGGCATTGATATACTGAAGTAGTAGGGCTACCCCACTTACACCCCGTCCCTTTGTACCACCACGGCTGCTTTAGCCCTTTTTGTGTACAGTACTACATGATCTCTCATAGCCCTTACATATGCCTTTTCCTGAATATAAATAAAATTTAGTCCTTCGCCTCAGTTAATTATTATTATAAATAAATTGGAGATCATAATATTATTTTGTTATTACAATCATAAGAACTAATTAGGTTTAATTTATTTATATTCATTTTCAATATTATTTCAATTATTTTTTGGCTCTGAGCGTTAGCGAAGCCTATTTCTCGAGGGACTAGAAAAAACTTCATTCCTATAGGCTAATATCTGTCTTATTCACACGATATCTCGAAAACGAACTGATCTGTAGAATTAAAATTTTTCACAAAGCTTCATTTCCATACAGGGTGTCCAGTAAAAGTGGGTATTTGTTATGCACATAAATATTAGCAAAAAAGTTCATATGAATGTATGCCCTAAGATTTATATTTTCCATCCATCCTATCTGTATGTGTCTGTTATCGAAAAAATCTTTTCAACCAGTTGAGATAAAGTTACGTAACATGAGAATTGTTTTGACCTATGGTAGAACCTTTTTGAAAATAGGTTTTTCAAAATGGCGTACTTTAGTCGAGTTTGAGTTATTTTGATGGAACAATTTAAACGTTTCGCCATTTTGAAACGGTTAAAAGGATTTTATTGATATCTTATTTTCAAAAAAACTCTTACCAAAAGGTTAATATAGTTCTCAAGTTCCACAACTTTATCTCAACTAGTTATATAGATATAAGTTTTTGATAAAAACACATACAGACATATATACGAAAAACTAAAGGTTATTATAGGACATAACTTCATATGAACTTTTGTGTTAATTTTTATGTGCATAACAAAATCCTACAGTATTGGAACACTTTTACTGAAACTCCCTGTATAGGTAATACTGATTCGATGGTACATATCACCCTATAGGATTTGGCTGAGCGTTAGCAAATACTTTTACATTGGTGTTATGGGTAACCGTGATGGAAACGAAAAAATAGCGGAATAAATACATTTGTAAACTAAAATACGCCTATAAGAGATTCAAACATTGTCATATCAACAACATGTAACTTAACTACCCCAATACATACAACATTATGTTGCAGTTTCTTAGTGTGTAGACTTTTATTATTTAGAGACTGATATGAAATCAAATTTAATAAACAAAAATCTGAATGTATTATATGGCAAGGTATGTATACTAAAATTTCATATGTAAACTTTTGCAAAAAATTTTCATTTCTACAAGAATGTGTTTAATTTTTTTATTAGGAGAAGCCGATCCCCTTTTAACCCTTATTCTGCCCATCCCCACGGGCGACTAGCCTGTGCGAGGATCTTATCAAACAGAATAAGGGGGAGAGTCGATACAGTACAAGGTCGACGGTACTGATAAAAGTGCAATGGTCACAGACAGGATTCGAACCTGCGCTATCTCTAACTCCAAAGTCCGTCTTAGACCGCTCGGCATCCGGCACTCCCGATAATACAGGAAATGATTGCGTATCAACTTCTTATTCCGTATGATATCCTTGTCTGTGTACAGGACATGTCGAGAATAAAATGAGCTTAACCCTACAACCCCCCCCTCTCTCCCTGTAATACTGAGGAGGAAATTGCTAGTCTGTTATGAAACCCATAAAAGGCATGTTATCGTATTCAGCCATCAAAAAATTAGGGTAGAAAGCATGTAATAAATGTTATTTTCATTCATGTTTTAAATTGCCTTTGATAATAAATAAAAACATGATTTTTTTCAAATTGGTTTTTTTACTTTTTACTTTGCCGATTGATAGAATTTTTCAAAACCTTTTTCAATTTTTTATTTAGAATAATATTTGTTTCCAAATGCAGTTAATTTTATCACGAATCTCCACTATTTCGTTATTTGGAAATACATTTCGTATCATTAAAATTCACCCTACTTGGATTGTTTTAAATTAATCCCGCTGCCTGGAATCGATATGGAATTTCACCGCAACATCCAAGGATTGTAATTAACTCATTAATTAATTTATCGATCATTTGCTTAATTGGTTTTAAAATAATTGTGTTCGTTCTCACTCCCATTGTAAATTACCTCCCCCTCCTGCCAACTACACGAGATATGGTAACGACTTTACACCATCGGGGCGCCATAGGCGTTTCTCTACAATCATTAGTCCACTGTATATGTATGAAGCCGCAAAGGCTTGCTAGCTCTATGGATTTCCACTTTGAACGTCTGTGGTCCCATGGGCCATTGGGGATGCAGCACCTTTGAAGCGAGATTCGACGCCCGTTTGACACCGAGTCTCAAATTGCCACCGAATTCAATCACCCCCCCCCACCCCAACCGAACAATACCCACCCTGCCACCTACCACCGCCTGCCCCTTTAGCATCACTTTAAAACGTCATCTTTGAAGCTGAAACTCCAACGTCATTGTTGCCAGGCCGTTTCTCCAGGGGGAGTTGGGGAAATTACGCTTCTGCCGATGCCACTGCAGTTCTGCTGGTAGCCACTTGCAATCTCTTGGACGTTCCATTTAAACGCTAGTTGCAAGAAACCGTTACTTTGGGTATTATCCGAACTTTGGTATACTATTGCTATTTTTGGAAACAGTTTTTCCTCCCGGGGACCTAAAGTAAAACTAACTAGGATTAATATAAAGAAAACAGACCTGTATTTGACTTAGTAGTGAACAGGAAACAGAGGTGTGATGGTCTACTTCTTCGCCGAAAATCGCTTCCTTTTGGGAGGCAGCAAACAAAGAATATAGTTGGTCATAATAACATGTAATTTTGACACTAAGTCAAATAACAGTCTGTTCTTTCAATTTAATCGTTGCTTTTTTTCATGTCTCCGGTAAAAAATAACCTATTCCAAATAAATTAAGTGGTGATTGCTTGCTTCAAGGAATTACTTACAGTTAATCACATACTCTGTGTGACTACTGAGTAACAAAGGTACAATATTTAGAAAACGTATAATCCCCCTGCATGGAAAGAACGAACTAAAAAATTTCTAAAATTTAATTGGCCAAGCGTTAGCGAGTTTTACAGTGGTCTTATTGGCGTACCCCACGATGGCAACCAGAAGAATAGCAGATATATAATAGATTACAAGGATGGATAAAACACTCTTAACACGGAGAAGAGATTTTAAACATGTGACTACAATTAACACATATATCTGTTGCGTTATTCGTAAAAGGTAGAAAAGAGAAAAATTTAGTAGAGTGGAAAGTTCAATGTTCACAGTGGAGTCGGTGGCGGGATTTTACTTCAGCGCACTCTTGTGTTATAGTACCATTCTTAACTCGCCAGAACTATTATTTATCTATTTACTAGCAGTTACCGCGGCTTCGCACCCCAAATTTTCTGTTGAAAATAACTGGACAATATGTCTATGTATGTCTTTTTCTCATGGACATATAAAAACAGATCTAGAGATAATTCGATAGTCACTCAAAGCTATTCCAATCTCCTGATTCCAATTTAGATTTAAGTATAAAGGAACTAGAGGTTTGGCGACTCCTGAAGTCGTAAAGTGAATACAGTTTTTTATTAAGGATTATTATTTCCCTCCCTACATTCCATGATAACTTATTGAAGTTCCTTCTGGATGGCTTCAGTAACAATAAGAGTTAGCCTTTTTATACTTTCCCAATGACAAAAGTGTATAGTGACAACTAAAAAGTTGCTTGCGGTCAATATGGGTTCTGTTCTGGTCGGTTTAAATTCAACCCCCCGCGTGTTTTGGCATAATAAGTGGCCCCCCGCTCCATTATTCTTTTTATTTTCATTAGCAATATAAAAACTAGACGTTTCAGAAAGTTTGTCGATAATTATTAGCTGTCAACAGCTGTTTAGTGCCAGTTTAATTTGGAATTATGAAACGTTATTATCGTTTCGTTCTTGTATAACATTCGAATGTATAAACAAACTAATTTTTCAATTTGAAATTCGGACTTTATTTGGTGAAATTAATGTGTTATGGGACGGTAAAAAATTATGGTTGCCTGTAATAGTCGGTTTTAGGCGCGGAAGATTTTACGTGGACATAACGTTCTCCTTTTCTCGGGTAGAATATTTATTGCTATGAATATTATTAAATTGCACAATAGGAAACAAGGCATTGGAAATGAAAATTAAGAAATTGCACAAATTTTAACTATAGAGAAATATTTTTTTTTATTTTGTTTACTAAAACATTGTACATAATTTGGAAATTAATTAAATTTGTTATTTGTAAATGTTAAGTTGAATAAAACATTTACCAAATTGGATTTTGAAATTCTTGCTTAAACAAGTTAATTCTAATCGGCCGCCGTGGTGATTGGGTCGGTTTAGTTCGTTTGTTTGGGTCGCACTGTTATGACAGGTTAGAGGGTTATTAATTTTTGTTGATTTTAAATGTTGACTAGCAATCGCGCTGTTTCTTCTCAATCGAAATGAATTTACGATTTGATTGAGAGTGATTCTAAATAATAATTTACTTAAACAACTATCAACATTTGTCAATAGTATGACATAAACCTAATAAACTCAGTTTCTCTACTTTTGTGTCAAGATAACAATTAAATCAATCAAATCATAGTTTACGATAATGAAATATCTGGTACAATTATTTACTTTTTGGTTGTAGTTGTTGTAAATGACGGAATCTAAGCACTCCACATTTTCACGAATAAAAATAGTTATCGTGCTTTTTCCCGTGCGGCGGACCACAGTTATCTGCTTTATTCCGTTCGGTTCCCGTGCGAGCGGACCCACTGGACGGGCATCGTAACGTTACCGGGCGGTACACTTTTTCATGAGTGACTCCGACAGCTGCAAACCTAATTTAAAGACGTTGTGCACGTCAAAAGCACTCTAAAAATGTTTATTCAGACCAAAAGCTATACTGGTCCAAATTTCAGCTCCATCCGGTGTATAGCAGTTTCAGCGTGATTCGAGAAACCTCCAAACATCCAAATATCCAAAACATTCAACCTTGCATTTATAAATATTTGTGGGAAGCACTGCTATGAAATCTAAACTGAGCATGAACAAAAATGTGAATGTATCTTGTGGTAAGATATCGAGAGAAATATTTTAAACAAAAAAAACAAAAAAAAAAAACAAAAAAAAAAAAAAAAAAAAAAAAAAAAAAAAATTTGATTTCTCATTTTTATATGGAAACTTTCATATCTACATAGGCGAACACTGAGTTCGGGTGATGGTGTATGTCACTCCATGGAATTTTGCTGAACGTTACAAATACTTTGACATTGGTTTTTATGCGTTTCACTATGGCCAAACTAAAAATTAAAAGCAAGAATGAATTACATTGTTGTAAACAAGAAGAGGACAATTTTATGTTTATTTTAACTTAACACGTGTAAACGTTGCTTACTGATGAAGTAAAAAGAAATAATCGTGGACTGATAATTTAAGCTCAATGTTGATGAAAAAAATTTTTTATGTCAGCGTATCTTTTGCGTATACTAAAATTTCCCTAGCTCCTAACGAAACCGATGAAAAAATGTGAGTGTATCATGTGGCAACGATATCACGAGAAAAGATTCACTGTTGACTTAAGTTTTGGGGCATGGAACTTCAATCCTACTTAGACAAGAATGGAGATGAGTTCTATGGGATCGGTGGACCCAAAACTGAGTAAATTCAGATGACCAAACATAGAATTTAGTTGAGAGCTCCATCGAAGCCTAGCATTCACCTAAATATAAAAAAGTTGACAAAATTTCTCGTTTCTTTGATTGAAGCTGTTTTGACAATGGAAAGGGATTGTGAAAAGAAACGAGATTTTCCGGACATTGCCATCCTTCAGTGACCACTATTACAATCAGTAAACACCTACGTTTTCCAGTTTCTACAATCTGATCCCTTCTTCAGGCAAATGACTAGACTAATGCAATCGACTACAATCTAGGCTAAAGTAAATCAAAAACATACCAGAGCTTTGTTACACGGATAAGTAAGAACAACCAAAGCCATGTTGTGTGTCTATTCCATGCATTTACTTAACTATAAAACATGTTTCTCAATAAAATTTTTTTAAAATACATAAAAGCGGACAAGGGCCCAACAAATAGGCCCGGGCCCAAAATAAAAGGGATTACGGCCCCAAGATGGGAAAAAAAAAAAATTTCAAAAAGCCAAATTTTAAATAAACAAAAGGGTTTTTTTTTTGGGCAAAATTAAAAAAACCGGGAAAAAAAATTTATTTTTTTTTTAAAATTTTTTTACCTTTGGTTTAAAATTTTTTTGAGAAAAAGAAAATTAAACGTGACATTTGTATATGGAAGTATACCGCTTTCCTTTTTAAAAATTAAATTTTTGGAAGGGAAAAGGGGGCCCCCAATATTTTTTTCCCCTTTTGAACCCAAAACAATAAAAGGGGTAATATTTTTGGGGGCCCGTGGGGGTCCCCGTAAAAATTAAATATTTAAAGGACCCCCGGATTTTAAATTTTTTATTTTAAAAAAAAAAAAATATTTGATTTTTTTTTTTCCCCAAACCCCCGTTGCGGCCCATCATCCCCTTAGTTGGGGGGGTTTTTTGATTCCTAAAATCTAAAAAAATATTTTTTCCAAAAAATTTTTTTAGTTTAAAGGAGTATTAAAAATATAATTAAAAAAAAAAATTTTTTTAAAATTTGTTTTTTTCCCAAAAAAACAAATTTTTAAAAATTTAAAGGTCACAAATAGAAAAAGCTAAAAAATTTAAAAAAAATTAATTTAAACTCAAAAAATTTTCAAAAAATTTTAAAAAATCCACAATTTCAAAAGGGTATGTTAAAATTTTTAAAAAACCCCCAAAAAAAAATTAAACATTTTTTCCCAAAATCTTTTGCCTAAAAAAATTTAAAAATGTTCCCGTTTGAATTATTCAAAAAATTTGGTTAAAAAAATTTTTTTCTGGGTTTTTTTTTATTATAAACAACGGAAAATTTTTCCCGGGAAAGAAGTTGGAAATAATTTTTTTAAATTTTTTAGTTTTCGGTTTTTTCATTTTTTCCCCCCCCCTTTTTAAAATTTAAATTTTTAAAAAAATTTCCCCGATTGTTAAACCGACGCCCGTCCTTCACCCGGCGCGGCCCCATTTTGGGAAAAACACCCGGGTTTGTCTTTTTTTTAAACATGCGGTTTTAAAAAATTAAGTCTACTCAACGAAAAGGAACCATATTTTTAAAAAAAGGTTTTAACCCAAAATTTATTAAATTTTTTTTTGGGTTTAAAAACCCGAAAATGGGAAAAGAAATTTTTACGGAAATTTGGATACGAAGGCCCCTTTTCCCTAAAATTTTTTTCAAAAAAAATTTTAAATTGGGATTAGGGGGAAAGACAAACTTTTTTAAAAAAAAACCCCCCCCCTTGGGGAAAAAAAAAAACCATTCCCTGTTAAAATTTTTTATCAAAAACCCCAAAATAATTAATTTATTAACCCTTTCAAATGGGGTTTGTTTTTTAGGCCAAATTGAAGTTTACCTTTGGCCCCAGTTTGATTTTTGGTCAGGGGTTTTTTTTTTCCCCAAAAGGGGGGGGGTTTTGATTCCCAAAAATTTCGGAAATCCCCCCGGCCTAGGGGGGTTCCTTTTAAAATCCCCCCCAAAAGCACCCCCTGTTCTTTTATTTTTAAAAAATTTTATTGCTTTTAAAATTTAGATACTTTAAAATTCTCTTGGGTTTCGACCGTTTTCAAGCAATTCCTATGTTTTTCTAATTTAAGTTACTTTCGTGGAAAATTTTTAAAAAACAATTTTGAAACTCGGTTTATTAATAAAATTTGTATTTTTTTTTTATTTAAATTTACAAAGTTTTATATTTTAATGGGTGTAATTATATAATTTGGAAAAAAAAATAATAAAAATTTTTTGCCAATTTTTTTAAAAAATTTTTTTTTTTTTAAAAAAATTGTTCCCTAAAATATTTTCTTAAATAAAAAAATTTTAAAAACCAAAAGTTTTTTTAAAAATTTTTTTTTTAATTGTTTTTAAACCCTCTTAAAATTTTTTTTTTTGTTTAAAAGTTTTTTTTCTGATTAAAAATTTTTCTTTATTTTGGTTTAAATTTAAAACCGGGTTTTGGTTTAAAAAATTTTTTTTGAAAAGAAAAGGGGGTTTGCTTCTAAGTTTATATTGGAAAAAACCCCGTTTTTTTAATTTTTATCTATTTTTTCGCTTAAAAAAAACAAGGAAAAGGTAAAAAAAAAAGATAAAAAAACCATTTTCGCAAAGTAATTGGGGGGGCCCAGCGGTTTTAAGACTTTTCTTTAAGTTTTAATTTTCTGATTTTTAAGTACCACCAAGAGTTTCTTTTTTTTTAAATTCCCCCAGGATTTGCCCCTTGGGAGGGAAAATAAAAGGGGTTTAAAAAGGGGCGGTTTTCCCCTTTTTTAAAAAAAAAAAAAAGTAATTTTTTGTCCGGAAAAGGAATTGGGGCCCAGGATTCGCATAAATCTTTAGGAATTTGTTTTCTTTCTCCTTTTTAAAAGGGGAATTTTTAAAAATGATAAAATTTTTTTAAATACCCCAAAAGTTAATCGGGGTAAAAACAAAATTTTTTCTACAAATGGTCTATTGTTAGTTTTTGTTATGAAAAAAATTTAAAAAAAAGCGAAATTTGAAATTATGGGTAATTTTATTTGGGTAGAAAATTAAAAAAAAAAAGCCCAAAAAGGGTTTGGTCAAATTAAAAATTTTTAGAAATTAAACCGGGTTTTTCAAAAAATTCAAAGGCTACTTTGGTAAAAAGCAAAAAAAATTTAAAAAAATGTTTTGGTTTTTTTTTGTTTTTGAACATTTTTTTGTAAAATTTTTGGGGGGTGTTAAATTTCAAGGGGGGTTTAAACTTTGTTTTTGTGAAAAATGAAAATTCCTTTTGGTTATAAAAAGGTTTTTTTAAAAATTTGAAGAAAGTGGGAGGGGGGAAAAATGTTGGTAAATTATTATCTTTGTATTGAAAAAAAGCCATTTGGGGGGGAAAGAAAAAAAGGATTTGAAAAGGGGTAATTAAAGTGATTCCTTTTAAAAATTAAAATTTTTGGAAAAACCGCATTGAAAAATGTTAAAATTTTAAAAATTTTTTTGTTTTTTTAAACTTTTCGGGTTAATTATTTTAAAAAAAGGGTTTTTTCTTTTTTGGAAAAATTTTATTTACTTTTATAGTTTTTTTTAAAATTTTTTGTTTTTAATTTGAAAAAAAAAATTAGTTTTCGAAATTTTTAAAAAAGAAAAAAAAAACGTTTTTATTAACAAAAAAAAAGTGAAATGGTTGTATATTGAACCATATAATAAGGGGGGTTTTGGATAAATTTTTTAAAAGGTTTTTAAAATTTTAAATTTTTAAATTGGGGTTTTAAAAATTTTTTTTAAAAAAAAAAAGGGTAAATATGCAAATTTTGGCATATTTCCCCCTTTTTTTTTTTAAAGTGATAAAAGAAAAAAAAAGGTCGCCCTTTTTTAAAAATTTTAGAATTTAAATTGCTAAAAAAATTATTTTTAAGGTAAAAAAAAGTATTTTGAAAGAAAAAAGAAAAATTTTTTTAAAATTGGTTTTAAAAAATTTTTTGGGGAAAAATTTTTGTTAGGTTATTTTAAATTTCTTTTGGGGGGTTTTATTTTTATTTGGGTTCAAAGTTTTTGGGGGGGAAAAAAAAGGGGCCCATGGGGGGAAGTGGGAAATGTTGGAAAAAATTTTGGGGTTTAATAGTTTTTTTATAATGGGGTGGGGGAGTAGGGGGGTGGGGTTGGTGGGTTTTTTTTTGTTGAGAGGTTTTGGGGGTTTTTGGGGGGTTTTTTTTTGAAAAAAAATTTTTTTTTTGCGTTTTGGTTTATGGGAAAAAGGGGGGTTTCCCTTTTAAAAAAAAAAGAAAAGTGGGGGGGGGAAATTATAAAGAAGAATTAAAAAAAATTGTTTTGGGAAAATTAAAAATTTTTTTTGGGGGGGGGTGTTTTGGTTTTTTTTTGGGGGCCCTAAAATTTGGGAAATTTTTAAGAAAAGGGGGGAAGAAGCCTGGGGTTGGGGGGTGGAGGTTTCCTGGGGGATTTTTTAATAAATGGGGGGAAAAATTTTTTGGTGATTTTAAAAGATGAAGTTGATTATATTTAAAAAAAAAAAAGGTGGTGGAAAAAATTTTTGGGGGGAAAAAGGTTTTAAATTAAAAAAAATTGGGAAAATTTTAAAATTTGGGGGGGAAAAATTGGGGAATTTAAAAATTTTTTTTGGGGAAAAAGGGGTTTTTTGGGAAAAATTTTTTTTTTGAGGTTTTTTTGTTTAAATGAGAAATATGGGGGGGGGGTTTTTTTAAAAAATTTGGGGAATTATTTTTTATTTTGATTTTTTTGAGAATTTTTTGTTTGAAAAACATTATTAAAAAAAACTTGGAAGGGTTTTGGAACATTATAACAAAATTTAAATTTTTTTAAGATTCTAAAACGAGTAAAAAATGGTTTCAAAATTTTTTCTCTATTATTTCAAACTTTTGAGTTTTTTCTTGGGTTTTGAAGAATTTGTTTAATTAAAAAATTTTTTTAAAAAAGTTTTGGTAATTGGTTTGTTTTTGAAAAATATTGGGTTGGGAGAAGGGGGGATTAGATTTTTAATAAAAACAGGGGAAAATTTTCAATTTTTAAAAAGTTTTTGGTTTAAATTTTTGTTTTGAAAATTTAAATTTAAAACCCTTTAAAAAAAAAAAATTTTATTAATTTATTTTATTTTGGATTTTTGAAAAAACTTTTAAAAGAGAAAAGGAAGGGGTTTAAGTTGGGTAATTTTTTTAAAAAATAATATTTAAATTTAAACAATAAATTTTAAAATGTTTAAAGCATGGGGGAATGGGTTGTTCAATTGGGGTTTTTGAAAATTTAAAAAAATTTTGTTTTTTTTTATTTTTTAGTAGTAAAATATTGTTGTTTTTTTTTGTGTTTTTTTTTTTTTGTAATTTTTGTTAATTTGTAAAAAAAATTGGTTGTAAAATTTGGGTTTTTTTATTTTTGGGGGTTTATAAGGAAAAAGTTTTTTTTTTTAAAAAAAAGTTTTAAAATTTTAAAATTAAATAGTTAAAGGAAAAATTTTTTAAAAAAAAAGGGCTTTTAATTTTGGTTTTAGAACACCTTAAAAATTTTTTTGGAATTTAAAAGGTTATAAGGGGAAAAATTTTTTTGGTAAAAGTAAATTTGAAAAAGATGGTCGTTTATTTTTCGCATTTTTAGTTTTAAATTTTTTTTTTTTTTATTCTTTTTTGGATAAAAATTTTTTATTTTTTTTAATTTTTTTGATTTTAGTTTTTTTTTTGGCCTTTAAAAGTTTGTTGGGGTGTTTGGAAAAATATTTGGTGTAAATTTTTTTTGGTTTTTTGAAAGAACTCTAAAAGGGTTTTTTTTTAAAATTTAAGAAGTCATACTTAAGTTTTTAAATATCTTTTTTTGATTAGATTTGGTTTAAATTTTTAATAAAATTTTTTTGTAAGTTATTTAAAAAAAAGGTTTTGGTTTATAAATATTTTTTTTAAAAAGGGGCCCGGGAAAGGGCTTTTTTTTAGGGGTTGGGGGAAAAAAATTTTTATTTTAAATATTAAAATGGGGGGAAAAAATTTATTGAAAAATTTTTTTGGTTTGGGTTTTGGTTTTTTGGGAAAAAAAAAAAAATTTTTAAAAAAATTTTGGGGGGGAAGGGGGGGGTGATTGGGATTTGAAATTTAATGGGAGTTAAATTTTTTTTGAGGATTAAGATGGGGGGAGGGATGTTAAGGATTGGTGTTTTTGAAATTGGGGGGGGGGGAAAAAAGAGTTTTAGGGTTTAAAAAATTAAAATTTTTTTTGAAATTTTTTTTAAATTTTTTTTTGGAAAAAAGTGTTTTTTTAAAAAAAAAAGAAAAATTTATGGTGTTATTTTTGATAGATTTGAAAAATTTGGAAAAAAAATTTGGGGGGAAAAAATTTTGGGGAAATTTTTTTTTAATTTACAGGTTTATTTGTTTTAAAATTTTGGTATTTTTTGGGGGTTTGAAACCCGATGTCGATTTTTTTTTTGTTTTTAATAATAAGAAAAAATTTTGTAAATAAAAAGGTTGTTTATGAAAAAAATTTTAAATTTTTTTAAAAAAGGGGGGGTCCTTTTGGTTAAAAAACTTTTTTTGCATTTTTTTCCCCCGGGGGGGGGGGCTTGTTTTATTGGTTTTTTAATTTAAACAAAAATCCAAAAAAAATTTAAAATTTTTTTTTTAAAAAAATAAATTTTTTTATTTTGCCCCTTTTTCCCCCCTGGGTGGGTTTGGACAGGGGGTTGGGGGTTCGGTTTTCCCGGTATTGAAAAAGGAAAAAATTTGGTATATTGTAAAAAAAAATTTTTGGGGGCTAAAAAGTTAAAAAATTTTTAATGGGGGAAATTCCCCCAAAAACGTATCGGGGGCCGCCGTTTTTAAATTTTCCAAAAGATTAAAAGGGGCCCAAAAAAAAAAGATTTTTTTTTTTTAAAAAAAAAATTTTTTTTTAAAAAAGGGTTTTTTTCTATAAATTTTTTTTTGTTTCTATCTTTCTTTAAAAAAATTTTAATTTATGAATAAAAAAATTTATTGTTATTACAACCGGAAAAATTTTTGGGAAATTTGATGCCCCCTTTTAAATTTGGGGAAACCAAAAATTTTGGGAATCAAAAACCAAAAAAAAAAAAAAAAAAAAATTAAAAAAAATTGGTTTATTTTTTTTCCAAAAAGGGAAAAGTTAAAAATAAAAAAAATTTTAAAAAAATTAATTAATTTTTTTAAAATAAAAAAATTTAAAAAAAGGGTTTTCCCCTTTTTTTTCCACTTTTTTGGGGGGTTGAGTGGAAAAAAAAACATAAATTTATCGTTTATTTTGCATTTGCCATAAAAAAAAAATTTTTCTTGTTTAATTAATTTTCCTAATTTTAAACAAATTAAAAACTGAAATTTTTAAAAAAAGTTTAAGATGGTTTTGTTTTTCCAGTTTTCCCTTTTAAAAAAATTTGGGTTGTTAAAGTTTTGTAACTATTTATAGAAAATCACTATTCAAATTTTTTTTAAAAAATTTTATTTTTCTGAAGAAATATTTCACCTTTTTTTTGAACTTTCTTATTTGGGAACAAAATTTAAAAATTAAATGCAAATTTTTTTTTAAATTTTTTTATTATTAATTTAAATATTTAAATTTTTAAACCCCTTTTCCTTTGGATCTTAATTTATTAATATATTTATTTTATTTCCCAAAAAAATTCATTAAAAAAAAAATTTAAAAAATTTGTCCAAAAAATTAAAAAAAAAAACCAGTGTAAAAAATTTTTATCTTCCTTAATTTTCATTACAAAATAAATTTTGGGTCAACGTTAATTTTTTAAAATTTTTTACCCTTTTGGGGAAGGTTTTGAAGTTTTTCAAAGTCATAAATGGGGAAAACCCCCAAAAAACCCCCAAAAAGCCCCCTTTTTAAAATCAACATTTTCCCCTTTTTTTTCCGTAGCCCCTACAGTTAAGGTTTAATTTCGGGTTTTTCAAAAACGACTTAAATCTTTTACCCTTTTTTTTTGGGGAAAATTAATTAAAATTGCATTTCCCTTTTCCCTTTAAACAAAAATAAAAAAAAATTTTTCTTTCCCCAACAACCCTTTGGGGTGACCCCGGAACGGACCTTTCCCAAAACGAAATCCTAAACTAAAAAAAAAAACCCCTCAAAAAAACTTTTGCCCTAAAAAAGTCTTTTGGGTTTTCCATCGAAAATTTCTTTATTTTTTTTCAAAAAGATTAAGGGTTTAAAAAATTTTCAGTTAAAACAGATTGAAAAGGGGAAAAACTTTTTTAACTTGTTTCTGTAAAAAAGGGGAAATCCCAAAAAATTTTTTAAAAAATGGAAATTTTTAAAAAATTTTTTTTTTTGGGAGAATTTCCCCTTTTTTAATTTTTTGGTTTTAAAAAATGAAAAATAAAACCTTAAAAAAAAGGGTCAAAGGTTTTAAAAATTTAAAATTTTTTTAAACCACTACTTATTTAACAGAATTTCCAAACTGTTTCAAAAAGGTGGAAAAAGCAAAAAAAACTACAAAAAACAAAAAATTTTTTTTTCTTTTAATTTTTGTTTTTTTTAAATTATTTGATTTGTTTTTTTTCAAAAAGTATAATTAAAGGTGAAAATTTAAAAAATTTGGGAATTTAAAAATGCAAAAATTTTAAAAGGAATTTTGAAGAATAAATTTTTTTTTTTAAAATTTTTTAAAATTTTGTTTTTTGGAAATTTGGAATTTTTTAAAAAAATTTTTTTTTTAAGGGTTTTTTTTAGGTGAATTTAAATCACCTAAAAAATTTTTTTTTCCCGGGTTCAAACCCAAAACCCCTTTTACTGGGATTTCTAAAGTACTTTTTACTCAATTTACGTTTTTTGGAATTTCTAAATTCTAATAGTAAATTTTAAAAATTTAATTTTTTTTTAAAATTGGTCTTTATTTTAAAATTTTGGGGAAGTTTTTTTTAGATTTTTAAAAAGTCATTTTTTAAATTTCAAAATTTAAAATTTAAATGTGTTAAGGGTTGTTTTTTTAATTTGTTGAAAAACCTTAAATATTCTATAAATTTTTTAATATTTTTGTGATTTAATAAATCAAAGGAAGATGGAATCCCCAAAACCCAAGAAACAACCCCAAATTTTTGCCCCAAAAAGAAAAAGAAAAAGAAATAAAAAGATGGGGTAAAAAATTTTCAAAAAAATTTTTTAAAAAGGCAACGAGGTTCAAAAAATTTTTAAGGGGGGGGAAAAGGAATTGTTAAATAATGGGCCCCTTTTGGGAAATTTATGGTTTTAAAAAAAAAAAATTTTTTGAGTTTCTTTTTTTTTTTAAAAAATTATTAAAGTTTAAATTTTTTTTTAAAATTTTAAAATAATTTTTTTTTTATTACTAAAAAAAAAAATCCAATTAATTTTAAAAAAAACTAAAATTTCTAAAATTTCTAATTATTTAGCCCCTTTAAAAGGTTTTCAAATTAAAAAATAAAGAAAATCAATAAATAAATAAAAAAAATAAATAAACCTTTTGGTTTTTTAAAAAAAACCAAAAAAAAAAATTTTAAAAAATTTAAAATTTTTTTTTAATACAATTTTATTTTTTTTTTAAATTTTTTTATTTTTTTAAAGGGTTTTCTAATTTAAAAAAATTTAGGTTGGTAAAAATTTAAATAAATTTTGAAAAAAGGGTTTTTTATTTTTGGGGGGTTTTTTTAAATTTTAAAGAAAGGTTTAAATTTAAACCCTGAAGCAACAAATTCAAATTTTAAATCAATCCCCCTTTATTAAGCATTTAAAAGGTTTAATAAAAAAGGTTTTTTTTATTACTTTAGCGGAATGAAAAGGTTTTCCCAAAAAATTTTTTTTTGCCCCAAAAAAAACACACTTTTAAAGGAAAAAATAAAGGGGGAATTGGGTTTTTCCGGGGGGGGGGGGAAAAAAATTTGTGGACAACTGGGTTTTTTTTTGGGGGGAAAAATTGGAAATTGGGGAATCAAGTTATTTTTTTTTTAAGATTTTGTGAAAACTTAAAATTTAAAATAAAATTTTCATAAAAATTTTTAGAAGGTTTCTTTTAAAAAAAATTTTAAAAATTTAAAAAAATTTTTTTAATTTTCTTTTAAAAATTTTTTTTTTAATGTTTCCAAAAAAAAATTGAAATTTTCAGAAAAATTTTTCTGTAGGTTTTAATTTTTTATTAAATTTTAAAAAAAAATTTTTTTTTAAAAGGGGGGAAAAAACTAGCTTTTCAAAATTAAACCGGATTTTATTTCTTTTAATTTCAGGATTTTTTAAAACAAACTTATCTTAAATTTTAAAAATTTTTGGTTTGATTATAGAAAAAGTCTTTTTTCAATAAAAATTTTTTTTTTCAAAAACCCCTTTTTTCCACCGAAAAAAATTTTTTTGGAAGGGGCCCCCTTTTTTTTTTTAAAAAATTTTAATCCCCCGTTTTTTTTTATTTTTTAAAAAAAATTTCCCCAAAAAAAAAAAAGAAATTTATTAAAAAAAAAGTTTTTTTCTTCTGGAACCAATTTCGTTTTTTTTGCAAATTCCCTTTAAAAATTTTTGTTTTTGCTTTTTTAATTTTTTGGGAATATTTCCCCTTTATTTTAAAAAAAAAATTTAAGCATAAATTTTTTAATTAAAAACCCAAAATTAAAAACCAACCGTTGGAAAAAATTTTTTTTCCCAAAAGGTATTTAAAAAAAAAAAATAAATACCAAAAATTTTTTTTTTAATAAAGGAGTGGTGGGGGAAGGGAAAAAAAAAAAAAATTTTTTTCAAAACTGTGTTTGGAAAAACAAAAAAAATTTTGCAAATAAAAAAAAAAAATTTATTACAACTATTTAACTTTTTAAGGGGAAAAAAATTTCCCCCAAAAAAAAAATAATTAATTTATAACAAAAAAAAAAAAAAATTTTTAAACGTTAGAATAAAAAAAATTTAAAAAAAAAAAAATAAAATTAAAGAAAAAAAATATTGAAAATTAGTAATTTATAGAAAAATTTTTTTTATATTAAAGATTAAAATTTTTTTTCTTTCCCCCGAGAAATTTTGATGTTCAAAGACTTTCCCTGGGGGTTTTCAAATTTAGGTTTTTAATCCCAAAAGGGGCCCGGGTTTTTTTTAAAAAAATTAAAAAAAAATTTTTTTTTTTTATTTCGGGGGAAAAAATTTGGTTTGGGGCAAGTATCAAGCTTATCAAAAAGGGGTGTTTTTTGTTGGAAATTTTTTCGACAATGCTCACTTCAGATAAAATTTCCCAAAAATTATTCAAGTTTTAAAAATTAAAAATTTTTTGCCAAATTTTTTTTTAAGTTTAAAACCCAAAATAAAAAAAAGAAAAAATTTTTTAAATTTAATAAATTTAAAAATTTAATAAAGGGAAAAAAACACTTAAAAATTAATTTAACTGAAAATCATTTATTTTTAAATTAATTTTCAAAATTGCCCAAAAAATTTTTTTTTTCTAAAATTAGTACTTGGTTGAAGGCAAAGCATTTTATTCAATTGACGAGTATTTGATCTGTGAAACTAGTGATAATAAATTTTAATCTACTGTTTCGTTTTTATTTGTTGTTTCTGTTAATATTGATTTATTATTTCTCATTGGACAAAGGCTTTTCGATGATTTGTCCTGTCGTCAATTTTGTGGCCACCGTTTACAAATTTATTGAGTTGTATTTGTTTTATTCTCTGTTATTACTTGTTTTATATGTTGATTTATTTTTACGTTATGAACTTGTTTATTGTAGCTGTTACATTACAATAAACAATTGTGTATTAAACGAAATTGAGGAATTTGGTTTTGGCTAGATATATACTAATATTATGTATTTTTGACTAATGTAAAATTGCATTTATATGATGTTTAAAGACAACTAAAGGAATCTTAAAATCTTGATCCTTGATGTCACTTTGATGGAGAGACCAAAATCATGGAGGGAATAATTCAAAATAGGTCGGATGCAGTGTAAATGATTCATCAAAGCAGCAGGCTAGCCAGAAGACGTGATTGCTCGCGAAGGATAGATACTCCCCGATGCTTGTTTGCCTTTTTCTCTTGCATGCGTAATATGGGGTTACCAGCTGTGATTCAAGGATGGTATTACATCCAGGTCCTTGACTTCGTCAACTCTCCTAAGGGTCAACCCATAAAGCTGGTATGGAAACACAAAGGACGACTTGATTTTGTGGAAAGAAATACACACATCTCCAAGTTCAGCTTCATACCATTTGCTTCCCCACCACTGTTCCACTAACTTGGAACACAGTTTTCCAAAGAGGACACCAAGGAATACAACTTCATGTTGTCAGCAAAGAGGAGGTGTTCAAAAAGTAGAAATACTATAATAATTCTTCCTCTTTTTATTCATAATAAAAAGTAAATGAATATAGTACAGCATTTGTTTGGAATTTTAGTGCTCAAAGCAAAATAGGCCATGATACACACTTCAGCCTAGTGCATTCACTATTCTGTACATAGTTATATATACACCATCATAAGCACCACCCACACAATCATATACATATCCAATTAAATAATAATATATGCATGCCTTGTATTGTACGAAAACATTAATTGCAGTAACTTTCCTTAGTTTTATCTTTTTTATGAACCTTAATAAAAATCTTACATTTGAATGATGATAAATAGTTGAATTTGATAATTGATTAGAAATATCAGAGACATGAATTCAGTGCAATTTTATTGTTTGGATTTTTACAATAAATCATCACAATAATCGCAGGAACCATAATAATGAACCTCCAGAATGCGTAGAAGTAGTGAAAATTTTGATATATTATACAATATTTAAATTAATTATGCTATCAAGATACAGTACATAACTGCTAATCCAGTACTATCTGGGGTAGCAAAAATTCCAAATCATCACTAGACGCCAAAATGCCCAAATAAAAATAGAAGTTGAAGAGATGAAAAATGTATCGAATAAGACATGCGACTGGCTCATGGCACGTAATGTCCTGTTTCATTCAGATATGCACATAGACGTACTTTAATGGATATAATATGTTGATAGGACAAAGCAAAAACTACACGTATGTAAGGGTTTGGTTTACCCAGCAGGGAGGGATCACTTCTGACTGGTTTATACCTTCCAGTTGAACCTACCACTGGGTACAGCAAAACCGATGTGTCACTTAAATCTGGGCAATTTTGTGGATATCAAGGAGCGGCACATCACTAACCACAAATGTCGAGATTCTGGGGTGTAAGGGCAATTAGATAGGTCTAGTCTACTGCGGGAGATGACTGTTCGAGTTCATGACAGCCTAGACATAAGGGTGTGCCACCCTTCTTTCAGGAGGATGTGAGATTAGTGCCCTAAATTCTTCCTCACGGATCTCGATAGAAGGCGGCCCCTACCCCTAACCTTATCATCCAGAATATCCTGTCACTCCGGTAAGCAAAGCAAAGGTCCTTATAGAGCTAAGCGCAATTTATAAGCTTCTTGTCCTAGGAGAAGATAAAAAGAAAAAAAACTTTTGTTAAAAATACGTTCCACTCTTGCTGAAAATTATACGTTATTCTTAAAAGGACAAAATACCTTTGCTACACTGTTACTTTTTATCTATGCAATTAATATAGTAAACAAACTGTAAATAATTTTATAGTACTAACTTTTTTCAGGTGTAATTGTAAAATTATTGTAATGCAAGTATAAATACTTAAGGCTAAATACGATCAGCTGATGGGTCCATCAATTTGCTCATCCGCATTGGCATCTAATATCGTATCTTGTCTTCTCTGCTGGCGTTACAATTATATAAAGTGTATAAACAAAATTACTGTGTTACATTTGTTTATTTAAACATACAAATGCAACAAAAGATGTCTGTGAACAGAAAGAAAGCAGAAATAAAATGGTAGGCAGTAGTCTGTTCTCAGCTGCCATCTTACTTGATTACTTTCGAGCATACCAAAATTCTGACAAGCAGTCTGAGCTCTGCCGGAGTGGTCTCAGTGCTCCCGATTATATCCAAGCTCTGCAGAGTTTGAACTCGATTGTGGATAACAAAAACAATAACTCATGGGATAGTTTTCCTTTTTTTACCTCAAAGCCCAAGAGATATTGGATTATTGAATGTGCCTAACTGATAGCAGATGCATATCAGACATTGCTATCAGTGTAATCTATGTATATATACATGGTGTCCAAAAAGTCCTGAGATGGTTAATTAATTTTAAAAGGATCCGAATAGAGCTTCAAAACTTGGTACAGAGTTACTGGACAACAAAATCTAATTTAACACATATCCTGTGTGTGATCTGCTATTTTCTGCAGGGATATTACCTAAAAGGAGTTCGAAAGAAATTTTTAATGTAAGCATAGGACATTATGTACATCTAATTAATGTTCTTTATTAGTAGAGTACAATGCTGCAAACCTGACGTCAAATGAATAACGGAGCTGGAAATGGCAGTCGTTTAAAGATTGCTTGAATTTTCAATTATTAGGTAAAACCTAACCAAGGTTATGATAGTTTGATTAATTTATTCACAGGAAAATTTTAGAGCAATTGATGATTACTGAATCCCATTATGATGTCATAATCTATGGGATGAAATGACAATGATTAAAACACTAGTAGTTTATTTACATTGCTTAAGTGAAATTAGCCCCGTGTTCATGGTCTAAGATTATAAGCGTTTGGTAGGATCAACAAGATAAATCAGTTTGAGTTTTGAAAAAATAACTGTTGTTGATTAAACCCAAACAAGAAAAGTGTATTATATTTGTTATAGTTAAAACGTTAAATATGTAAAAACACGACAATTTATAATAGTTTGAACCAAAGGAACAGTTTGAAACAAGATAAATTAAGTAGTTAGTTTTGATATTTTTAGCTTTGAAAACCCCATAATTTTTTCAGAAAGTCAACCATTTTCCTGGCATGTCAGAAATATGCCGCAAAGACCTACTGGCACGAAACCTTAACCGCATGCTCAAATTCTTTCCAAAAGACTATAACTTCTTTCCAAAAACCTGGTGTCTTCCAGCTGAGTAAGTGAACGAGATTAATTTTGAAATATTGTAAACGGATTTCATCCCCACTGTATATAAATTTGTGTTAGCACTGTTGGAGTAGACGCACTTTGCCTATTTTATTGCTTAATCACTGATGTAGACTTGTCGGTTTGTTGCATTTCATTACTAGATTCAAATACCAATTATTTTGGTTGTTGCTTAGTATTTGTTTTTCATCATCTAAATATACTATTTTATAAATGTAAAATTATTACATTATTTTACATTACAACTCAAAAGTGTTAAATAAATTAAAGAGAACGCTTTCCCGAGTAATATTTTTACAAAATTGTGATAAGTTCTCAATTATCAAAGAGGTAATCTTCTAAACAGGCAAATGTTTTACAGTTGGCTACACTGATCTCCAGTCAACACTTGTTTGGATATTTGTCAGTGTACAAAAGCTTGAAGGAGCATCAATATTCGTATACCTCTGAAATCTGAAACTGTTGCGATTTCAATGATTTATCTTATTTTTCTACATTGGCAAAGGTTACTTGTCTTACAAATAATAATAATACAAATATTTTTTGTACTTGCCATGAAATTCAACTAACATAGCAAAGTTACAGTAGAAGTAGCACAGTTTACTTTTGGATACACAGAGTTATATATAAAATGTAATAAAGAAGAAATTGTGGAATTCGAGAATATCTATGCACATATGCATTAATACTTGAATGAAATGATTATAATGGTTTTATTTTATAGTGCATGTTATGCTCTAAATTTTGATTCAACTTTTAGGTACTTCCAGCTATCAAAATAATTGTTTATTAATAAAAACCTTACTTCAGGTAATAAATTTTCCCTCTTTATTGGCAATAAAGATCTCTATTTTAAAATGTTTCTTAGGTGTATAATAAAAAACATCTTTTGTATTGGAGAATAGATAAAGTTTTGACTACTTAGAGTTTAATTTTGATATAATCATTTTTTATCTTGCATGTCCCCACTACTTAAAACATTTCTTTCCAAAGTTTTGGCTGAGGTAAAAATTATTTCTAAAATAAAAGATTTCATAACACATAATCAAAAAATCAGTTGTGAAGAATTGATACGTAATACAGTAGGTTCATAGTGCACTATATAAATATCTTTAACATGTTCAGGACAACGGCTAACTTCCGGACTTTTTTACATGCCGTAGAATTTTTATTAAATAAAGGCAAAAATCTGTAATTTTTTAATGTTAAATGTCTAAGTATAACAATAAAAGTATGTAGGCTTCGCACTTTTGCAAAAAAATGTCAATATGTTTTTTCAATGTATTTCTATAAAATATTTATCAATTTTGTAACCAGGCTCAAGAAAACATGACTAAAGTTAAGGTGAAGTTCATATGAACTATCACAGTGTTTATATAAATTATACCTTAAACAACTTTATATTTTTTTCAATAAAATATGATGGTAAATGAATAAGTATTTTACAGTATTTTAAGTAATTTTACAGTATCAGACAATGTCTGAGAAAAATTGGAAAGAGAACTTTCATGTGAGATATTTAATTAAAAGATTCTGCGTTAATTTAATTGTTTTAGACGATTCTGAATCTATTATCATTGTTGAGAGGAATATTATTTTAATAGCTGAAAATCATGCTCTACAACATTATTATCATAAATTTTATTCAAATGGAACACAAGTTACTTCAGAGAGTTATTTATATCTTGATTAACATTCATATAAAAAACCGACACGTAAAAATGTAAAGATTTGATTAAAACCCCAATTAATTGACTTTCAGCAGGAATACAGAAGAGTGTAAGTGTTACTTTAGAGTTAACATACAAATAGTGTTATTGCACGATTATAAACTAAGCACATTGTACAGTACATTTTTCACGCTTTGTAATGCAAAATTTTCCACCATTTCACTTTATTCATTAAGTACCTGAACTATGCAAATCTATAAAAGGCACAGTTATTACAGACAATGAACAACATTTGAAATAGTAATAGAAATGTTACATATGTATTTCCAGTCTCGGTGAAGTTTTGGCGTATTCACGGTGTCATCGGAACCGGACTTTTATCCTGAAACCTGACATCGGCTGTCGGGGTCGGGGGATCTTCCTTACCAAGAACCTCAAGGATGTCAAACCTTTTGAGAGGATGATCTGCCAAGTTTATATATCTAAGGTAAGATTTGGACAAGAAATAGCATTTTAAATGGTTTCAAGGTTCTATTGTCGAAAAACAGAAGGAATAATCGCAGGATCAGTGTCAAAATAGGTTATCAAAATTTATAGCTCGGGTCTTTCTCTTCCATTAGGCAATGAATTTTTTCCAAGGGAATCTATCCACATTTAACCGTTGGGTATATTCCATAGCTTACAAAGGCTTTCAAAACCTAAAAATACCCATTAACCACTGGGATTGTTCTTGAAAATCAATTTTTTTAAACTGGAAAGATTTTTGATTGGTGTACTGCCAACAAACTTGTAAAATTGTTAATCTTAGATATATTATTTATAATAACGTAGACAATTTTAAATGTACCAAGTTAAGTATGTACCAATTAATTAAGTAATTATTTAATTACTTAATTTCATGTTACTACTCGAGTGGCCAAGGGTTTGTTTTTGTGAAGAGTGTTGAAAAATAATGTACCTGTTTTTCTACGTTTGTACTATCCTCATACTTTTAACCATAAGTTATGGAATTTCTTTATGGGTAAATTCTCCGTCTACCAAAAGACTCTTTATTTTACAAAAACAGGCTATCAGAATAATTTGTAATATCCCTTCCCATGAACATTATAAACCACATTTTATCAAACTTGGAGTTCTTACACTGCCGTATATGTATATTTAATCTGTTTTGTTGTTTGTGAAAAGTAATATAGGTAGTTTTCATCATCATACTGCTGTACATAATCATGAGACTAGGAACAAACATAGGCTAATCAATGTGTACATACAGCTTGACCCAGAAAACCTTTCAGTATCTGGGTATTAATTTTTATAATGTTTTACTATGTAATATTCAGGTTCTACCTTTGAACTTATTCAAATAAACTATAAAAAAAATGTCATTAAAGAACTGTATCTACAATGTAGAATCATATTTAGGCTTAAATGACTATGTCTAAAAATAACAAATGTAACCTAATGTAAAATATTTTGATCTTTGTGATGTATTCTTAAAATAATGTGACTGACAGATAAAGCTTGATTGATTGATTGTTTGAAAGGATCCACAATATTCTGTCTCTTTACTTCCAGTATCAATATACGGGTTTACAAGGTTTAGACAGGTATAAATACAAGTTTTACCAAATAATTCATACTAAATTTGTAATTACTTTTAGTTTGATTTAGTATTTGAATTTATTACTATTTGATATGAATTTATATTAAAGAATAGTGTATCAACAATTTTAATTGTTAGTTATAAATTAACATAGATAATTAATAAGAAAGGGCCTTTGGTATAAATTTAAATTTTGCATAAAGGCAGGAATGTTTTTAACAGATGTTTCTGCATATATATATATATATATATATATATATATATATATATATATATATATGTATATATATGTACTAACGTTTAACTTCCATTTCAAACGTTTGTTTTTTTTCAGCCATTTTTGGTGGATGGATTCAAGTTTGACATGAGGGTGTACACTCTGATCTCTTCCGTTGACCCTCTGCGTATATATGTTTACAACGATGGTCTGGCCAGGTACGTAAACTTGACATCTACTATTTTTTACCATATCAACACTACGAACCTATTTATTAGTTTAATTATTTTCTGTAACGTTTTACGTTTATTTCGTTGACAGGTTCGCAACTAGCCGCTACTGCGAGCCTGCGCCCCACAATATTACCAACATGTACATGCACCTTACCAACTATTCAGTGAACAAACACAGCCGAACGTACATTGTGGATGAAGAGGCTGGTAGTAAAAGGTAAGGGCTAACTGTGAAATTTGAGTTGTTTTATATTCAACCTTGTAGGCTACAGTTGATCTGTTTCAAAACAGCTCATACTAACTAGTAATTGCTGTATAGAAATAAAGAACCATCTAGATTTGTGATCTTGCATTTCACAAATATGTCAATTCGTTTTGGAAACTTGAACAGAGCGGTTGCAGGAACATTTAATGGATTTAAGACAAAATTTTTGGTTAATACTTCTGATGAATTATTTAAAACGTCTATTAAAGAATTGTGCTGTGTATCTTCTTAGAAACTAAATAAAAACCATTCAAATCTCAGTTTGTTTTGGATCTTAAAATATTTTTTAAAACGTTCTCAGATATTAATAAACACTTTTTTGTGATTAGTGTTCACGTCAATAAATATTTATTAAATATTAGCTTAATTTTTATCTATTTTTTTTAATCTCTCATCTTGGACTTCATAGTTTATTGTTTTCAGTGCACACATTTATGTATATGGCATGGCATTAAAAAGTTACATTATCACTAATTTAAATTGAGTATCATATTTAAAATTAAACGTTATATTCTGCAGTAGTTAAATTTTATGAGCAACTACGTTATTTCAGATAGATGTTATTGCCACGTGATTTTTTTGTATGTACAATTTAAAAAAAATATATGTTGCTTAATTAAAACCCTAAAGAAATGTTTATTTAAAACGTGTCTTCATATTTTTTTTTTTTTTTATTGGACCTGAAAATTTATTTGGATTAGTGATAGTAGATTTGGAAGAAAATGTTGAGTTGGATCTTGAATATTCTGTATTCTAACCAAAAACCAACCAAAAAGGTAAAAGACTTTTTTTAAAGTTTTAATGTAGACCATTTTAGTCCTTTATCTATTACTAATCTTTTCAGAAAAAAAATTCTTTAGATAAAATTCTAACTGTATATGTTCATAAATAACGATTATATGAATCTTTGTGTTAAAACTTTGCAAAATGTCTAAAACTGGATTAGCAGTTTGAAGACTAATCTAAGGTGAAAGGCTTGGTAGTATGAAAACATATGGTAGTAAGGGAATTGCTTGGCAGCAAAATGTTGTCTCTCTTTCTTAGCTATATATTGTAGTTTTTAACTAATCAGTAGTGGCTGTAAAAATCCTACGTATTCAGGCGCATCTCCACTCTGAACAACTGGTTGGAGAAGAAGCACTACAATGTAGAGCAGATCTGGGCGAGCATCGATGACATCATCATCAAGACTGTGATAGCTGGACACCCGACCTTGAAACACTCATACCATGCATGCTTCCCCTGCCACGACTTCACCTTCGCCTGCTTCGAGATTCTTGGGTTCGACATCATACTTGATTACAAGCTCAAGCCACACCTGTTGGAGGTAGGTTTATTTTAATATTTTTTACGTTGCCACCAACAAGAAAGGTTGAATATAATAGAAAAATAAGGAGGAATGGAAGTTAGGAAGAGTGCTGGTGAAGATATCTGGTAGTCTTCAAGGTTGTGCATTGGTACATTAATCTTTCCATTGTTTTGTCTGGATGGTTCACACAGCTTCTCTACATTCCAATACTGTTCTATTGTGGATTTTTTAAATTAATGAATTAATTTTATACTTTATTGCTAGATACATAAAACATTTATAAACAATAATCAAAATACATAGCATTTAAAAATGGGCTCATATCGTTGTTCTCTGCTTAACATAATGCTGCGTTAAAATAATTTTAAATGTTCAATGGATAAAACCGGTACAACTGCATCTATTAAAGGCAGTGAGTAAGAAGTAGATTGCAGAGTTATTGACATAGACAGACTGGATTCTACTGTATTTGAAAGAAGATTCAAATATCCAAAGCGAGTTTGAGAAGATTAAGTAAAAGATTTTGATTGGAATATTTAGGCCAAATGAAACTGTCGGCTAGAAGAAACTCAATAAGTCCGAAGATAGTAGAAGTAGTTCTCATCAGCTCAGACAACATGTAAAGATAAAATTGGTTACTCAGAGTAATCAAAAATATCTTTTCTGGCAAAGACGGAATCTGAAGAAAATTTGGAAGCGGAAACTCGTTTGACTGATTTAACGTATCTAGCCACTTGAGCTTTTTGGTGATACAGCTGAACTGAAGAAGATGGCAAACGGGAGACAAAAGACTACGAAATCTGAATTTACTACAAAAAAAAGAATAGTGAATAGGCTACTTTGATTCATACAAGAACAGGAAGAATTGTGAAGCTACCAATGTGGCTTCTCGATTAATTGAGTTTGACATGACATTTGAAGAGTTGGTATGGTGAAGCCTCTCCAAGGCTTCAGGTGTTAGGATGTTGTAAATATTGTATTTTGAAAATTTACCTTTATTGATTCATGTTAGCAATAAACTCTTAATGATTTGATTTAGCTTAAATCAACATTAACCCTTTGAGTGCCACAGCGTCGCTAATTTTGACGGTACGAAAAGTGCATAAAGTGCCAGCGTCGCCAATTTTGACGTTTCGTATTTCGATAATATTTTATATAGTACACGATTATTTTGGCCAAATAATCAGACGGCTGTATTCAATAGGTTCCAAACTATCAATAAATACGAGTTTTATGTTCTTTCTCTACTATTTTATCTGCGAAACTTACGTTGTTTGGGTACTTATCAAGAAGCCACTATTTTTGGACGAGTTTTCCTTATCGGGGACAAAATATATTACAGTATTAAAAACAACTGACTTTATTTAACCTATTTTGGAATTTACAAGTTATTACGACAATCAATTAAATTAAAATTATAAGAACAACGTTTCATTATTCGAAAATGTCAGGTCATTCGTGTGTCTATTTGGAGACGATTTGGAGATAGGAAGTATGACTCATCGAGTATTTGTCGATTCATTATAGAAGAAGGAAAGTATAATGAAGTTTATTTTTATCTCTGATAGGGAAAACTCGTCCAAAAATAGTGGGCTGTGATAAGTACCTGTAAGATGATTCTGTCTTCCAGTCACGCGACGTAGCGGACGAGTACCGTGTTGCGTAACGGCCTTTCTTGTTGTTTATGTGCCGATAACCAAGCATTTGAGTAAATACAAAATAAATAGTAACTTATACAGTATTTTACTGTATTTCTTTACAAAAGTAATGTATGATTTGATTTGTATTCAAGCGAAAAGCGTGAATTTTCAGTGTAAATATTATTAGGGTTATTATTTTAGTAAATGTAAACTTTTATGTAAATATGCTAGCAAGTATTTGTTTCTAAATCTACTAATCATATTTATTTGTGTTGTATTAATGTTTTATTAGATTTATTGGGAAAACTACATCATTACTAAGTAATTTCTAAACTCTGACAAATGAAGTACAGTTTATAAAATGTCGGTACCGGGTAGCATTTTGTTAATACATATAATGCTATGTTTTTAGAATTCTAGAATAAGATATTACACATGGGTTTTATTTATAATCATATGGCCTTTACCATGGTATAAAGATAAAAAATCTTAAAAATACCGTATAAACACAAATTAGGTCAAAACTTAACTTTTTATACACAAGTAAAAAACTTTTTATAAATACTAAAATTTTTATATTTTTATAAACCAAATTTTATTTGTAACGATATGTATCATATTTTGCATTTAATAAGAAAAAAAACAACAACAAAATGATGGAAATCTGTTTGGTAGTTATTTTACAACAGCCTTTTTCCCAAAAGCTTACAAAAGCCCAAAATGCGAAAAACAGCGTGGCACTTTATGCATATGCCTTTGGAAAATACCCGTGGCACTCAAAGGGTTAATAAAATACACATGTTCCATTCGCTTAGAAATTGTTAGTTAAAATGTAAACACATGGTTGATCTTTTTTTGCTTTTGTTTTGTAAAATAGTTCATGTAATAGTATTTTATTATTTCAAAAATACCATTAAAAACAAGTAAGTACTTAATGGTAATGATGTTTTATTGAATTGTCTTTTCTTTTTAAGTAGAAAGATCCAATGTCGATTGAAATTCTAATAACAGAACATTTAGTCTTCTTTACATTTGAATTAAAATGGTTCTGTTTCCCAGCCACAGAAGCAAAGAACTAGTCTGGATTAAGATAGTAGTTTTTAAAATTTCCCTTTTTTTTTTATTGGAAATGGTTAGACAGTGTGGAAGAGAATGATTGAGACAATTTAATCAAGTCATCACATGTTAGATATCTTGACTTACCTTGTATGGATTGTCACAGGTGAACCACTCTCCCAGCTACCACACGGATGCGGAGCTGGACAGAGATGTAAAGGAGAGCCTACTCAAGGATACGTTCACCATCCTGAACCTGACACGCTGTGATAGGAAGCGAGTGATGGAGGAGGATCGGCAGAGAGTTCGAGAGAGACTCATGCAGGCAATTGTGACAAAGCCTCAAATGCCTGATATGTGAGTTTCTGTTGCTTTTTTAACAGGGCTTTCCTCATTAATTACTCATAAGTTACAGTTTTTTTTTGTTCTCTTAGGACAAGAAGCTTTTAAATTGCACTTAGTCCTATAAGAACCTTAGCATTGCTCCTGGAGTGACAGGATATTTAGGATAGGTAAGGTTGGGGGAAGGGGCCGCCTCCTATCAAGATCCACGAAGAAGAATTAGAGCACTAATCTTAAAGTCATGTTCCCCTGGAAGAAGTGGAGGCCAGCTCTGAACCAACCTCTCCCTAGTTCATTGGTGACAATCTTAATTAAAATAAAATCATGACATACAACATGGACTTAACATGACCTTATACGCATACCCGCATTAAGAAGAAAAAAAAGACAACGGATGAAATATGACCAAGAAACAAAATATAAGCGTGAACAATTTCATATAGCTCAAGAAGAATACCTGCTAACTGGTACAGAAGAACACAAAGCTACTGTAACAGAAAGAAAGAGGACCTATGACCTTCACCTCAAGGCCCAAAGAAAACATCTGACATCCATGTTCATTAATGATGCTGACAACAAAAGCAGAGCTATATGGAATGTTATAAATCAAGAGAGGTGTAAAAATGAACCAATAAAACTTAAAAAAAACGATGGTACACTGACATCAGACCCCATGATAGTAGCAGAACAACTCAACGAATTTTTTCAAGTATCGCCAACAACACACTTGCTCAAGCTGTCTCCTACATGCTCTGTACATCCTAGAAGCAGTTATTTATGCCAGTCAACAAAACCTGACAAGAGGAGCTGATGTACATTCCTACAACACAAGAGCGGCACAAAATTATACACTTCCAACCCATTGACTGACCCTGTTTGAAAAACAACCCACATATACCGGAACAAAATTTCTAAACATCCTACCACAAGAGGTCAAAAACACCACAAGACAACAGCAGCTCAGAAGAAAACTGACTACCTGGCTTCTTCACCACCCTTACTACTCAATTGAGGAATTCCTGGACTGGAAGAGAAATGATGAATCAACACCTTTTCAACCAACCTGAAGTAATACAAATTTACATTATTTGTATACCTATGTAAGGACACCATTCTAGTCTCAAAGATTATGCATAAAGCATATTGTCTATTGTCTATTGTCTATTGAAGTAAATGAGAGCATTAGCAACAAAAGATAAGATATGTTTTTTAACCCTTAAAAACTATTATTATTGTATGATTTAACAGCAAATAATCCCTTGCAACACATAAAATAACACGAATTGGTTGGGTATATTTTAGTAGTAAAGACAAAAGTGCAAAACCGGTGTTTTTGGGCCTAGTACACTTATACAAAATACACTGATCCCCTCAACGTCCACCCAAGCCAACCACCGTTAATTTAAGGTCAGCCCTCCCACTGGCTTTTCCACAGACTAGTGACTTGTTAAGTGTACACCAGACCGCAAAAATCCCTAAAGTTAGATGCGGGAATTAAACCAGCAACTCCAAGGCCAACTCTTGCATCCGAGAGTAGCACCTGACTTGATATCTTGGGTTTGCAGATATCGCTCGAGCGAAAACTTGAGCAGCGCTTACTCACATCACTTAGCAGCGTTGTAATGTGTTATGATTGTGACTTGTAGCACTTGGGTTACAAAAGTCTGATAGGTCACAACATATGTTCTTACTGGTCAGTAATAATTTAGTCTGCTACCTAGAAATGTGGATTATGTATCTAAAAGTAGAATTTCATCTGAAATTGGCATGAAAACAAGGTCAAAACCAAGGTGTAGATGATCAAATGATCAAATGTAAGATCCATCATTAACACGTTAGCTGCCAAAGGTATTTTTTGAAACTTCTCTCAAATGCCATGTAGGTCAGATCTGGCCGGCACCGTATATAATAGGTAAGACTTTCTGTCGGCCATTTATCTGACCGGCAACATCAAAAAGCAGGGTTATGTTAGGTTATGTTTTTTTTTACTATGTGCTGCGGTCTACAGTCAATTTGTTGAACTTCTAGCGATCTTGAATATCGCTATTTACCTACAAAAACGACTCCCGTTGTTGTCTACTTACTTTAGCGCGGGAAATTAATACTCAAATATTGACTTGTTGTCATGGTATTGTGTCGGCCAGAAATGGCCGGCAGTATTTATTATGTAATATCGATCATTTTGAAACTTACAAAATGAATATTAAATTCTTGTTAGAAAAACACATTTTACGTGATGGAGTGATTGTTCAAGGATTGAATAAAGGTACAGCCAATGATTTACAAATGTTTGGTTTAATTTTTACATAAATCAGACATATTAAACCTAACTATCATTTTTTTCAATAAAGTACATTTCCTTGTAAAATATTTAGTTGTGAAATAAAATAAAATTGTAAAAATTTGCAATATTGATAATAATTACAATGACACTTTGTTATAAAAACATGTTATTTGTGAACTTCACGAAAACAGTCTTTACATAAGTATGGCTTCTCAGGACACTGCTCACAAAATGTGTTCACTTTGCCCAGTTTCTTGGCCACATCACGTCCACTTACTTGTACAGCTTTTTTTGTAACACATTTTGCAGTACCTTTCTGCTTCTGGACCCTGTGTGTGTTGATACCCTTTCCCTCTCCAGTAAAGTTTTGAGATATAGTTCAAGATAATGGTGCCCTGTACCTTTTACAGGAGTAATAGTGTTATTATCTAGACCAGGGCTGCCCAACCTACGGCCCACGGGCCGGATCCGGCCCGCGAGTCAGTTTTATGTGGCCTGCCTTGTTGCCAAAACAACCAAATTTGTTTACAATCATTTGAAATATTAAATAAATACAAATTTTGAGAACCAAGTAGTCCAGCCGATTTCACGTATAGAACGAGTGCCTTATTCATTTGGGTGGAGTATGAGTGTTGAAAGAAGTAGTTGCAGACAGATTTCACTGACCTACGGTGGTGGCTGCCGGATGGCGAATAGAGCGCGCGTAAAGCCACGGCACAGCGCGCGGTGCGGCGACGTAACCCCTACCCAATTCAAGGTCACCACTCGCTTACGTAATTTGTATGTCCTAGTATCCTAGTAGGATTAATTAAAATCAATGTATTCAATTTATTGGTGACTTTTTTATTGTTCCCTCAGAATTAGAGCAAACATCCAAAAGTCTGGGGTTTATATTTATTTCTACTAAAAGAACCTAAAAACATAATATATTATAAACCTTTACCTAACAACTAATAAATAATAAGAAATTACAATAATCAGAAAACAAGGGCCAAATAACCTTAAAACGCATATTTTGCACAGATTTCTGGAACAAACCCCGGGCAATACGTTTTGTTTGGGGTTCCAAATCCCCTGGGATGTTGGCCCACCTGGCCATAAAGGCTTTACAATTTGGCCTTGGGTAAAAAAAGGTTGGGCACCCCTGATGTCTAGACCCATAAGTGAAACAGCCAGATTTTCTTTAAAAGTTGTAATTGACATGCAGTGCTTTTTCTGATGTCCGCCTGCTTGTAGGTCTTGCTTTCACAGCATTAGTGTAGGCCAGCCAAGAGTTTACAACAGCGGTTCCAAGAACTATTTTCTTCTGCTGCTTTATGGTACCATTCTTCTTGACTTTCGAACACAGTGCTATAAGATGAGAGTTGGTCAGACACATCGATGCCCATCTTTCCCTTGTTGTACTCAAATACTATCTCTAATGGCTTAAAAAATTGTCATTGCCTTTTTTGTCTATTTTTCCTGTGAGAACGTACTCTACTTCATGTTTGGTGGACAACATTCGCACTTCTCTCTTGTCCTTCCATTTGGTAACTACCAATACCATCTTCATTTTCAAGGGCTTTCATTTCTCCTTTTTTTATTTGTGCCTTCATAACATCGGCAGGGAGACCTTTCCTGTTTGCTCTCACAGTACCAACAAGGTGGGTTCTTCTAGCTAAAAGATTTTTGGCAAGTTGCACTGATGTGTAGTAATTATCTACATATAAGATGTGTCCCTTATCCAAGTTATGTTCCATGAGTTCCATGACCACTGAGGTTGAAACTAATTTCATTATTTTCATTCTGGATGGTCCCTTTACCATGTAAACTTTTATACAATAGGTATACCCTTGCTGGTCACAAAGTTTGAAAATCTTTAGGCCATATTTGTGGGCCTTGTTTGGGTATGTACTGTCGAAATGACAGTCTGCCCCTAAAGGGAATCATGCTCTCGTCTATTACGAGATCTTGGCCAGCAGATTTCTTGTTCAAAAAAATGTCGTTCATCTTAGAAATTAGGGGCAAAATCTTTGCGATACGCCCATCACGTTCCTCAGCAGCATGATCGTTTTAAAATGCCAAAAGCGTAGCATTAGCTGGAAACGGTTTTCGGCTCATAACTTGAGAAGCAACAGTATTCTTATACAAAAATGTTGCCAGACCAGTAGTCTGTTATGCGGGGATGATTAGACAAGCCCATCCATATGAGGATACCAATAAACTTCCACATTTCTACATCATCTGTGGGAGCCCATTTATAAGTCTAATACTTCGGTTCAACCTCGTTTCTCGCAATACTTTACTGGCATTTCTATTAGTCTCTACGACCATCATTTGTATAATGTCGTCAGTAAATGAAAGCTAAAGTAATAGTCTACAGGTTTAGCATCATGGCCATATTTAAAATGGTACTCAGAAGTAGAAGTGAAAAGAAATTCTTGTTGCCTACCTTTAAATTCAGTCCATTCATCCATCATCACTTCTCCGTCATTTTCACCAGAATCGCCACCGTTCATATCATTTGTCTCTATTTCCATTGTAGCCTCGCCTTCATCATCACTACTGTCATGATCCGATTCACTTGGCAAAAAGTCCGGATCTTCATTCCGTGTCGTCAACACTTGAACCTATGTTTTTCCTCAATTTCAATGTTGAGGTCTGGTTCACTGGACATTGGACAGTCCAAAAGTCTTTGAATTTGTTCTTCATTTACGTCTCTACTAACTCATAATGAAATCGTTTACACAAGTTTAGTTTCGTTTCAAACTAGGTTAAAAGAAAAGATTACGCACGCACAATGGTTATTAGAAGATACAATACACTATGGCGGGAACGCAGTGGAATGCACGGACGAGCAATGGTTACTGCGCAGAACAGTGGCTGACAGCGCTGACAGTGGCAGACGGCAGCCCTAACTGATACCAACATCGGCGCACAAAAATAGTCGCAACAGTGAGCAATATAGTGCCGGCCAGATCTGGGCGGCAGTGTTTATTTTTAATGAAAAATCACAACGAAAAATGTTGTGCCGGCCAGATATGGTCCGACGCTCAAATTGCATTATATTCAAGAGATTTCAATGCAGTTTTTGACAGAAATGAATTTTAACTAACAAAACAATTCGAGTTAATGAATAAAATAATTTTAGAAACTTGGCAATTTCGGGCGGTTGGGCAGTAATATGAGCGTGGCATTTAGGGCTAGTTTACTGCCGGTCAGATCTGACCTCCATGGCAGCTAACGTGTTAATGTAATGGAATCTGCCAGTAGTCGTGGATTAGTGATATCCACTGGATATGCAATCTGATGGATTTTGGAGGAAAGAGTATTTGGTGATGAAACTGTTTCAAGAGTTTTGAGAGCGTGCTATTACAAGTTTAGTTTGTATGTTCAAGAAGTGCTTCAGATGTTAGTTTTATGTATTGGGCAGAGGATTATTTGCACTGCAATAGACAGCTAATTGGTTATATCACAAATAAAAGATCATGATCTCTAAGAATTTAGGGAACTAATGAAATTATAATCAGGTTGATGGATTACACAAGTTTTGTAGGAACTTTGGGGTGAGTGGGGGTTGGTTGTGGCAAATTCGTTCAGGTCAGGTTGGGATGGACAGAACAATGATATGGTTGAGGTTTCTGTCTTCTCAAAAATATAGTGATAAGATTTTGAGTATGGAAGAGGTTTTGGGAATGTTGAAACCCTCTTTTAGTGTCTTATTGGAGCTACATAAGCCAGGGGGGAGGGTGGTGTGGAGAATCATGTTTTTGTACAATTTTAGATAAGTCTAAAGAGTTTACTATATTTGGCCAGTTTAATTTTTTTTTACAAAATTGTTGGGGTGTCCCCTCTTGTGTTTTTTGTGAACAAGTAGTATGGAGTTGATATCTTCAGTCAAGTGACTAGACTGTAGAGGAAAGAGCTTTTAGTGTTGTTGGGTAGAGAAATATAAAACAATTGCCTTTTAGGGCGGTGGGGTGGGGAGGTGGGAAGGATTTGAATGTAACCTTCCTCAAACTGAATCTCATTACCCAAAAATGTGATATTTCTGACTGTCACCATATTAGTTCAGGTAAATATTAGTCTCCTTGTGGATTCTATTTTTGGAAACAAATTGCCTTCAGCCATTAAACTACGAATTGTCTGATAAGAGCTGTCACAAATTGTTTTGTTTCTATGGACAGGAATGATACGGCCAGCACTTTAGATGCCCTCACAAGCCAAATCAAGTGGGAGGAGAGTCACCTGGGCAACTACCGCCAGATCTACCCCTCAGATAGGGATTCCAAGTATCAGCTGTTCTTCACACAAACCCAGAGCTCTCTGTTCCAGGAGACATTTGCGTCCCGTGCACGCGAAGAAGCTGGCCGCCTTCACCGTGAGGAGTTTGAGGTATGACTTTCATGGTTTTATTCAATGTTGTCATTTCAAGCTCTTAGCAAATCCTTTTTGTATAATAAATAACAGTGGTATAAAGATTGATCCTAGGGGAATACCGTATACAAAATAAGATTAGTGAGAGTAAATCCTCTTATAAACACACTTTATATTTTCTGCTCTTGGATAAATGAATTAAATATAATTAATTTGTATTAATTACCAGATGAAGCTTCGAGGTGAAGCCAATTTGCGGATCGGCAACAGATACAAACAGCCACATCCTGAATCTCCGCTCACTAAACCTAGGATCAAGAAACTGCCTTCGGTATGTATTCTCATTCACAGTAATGTTCTGTTTGTTAGTAATTTCAATTGTACCAACAAAGATCATTAAAATATAAACAAGAATTTGTACTGAATGGAGAGTAATTAATTGTAATTAGGAGATGGTTTTATATTATCGTCGGCATTGCAGACACATTCGTAACAGGTTACTGGCATTTGCACAATGTGTTGTGTTTTTAAACAAATTCCTTGGAATTTTACGGATAATTTGTAGTTGTTAGTTGTAAGAATCAAGAAAGAGATGTGTTTCACCTTATGTGGTACAGATATCATGTAAAAATTTTAAATTATATTTAATATTAAATTATAACTTATTACTAGAATAAATAATAGCAACAAATAACAATAAAAACAATAACTAAAAAATTGTTAAAATCATGGAATCATTAAAATTTAAGATCACTTAAATCATGTAAAAACAGCTATGATGGATACCTTAATAATGTTCAAGGAACAGAGCGCCATTTTCTACACACACCCTCACAGCCAAGTTCCTGTGCGTCACATTTATATTTTGATGAATCTCGGTTTTTTTTGTAAAAAGGCGCTACTACCAACTCAGCTGAGTGTTTTTTTTCAGGACCCAACAAGGCCTTCTTAAAATCATGCAGTTTGTCCATCAGTGTGATAACTCTTAATAGAGATAACTGTGGATATTTCTTCATAAATTCCTTTTGGTCCAGAGAAAACCTTATTGATATTGGGATCTAAAGATCAAAATGCAGTTTGTCCATTAGTCGTGATAACTCGTAATAGAAAGGTCCTAAAGACTTCATCTTAATATATCTTGGTCCAAGGAAGACGATATTGATATTGGGATCAAAAGATCAAAGTGCACTTTGTCCGTCAGTGTGATAACTCGTAATAGAAAGGTCCTAGAAACTTCTTCATAAATTCCTTTTGGTCCAGAGAAGACCTTATTGATATTGGGATCTAAAGATCAAAATGCAGTTTGTCCATTAGTCGTGATAACTCGTAATAGAAAGGTCCTAAAGACTTCTTCATTAATGTATCTTGGTCCAAGGAAGACGATATTGATATTGGGGTCAAAAGATCAAAGTGCACTTTGTCCGTCAGTGTGATAACTCTTAATAGAAAGGTCCTAGAGACTTCTTCATAAATTCCTTTTGGTCCAGAAAAGACCCTGTTGATGTTGGGATCAAAAGATCAAAGTGCACTTTGTCCGTCAGTGTGATAACTCGTAATAGAAAGGTCCTAGAGACTTCTTCATAAATTCCTTTTGGTCCAGAGAAGACCCTATTGATGTTGGGATCAAAAGATCAAAGTGCACTTTGTCCGTCAGTGTGATAACTCTTAATAGAAAGGACCTAGAGACTTCTTCATAAATTCCTTTTGGTCCAGAGAAGACCCTGTTGATGTTGGGATCAAAAGATCAAAGTGCACTTTGTCCGTCAGTGTGATAACTCTTAATAGAAAGGTCCTAGAGACTTCTTCATAAATTCCTTTTGGTCCAGAGAAGACCCTATTGATGTTGGGATCAAAAGATCAAAGTGCACTTTGTCCGTCAGTGTGATAACTCTTAATAGAAAGGACCTAGAGACTTCTTCATAAATTCCTTTTGGTCCAGAGAAGACCCTGTTGATGTTGGGATCAAAAGATCAAAGTGCACTTTGTCCGTCAGTGTGATAACTCTTAATAGAAAGGTCCTAGAGACTTCTTCATAAATTCCTTTTGGTCCAGAGAAGACCCTATTGATGTTGGGATCAAAAGATCAAAGTGCACTTTGTCCGTCAGTGTGATAACTCTTAATAGAAAGGACCTAGAGACTTCTTCATAAATTCCTTTTGGTCCAGAGAAGACCCTATTGATGTTGGGATCAAAAGATCAAAGTGCACTTTGTCCGTCAGTGTGATAACTCTTAATAGAAAGGTCCTAGAGACTTCTTCATAAATTCCTTGTGGTCCAGAGAAGACCCTGTTGATGTTGGGATCAAAAGATCAAAGTGCACTTTGTCCGTCAGTGTGATAACTCTTAATAGAAAGGTCCTAGAGACTTCTTCATAAATTCATTTTGGTCCAGAGAAGACCCTATTGATGTTGGGGTCAAAAGATCAAAGTGCACTTTGTCCGTCAGTGTGATAACTCTTAATAAAAAGGTCCTAGAGACTTCTTCATAAATTCCTTTCGGTCCAGAGAAGACCCTATTGATCTTGGGGTCAAAAGTCAAAGTGTAGTTTGTCCGTCAGTGTGATAACTCGTAATAGAAAGGTCCTAGAGACTTCTTTATAAATTCATTGTGGTCCAGAGAAGACCCTATTGATCTTGGGGTCAAAAGTCAAAGTGTAGTTTGTCCGTCAGTGTGATAACTCGTAATAGAAAGGTCCTAGAGACTTCTTTATAAATAAGTTCCTTTTAGTCCAAGGAAAATCTTCAAGAAACCTTCTTCATTGAAAAGATTTTGGGTTTAAAGAGTCAAATAGGTCTCTGTCCATCTGTTTGTTTACTCTTTCATTACATTTACTATGATCCTTCTAATCTGTTGTCGCGGTTTATTCTAAATTGCAAACAACTTTTTCTGAGTTATAAAATAAGTTACTTAGTCACTATTATAAGTTGTAGCATATTTGGAACTTTCTCATGTAAAATAAGATTGGTTGTCAACAGAGGAAGAAAGATTCATCCAACTCGTTTGAACCTGTGCCAATTGTTGAAGCCGAGGAGAAGGAGAGGGTAGCCCTCATGGCCCAGAGAGATTTTCTCATTCGTAGTTTCCGAGTTGTAGACCAGGTTAGACAAACAATTCATGTAATTACAACTATTCAAATAACTATATTTATTCATAAGCATTCACAGTACATCATAATTTTATGACAAGTGATTTGTCATGAGACTTGAAAGACTAACCTACATTAAAATCCTTAAAATATGGGTTAAAATCAAATAACGATAAGTATAATAAATGTAACAACAATTTTAAAATATGATATTATAACGACTTGGATTATAGATGTCCAAGACGATATAAAATATTTTTTGATTAGTAAGCTCCGAGTGAATATTCAGTAAAATTGATTACCAAATTTTTAACTATTAAATATTATCTGGTTTGTCTAAAATAAAAAATTCAGTTCTAAATAAAAATAATGTATTTATTTTAAACTGGCAAATTAAAAGTTCAATGTTTCAGAATTTTCATCACTCTATTTTCCACAAAGAATTGACAAACCGGTTATTAGTATTAAAAAGGTCCTTTGGCAAGAAATATAAATTTCAGTCAAATATATGAAACTAAAAATCAGAGCTCTCTTGTGAAATAAAATAATAAAGTTTTCAAATAAAAATCAAATACCACTTGAAAATAACTAAAATAAAAATGTTCACTTCTAAGTTCACTCAAAATTCAAAAATCAAACTTCTCTTTCCACTGGCTGTACCTTAACTTTCAAGTCTTTGCAATTCAGATACAACTCTCTCAAACAATTATTAAAATTCAATTCTTTTCCAATTAATAATTCACAATAAAACAGTTCAAATTAAATATTAATAAATTACTAAATTTCCAAAATTCAATTAAAGTTATTAACAAAGTTCAAATTTAATTCACTTTTCTTGCAAGTTTGAACCAAATGTAACTTGTTTGATTCTATTGTGCTTTATTGTTCATCCAGAATCAGTTATGCAGATTGCTCTGTAGTTTCTATAAATTTAATTTTTCCTATAAAAAAAGACAACAAAATTAATTTAATATCAGATCTGGAAGACTATTTCAATATAACGTACAATAAATTAAGTGCTTACCTCAAAATCCCTCGTGGAAAAAAATTTAGAAACACGCGCACTGTCATCAACTTAATTCACGAAAATTACCAAAAGAAGGGCAAAAATTATGAGCTGGCGGTTTTTATAGTTCCCCTTCTCCCCCTTCTGATGGACATCCGCGGCGTTCTCTCATTGGCCCAGCCGTATCCAACTTGAGAACAATAGCCCTCTCAGATCTGACGTATCTGCCGTACACAAGACATGTTCTGATCAATTCAAGGCAGTGAACCGCCTTCCTAACTTCTCACAATCTAATTAAAATTAAATCCCAATATTTCTTTCCCAAAAAGTTTTATTTAATTTAAGTTTTAATTAAAAAATTAACCAATGTAGCTTTAAAAACGCTACAGATATATTAAAAACTATAAAGGGCTATACATTAATAATTTTTGTTGTTGAGTTAAACAGTACAATAGAACAATAAATTGAAATTTGTCAAATACAAACGATAAATAAATATGATTAAAAATCAATTGAAACATATCGGTCTATTAATTATATTTATTATAGGACATTTTCTTGTTGATATTCTAACATTTCTGTTAAAGAATAGAATGCCCTTTGCTCAAGCCACTGATGTACATTTTTCTCTGAATTTACTTGGGTAAGTAATATCTCGAAGATGCATATGTTAAGTGTTGTAAACTTTCGGCTCCACATACTGAGGCAAACGTTCAAACAAAGTTATACTGTACTGATTTTATAACACTTTATGTGTTATGGCTATGGACTGTTTGAGTCTCGTTGAATGTGTTAAGTTATGACTTTCTGAACATGCTATCTCCAAGATATAGTGGCTGTAAAGCGTTACAATTTTAGATTGGTGAAAGTGATTTTGTGATGGGCACATGCCTGGTAGAATTCTCGCAGCCTTCTTTTGCAGGATGAAGACATTATCAGCGTGTCTAGAGATACCACTTACTGATAAGCCATAATTCAGGCGAGGAGAAATAAGCATGGTAGACAGCAAGTTGAGTTTTAATGTCGTATTTTCAAGCACTCTTAAAAAAATATGGAAGAAAGCTTTTTTTGTTAAATTTGAAATACTTGAATACCAATTTAATTTATAATCAATTTCAAAACAAAGAAATTTTACTGATTCTTGGACTGATATTTCAATTTCATTAGAGTTATAGATTTTATGGTTAAGATGAGAGTTCGCTGTTTTAAATTCAATTACTTGGGTCTTAGACACATTCATAGAGAGGTCATTGACAGAGAACTAATCCTTCAAACAATTGTGTTGTCTTTACAATGTTTTGCATAGAGGCAGTCCTCTCAGCCTTGCAAATCTTCAGCATACTGGTTAACCTCCATTTGTGTTCCATCAACCAAATCATTTGCATATACGAGGGGGTACCCAAAAGTAACCGGAATTGTATTGCTGGCAGCCGGCAGCGTGTAGTACACATTCCTGCCGCTAGGCGTGTGTCGCGCAACCCATTGCGAGCTCAGTGACCCCAGTTCCAGCAAGTTTAAGTGAACAACGTGCAGCTGTGAAATTTTGTTTTTTACTTGATAAAAATGCTGCAGAAACTATTTTAATGTTGAATACAGCTTACAAAGATGATGCTATGGGGAAAACTCAGGTCTACGAGTGGTTCGCTCGATTTAAAAATGGCGACATGTCGATTGAAGACAAACCTCGTTCTGGACGTCCATCAACCTCTCGAACGGACGAAAATGTTGAGAAAATTCGTGAACTTGTGCTCACCGACCGTCGACAGACAATTGAGGAACTATCAGAGAGTAGTGGGTTAACTTGGAGCTCGGTTCAGCGAATTTTAACAGGAGATTTAGGACTGAAAAGGGTTGCTGCCAAATTTGTTCCTCGACTTCTGACTGACCATCAAAAGGCACATCGAGTTGAAACTTGCCGCCTTCTGAAAGAACATCTCGAAAATGATCCCGATTTTCTGGAAAAGGTAATTACTGGTGATGAGTCATGGTTCTATGGTTATGACCCAGAAACGAAGCAACAGTCAAGCCAATGGAAGTCGCCATCTTCACCTCGTCCAAAAAAATGTCGGCAAGTCAAATCAAACATCAAAACCATGTTGATTTGCTTTTTTGATGCTAAAGGCATTGTTCATTCTGAGTTTGTTCCTCCAGGTCAGACTGTCAACCAAACATTTTATTTGGAGATTTTAAGAAGATTGCGCAACAGTGTTCGCCAGAAAAGACCCGATTTGTGGCAGACTGGAGACTGGTTCTTCCACCACGACAACGCACTGGCACACACAGCCATCTCAGTTAGGCAGTTTTTAGCCAAAAACGGCATGTTTTCCGCTGCCTCACGCACCTTACTCGCCTGACCTCGCTCCATGCGACTTTTTTTATTTCCACACATGAAAAGAGGCTTGAAAGGTCAACAATTTGACAACGTTGAAGAGGTTAAGAAAAAAACGAAGCTCGAGCTTGCAGCCATTTCTAAAGATGACTACAAAAAATGTTTTGATCAATGGAAATACCGTTGGGACAAGTGTATTAGTTGTAATGGAGATTATTTTGAAGGAGATAAGGTCGTATTGTAAAAAATTGTATAATATATAATTTTTATAAAATAATTCCGGTTTTTTTTTGGGTACCCCCTCGTATTATGAAAAGAGAGGGTACAAGAATGGAACCCTGTGGTACGATATTTTTTAACCCAGTGCTTGATGACTTGCATTGTAGGATTTCATGAATGACAGTCCAAGGCCTTAGACAGGTCACAGAGATCACTTACAGCCCTATTTAGCAATATAATAAATTAACAATTTATTTCAGGTATCCATTAATCAATAGCTTTTAATAACGAAATATATCTTGTATTTTCTCTTAGGTTGCCTCGGTGTTGAAGAAAATGTCTAACGAGAAGATCAAAGTTGGCGAAACGAAGAGCGAAACCAAACCACAACCACCTCCTCCACCTATGCCACCGAAGAAGCTGTGTTCTCTCCCGAATACCACCTGTACAGAGCCTTTGAATAAAACTGTTCAGGTATTACACAACATAGAGTAATAAAACGGTTTTTAAGAATTTGTAAGTAAAATAATGTACTGTGTGTTTTTATCACTACATACCACTGCAAAGTTGAACCATCTGGCTGCGTCATTGACTGATTTGCTTTATTTGGCACTTCCCACTAAGTCATAAATGTAAAATTAGAACATTCTGTACATTAAAAAAATTTATTCATTCATCACTTATTTAAGGGCATCAGAGCTGAAGGGTTCCTACGTTTTGTTATTGGAAAACAATTAAAAAATTTGTTTTTAAACCCATCTTCAAAAGTTCTGTAGTGAACCATACCTGTAAAGTTAGACTGTGTAAATAGGCCTTATATTAATTTAGGGATTTACGACTCAAAAATCCGGACTACAGAGTAACCACACCACAAGTCACGTAACAGACTTTGCTGAAGTTTCAAGTCAAATGTTCAGTTTGTTTTTAAATGCTTTAGCAAGATAACTTGCAAAAGACAGACAGACAAAAAGATGAAATGAATTTGGCCAGCCTCTCGAGTTATAAATTTGCAAAAATTCAAGTTTAATGCTCAATATGTTCTCGAAATATCATATGGACAGTTAGGTTTTTACCAACAATCAGTCAGTACATCTAAAATGTCAAAAATTAATTTTTGTTTAGATATTCTAAAAAATCATTACATGGAGACTCTTGCTACATTAGGATTAAATATAGCCAATATTTGCTACTAAAGAATTCTTGAAGTTGAACGAGTATCTCTGCATAAGAATGTTTAGTTCAGCTCCAGTTCATCTTCCATTTAGTGCGGCCTCTGAAGTCTAACCCTGTGACAGATTTGACTCCTGGTATGTGGAATCTACATCCATCTGAAGAGATCCAAAACAGTCGGCAATGAAGAAGCAACGAACTCTACATCGTTTCGACATCAGAGACTTCTTGACTATAAACAAATGTAATGAAGATGAAGTGGTGTTCTCATTGTATCATCAGGTACACAAAAAATTGTCAGATAGATGTTGATTCTGGATTCCAGGAGTCATATCCCTGACAGCGTCAGATTTCAGGTGCCTTATTAAGTGGAAGGTGAACTGGAACTGAACTTAACATTCTTATCGAATCAACCCTTCCCACCATTGCTCTACGTTATTTGTATTTCTGCATAATGAACATCTCAGAGCTTAATCTCTAGTTAACCTTTGTAAGTTTTTGAAGAGAAGTTCAACCTCACCCTTTACTTCTCTTTGTACTTAATTATTGTAGCTAAATAGGAGGAAGTAATATCAAATCCCTTAGCAACATCTAATATCTCTTTCTTTGGTTGTCTTCACTAACACCTTATGTTTAAATCCCGCTGTAAAAGAAGGGGTAAATGGAGAGGGTAATTTGAAGGGAAGTTTTAAAACTTGTTATTTTTGGGAATCCTTTATATTAGGACTCGACTATATTTTAAAATTAGTTCTGAAACACGTGAAAAGGACACATTTCAGAATGATTCTACGGTGAATAGACCAAATGGTTGGAACCCATACTAGTTTGCTATTGCTAGTGTTAGTGTATGTTTTAAAACCTCTCAAGTTGTATATGTTGTTATGTTTTCCCAGTTGTTAGAATTTATAATCTTGTTTCAGAAACTGCCACCGAAAGAAAACCAAACAAATTGTCAATCTGTTAAAGGAACCGTAATTGAACCTCCGACTACATTGCGTAAGTATATTTATAGAACTAAAGCCCTAAAATTGTAGTCAACTCCTGATTTATCAGTTAAGTTACCTTGGATGGCCTAAAACAGCAAGGAATTTAATCCATTTTCGTCTTCATTACGTTCATTAATCATGTACGATTTGTAGGTTAAGTACTTATTAAGCTGACAGTGTATTTTCAAATTACGTACAGATTTTCCTTGAACTTTTTGATCAGGTATGGGAAAAATTCTTCCAAAATGTCTCTATAATGATTAAACTCTCAGGCTAGAACTAACATGGATTCTGTATTATCTTTTTCTCTAGCACAGAGTTATTTATGTCGGAAACAACCTCATAAAAATCTGAGTAAAGCATTGGAACAGAAAATGGACTCCCAAGAATTATCCAAAGGTAAACCATTTTATGTTCTGTACCAGGTGTGGATAGTTATGAGTAATTGATTTGTTGTTCCAGAAGCAGCCAGTAAGGCGGAAGCGTACTTCAATGATCGATGGCACACACCGAAAACTCTTAGTGCCAAAACCTCTTCCTCTGTCTTCCCGAACAAAATGGCTCTGGATCCTCCTGTACCCGGTGAGAAGTAGCAGGGTTTGGTTTGGTTGTATTGTTTTTGTTTTGTACTTGTTCCTTTTTTTGTTTTCTTTGTTTTCAAATCATAATAAATTTAAAGATAGTAAATTTTCATGGCCATTTGTTATTTTTCAGTTCATCTATTACAAATTTTCATTTACTAATAGTTAAATAAATAATGTTAAACCATGGTATACTTGAAAAAAAAGGATGTTTATATCAATCTTCGCAACTTTTAATCATGAAGTGAACAAATAATGTACTTTTTGGATATTGAAAGTTTTCATTGGATCCAAATCATTTGTTCACTCCCTTAAACGAAGCCAAAGTCAATCAAGATTCAGAGAATCATATTACAGTCACATATGAGAGAAATTAAATTGTCAATTCCATTTTTTAACATAACTCCTGGGTAATTTACACACAGCATGTGAAACACTGATGACAACATTTAAGTATCTTAACCTACGTCACAGTTGGAAGGTCCTGAAATGGCTGGTTTTGTTTGAGTGTTGTACATGTGTACTTTAAAAATATCTCTAAAAGTATACATTTATTACAATCCTATATATGTAATACATCTTTTTCCAAAAGATTTGTAGTCTAGATAATTATAATGTATAAAACTCAATGTTATCAAAACATTTGGTTTTCATATTGGTGCGAATACACTCGACAGGGCATTATGATATGACAAAAATCAAAATATGAAACAATCAAAATGTTCAATAGTTAATTTTAAGGTGGCATTTTAATTTGTTCTGTTGTGTTTATTTTAGTACTACTTGTGGTGTGAGCATATATTATTTTTGTTTATATAACTGTGGATTAGAGAACATCATAATCGTGTGTAATGTGTCAGAAGAATTTAGCGTTTTCAAATCGCTTAAAGGTGTAACTGCAAAAATACAAAGCAATATCAGCAGAACCAGACCCAGACTGAAATTAACATTGTAAATATAGGAAAACAAAATACACCATTGAAATCAGTAACTCTTTGTTTTGCCTGAGCACCTTCTATGTTTGACAGGATTAGATTTGACCATTGCCTTCAATATTTTTTCCTAAGACAAACATCATGTTGATGCTTGCGAATCAAGAATGAATCGGGAAAGTTTTCAACGTAATTAAAAACATTATTTTGGTGTGCTCCTGATGAGACAGTGGTACCACCTTTTCATCTATATTACATGGATAGTTGCTGGGTAAACTAGACAGACTTCTTTGGTAGTCTAGGTGTCTCTGGAGTCGAAACAATGTAAAGAGTTCGTTTTGAACGTCTTTGTGACTGATTTTTTTTTATCTCTTCAGACAGCTGACGTGGACTCCAGATTCCAGGAGTCAAGTCTGTGATAGTGGCAGATTTCAACGCTACATTAAGCGGAATGTGAAATTGAGCAAAAACTGGACATTATTTTAGTCTCATTCTGTTCTTTCCCATGAGTCAAAAGCTTGTGTGAGGAGAAAGAATCATAACAGTAAGAGTTAGACAATACTTACAAAAAGTGCTCTGGTAGAAATCAAAATGGTTAAAAGATTAGAGTAAAAAATGTCCATGTATCTCCTCCATGTTTGTAAGTAATCATTGTTCTTAGATGAAGTTCAAACCATTTTTAAAATTTTTTACTTAAATAAATAAAAAATAAGAATTTCTAAAAAATGTTAATTAGAAGAAACAACTGTTACATATGATGTGATTCCTGAAATGAATTAAGGCATGATAATTTCAGTAGTGCATAAAATATATACCTAAAAGGAAAAATTATTATAATTAAAATTGGGGGTAACATGTATTGTGATTGATGAACCTAAATTAATCATATTATTTTAAACACGGCTTATAAAAATGTTGAATGTAAAAGACATCAGTACAGATCTTATAAAAACTGTGTGTTTCATTAAGAATTCGTCTTCAAAATAATACAATAATAATTTTTATTTTTTATTTTTATATTTACAAATCATTGACAATGTCAGAAATTACAGCACTCAGCTAGGTCACACAGCATGTTAATTACTTCTTACTACTGAGAGAACTGAAGGAAAGAAATTTTTATTTTCAAACCATAAAAGGTATGTTTTGTGTATAGCATACTAAACATACTGTAATGATATGTTTGAAAGCCTAAGGTTGTTCATAGAGAAGGAAAGTTGTAGCCACCAGTAACGTTCTCTTTTTATAAAGTTAAACGCAACAAGTATCTGATCCACCTGTCTCCTAACAAGAATGTGCATAACAAGAGAAAAGTGTTGTTTACACTTTTGTCAAATGCCATAATGTTATAACTCAGTGGCTCCAGGTTTATCCGAAGTTCTTGAAACCATTGCACATAAGTAACATTGGTAAATGACAACTGTATGCCCACTTTGACCTGTAAAAGATTAAACTTCTCGTGAGTCCTTGTTTAAAGCCTGTTATTGACGATAGATGATTTAAAAGGATAATAGAATTTCGGATATTTGCCAATGTTATTTGTTACTAAAAAGCACTATGTTTTGAGGATTGAGATGTATCGTCGTCCTCTGGTGTCAAAAACCTTAATACGAACGGTTGAACACGTGCAAAATAAAAAACTCAAAATTAAAAATTGAGAAAATAATTTTGCTACACACTAAAATGAATTTGACAAATTTTTTTATACCAAAAACTTTGGCTGTACCTAACTGGTACACAAACGGCATAAAGTCCAGACTGGTTACAGAGAACTCAAGTGATGTGACTACATATAAACAAGAGCAGTACACAACACACGTCACATGCACCAGAGAAGGTGAAATACTGACTTGTGACTCTTTGACACTCTGCTAGGTGTAGTGACTTTGGTGAGTGATTTGAATGCAAAGGTAGGTAGTCAGGTGTTGAGACAGCTAGTCATTAAAGATGGTTATGAACCTAAAGAACAATGTTCAGACCAGTAACATTGTAATGTACATGATCGCTTGGTTGTATCTCGTAATTTTAGAGTGCAGAACTCTCAGTGAGCTTAGGCCTGACATCTCAGCTGCTTAGAGGGTATATATGACCTTAAGTAGATGAAATGATTACAGAAAAGCTGTGAGGATATGCGAGGTCATTCACCTATTCAATGTTTTGAAGTTGGATAATTTCCACTAATGATGAGCTTACCTTTCCTTTTGAGTGAGCTGTGGTAACCGTTCCTACTGTAAACATGTCATTCCGTTGACAGTGAAAAGAACCTTTGATCACAATAAGGGGCTGGTGTTACTACAAAAGTCATAATGTATACATTATTTGTATGTATTTATAGTAATGACCTTCAAAGATGACATCTTTTAATGCACACTATAAAATTTTCATAGCACAAATTCAATACAGTGGTTTTCAGATAAAAGGAAATTACAGGAATTAGGTTCAGTAACGCTACAACGTTGCTCGACCGTGCAGTGAGGAACGATAACGTTCAGTTCAGTTGATTTGTGTAGTGATGAGTGGTTTCAGGCAAATCACTGTAAAGAGCTTTTCCCAACAACCCTGACCACAGGTCAACCTGTGATTTAAGAAGAGTAGTGATAAAATCACATGTAGTGATTTAAGTTTTATCAGTAATTTATAATCAGGTAACTGCACCTATCCCTCTAGGAATATCCTATCCCATAAGAACACGTTTTCTATTTACATCCTCTTTTCTTGATTTCTGATTGTTACTGCACATAATGTATTTGTATGGTACGAAGGGTTGATTCATTGTGAATTTTGAGTTTAGCTGCGAATCCCCTTTCTCTTAGTGAAGCGCCTGGAATTTTACGCTAACAGACTTGACTCCTGAAATCTGGAGCCATGTTCGTGTCTGAAGAGATTCAAATAAAAACTTGTGAAGATGAAGCACAAAATGAACCCTTTACACCATTTCTATGCCAGAGACACCTAGACTACAAAATATAGTGTAAGGTGAAGAGGTATTTTTATTTAGCTTCATTAAGAGAAAGGTAAACTGGAGCTTAACTCAAAATTCTCTTCTGATTGTTGTCAGCAAAGCAAAGAATTAAAGGTACTTTCTTAAACATCAACATTCAAAATCACAAAGTCTTAATAATGTTTAAGGTATTACATACCTTGTACTTATTTGGTGTACTGGTAGTTTGAACCTAGATTTACAATATCAGTGTTTTATTCTTTACTTCATCTACTAGGTTGTGGTTCAGTTACATTTCCCATAGGTTATTTTCGGTAATAGTACTTTAATAGTTGTGATTAGAAGTGTTTGATTTTTTTTTAATGATTGACACTTAAAAACTCAGCTTGAACTAGCCTACCATGAGTATTGTTGTGAATTTATCAACTTATATATATTCTAGTAACGAATTGGATTTGTAAATCCATTTTGTTTTGATAAGCTAACCTGGAATATCTAACAATTGGATTATTCTTTTAGTGATGTAATCTGTGTTATAAAAAATTTTGTACTGTAATCTGCATTTTTTTTAACGTTGAAGGACAGCAATGAATTGACTATCAATATAATGATGATGCCATAAATAGTCCTTATATTTTTATGGGACACAAATTCCACCAATAAAAGTGGTGTCTGTGTCTGTTTGGAATTATAAAAATATACAATCTTTTGTGTATAATTAAGAAAAAATGGTTTGAAAATAAATCAATAAAAAAGAAATACCTTTTATTGCTAGGATTTTCTTAGATACATCTGTTTCTTAGAACAACTTTTATAATTTAAATCTAATAGTATCATTACTTACTATGCTAAAAAATATTATTATAAGAAGACTCTGAGTGTCTTTATCTTGTCGCAAAGAGACAAACTCTCGTCACTAAGCTTTACCAATTAGAAGGATATTATAATGAAACAACTGTTTTGTTACATTAAACAATGATAAATAGACACAGAATTAATGTTATCATTTCCCATCATCTAACAATAGTAAAAATAGTATTTTGCAATGATACAAGAACACTGAAAAATATTTTTATTTAAACATGTACAAGTAAGAAAGGTGTGTAAATGAAGTTTTTCTTAGTAATAATAGTTTTATTTAAAACAGTAAGTACAAATTTTTAAAGTTGTATAACAAACAAACATAACATGAAAAGTAGTTGTTATACTCATTTGTTTAATACAAATTTTACATCAGTGTTTTGGAATATAATCATCAAATAAATCACGGAAGTACAATTTCCATTTTACTTTTGTAAAATAATTTAGAAAACGTTTACATATCCAGCCTTATTCATTTTTAGTAGAAGACCAAGTGCAGCTAAAAAAGAAACTCGCATGTTTGGTCAATATTAAGAACATCAGAGATATTGAAAATTACCTTGTTTAAAACTGTTAAGTTAAACCATGTAAGTGAATTAAACTGTATTGACATTGTCTGGCGCTAAATTTATTTTGCCACATTGAAAAATCCAGACTCAGCAAGTATGTGCCTCTAATATTCCTGTACCAAATTTATTCTGTTGTCCAAAGAATATCTTAAGTATAGTAAAAATAGCGCAAATTAAATATTCCCCCTTGATAACAAGACCAATCTGTCGCGCAGGGTTACAAGTGATGTGTAATGAAGCAACAATACGGGTGCGACCAGATCTGCCTGCGTCTGCGCAGTGGCCCACGCTCGGTGCCAAGAGTACCAAGGCGCACATCGCTCGGCACTTCTCCAACACCGTCAAGATTCACGGGCTCGAGCGGCGACTCAGCAGTGAAAAGTTCATCTCCTTTCATTGAATATTTGCTCAATGTTCAGCCTTGCTCATCAAAGACTCTGTACGGTTTTTTGTTTCTATGTGAATTTTAGTATTGTATTGTTGAAATTAAAGAATATACAGTTTTGCAGTTGTTGCATTATTCGATTTTTGTTCTTTGTCATTACATATTGTAATCCAGCAGTGTTGGATGTTTAACTTTTTTCCAAGTATTCATGACACCCAATCACTTCTGGTTGGTTTATACCTTCCAGTTGAACCTACCACTGGGCACAGCAAAAACCAATGTGTCACTTAAATCAGGGGAACCTTATGGATGTCCAGGAGTGGCACATCACTAACCTCAAATTTTAAGAATCTGGGGCACAAGGGTAGTTCGATTGGTCTAGTCTACTTTGATAGATGACTGTTGGAGTTCGTTCCTTAAGAGTCAAAGGCTCTTGATAGCCTACATATAAGGGTGTGCCACCTCCTGCCTGCTTTGACTGGAGAGGCTGGTTCAGAGCTGGCTTCCCCTTCTTCCGAGGGGCCATGACTTGAGATTAGTGCCCTAAGTTCTTCCTCATAGATATCAACAGGAGGCGGCCCTACCTCCTGGTGGGGGGGGGGGGGGGTGGGGGGGGGGGGGGGTGGGGGGGGGGGGGGGTGGGGGGGGGGGGGGGTGGGGGGGGGGGGGGGTGGGGGGGGGGGGGGGTGGGTGCTCCCCCACACTTCAGTGCATTGGTTACGAACGCTTGGTTACGAACAAAAATTTGGAGATCGGTGGATATGCCGGCAAGGACCTTTGCTGTGGCCTCTAAGGAGTCCAAACCTGACACCCTGTAATTTTTTTCTTGTACATCAAAAGTGTTGTTTATTCACAAAAATTCACGGCCTGAAACACATAAAACACAGGATTATGAAGCAATGACAATCATAAACGAAGAATTAATAACGAATGTTTGGAGAGAAGTTGAGTAGGCTATTGTTTGGACATTTGTCGAGCGACTAAGGGTGCACATATTGAAATAGATTAATTATGTAAAAAAACTGTTTGAGACGACAAATTAGATGAATAAACTACATTAACTGTAAGTAAGTTGGCTTTTCTTTAAACCATGTTCGAAACCGCACAATTCTTTTATGATAACCCGTTTGAGATATATATATATATCTCAAACATAAAGATATATATATATATATCTAAGGGATATATATATATATAGTCTCTTAGAGCAGTTTCAAAAGAAAACTACAATTTTTTTCGTACAATATTTCGTTGTAATTAACAAACTTTTTCAAGTACACTTTTAAAATATACATAGAATCTATATATATATATAATATATATATATATATATAATATATATATATATATATATATATATATATTATATATAAATCAAACGGTCAGACATATAAATAAATGTGTTAGATCAGCATCCGCTAACTACTGTATATACCAATTCTTAAATTGTCAACTTTCGGTGTTTTATGTCGTTGTTCTACAATGATACAACTATTTATCATTTATGTATCTGATGATCAATTTTAAGTGTTTCAAGCTCGTAATTTGAGGAAAACATTTTGAAAATATTTTTAACCCTTTCAATACAAAAAAATTTTACAAAATTTATTTTTGAAAAATTTTTTTGAGGTGCAATTTGAACATATAAAGTTACCCTCTCTTAGCCCCCTTTGCCATTTTTCCAAAAAATTTTTTATAATAATTTGAATTTGAAATATTACTTTTTAAAATGTTCCGCCTTCATTATTTTCCAACGCGTTTATCATAGCTGTTCAGTTGTAAGGTAGCGGTTTTTTAATATGCAGGCGTTACTGATCAAATTGTAACGTTAGACAAAGATAGGCCTCAGATTTTATTTTAAACATTACACTTTAAACCACTGTGTTCAGCAAAAGATCACCAATTTAGTATGTTTAAATATAGAATTCACTTTTAAGTTTTAATTAAATTATGTAAGAACTGTGTCTTTAATGTACAAAAGTATATAAATAGCTCTTTGATCATTTTGCTTCTTACACGTGTTTTACACTAATTACAGCGTACATTTTTACACTACACCGTAAGTCCGAGAGCAGTATTTTACAGTTAAAAATTCATTTAGGAAATTCTGCTTCGTTAATCGAATATACTAAAGGTACCCGATCGCACCCGGGGTGGAATCTAGACGCAAATTCAGTTAGCCGCCCCTGGTTTCGTATTTCTTTATTAATCCAGGAGGCGCTGGTAACCAAGGTACAGAGGCAGTGGCTGTGGCGGTGGAATCTAAGTGGCATTGATATACTGAAGTAGTAGGGCTACCCCACTTACACCCCGTCCCTTTGTACCACCACGGCTGCTTTAGCCCTTTTTGTGTACAGTACTACATGATCTCTCATAGCCCTTACATATGCCTTTTCCTGAATATAAATAAATTTAGTCCTTCGCCTCAGTTAATTATTATTATAAATAAATTGGAGATCAAAATATTATTTTGTTATTACAATCATAAGAACTAATTAGGTTTAATTTATTTATATTCATTTTCAATATCATTTCAATTATTTTTTGGCTGAGCGTTAGCGAAGCCTATTTCTCGAGGGACTAGAAAAACTTCATTCCTATAGGCTATATCTGTCTTATTCACACGATATCTCGAAAACGAACTGATCTGTAGAATTAAAATTTTTCACAAAGCTTCATTTCCATACAGGGTGTCCAGTAAAAGTGGGATTTGTTATGCACATAAATATTAGCAAAAAAGTTCATATGAATGTATGCCCTAAGATTTATATTTTCCATCCATCTATCTGTATGTGTCTGTTATCGAAAAAATCTTTTCAACCAGTTGAGATAAAGTTACGTAACATGAGAATTGTTTTGACCTATGGTAGACCTTTTTGAAAATAGGTTTCAAAATGGCGTACTTTAGTCGAGTTTGAGTTATTTTGATGGAAACAATTTAAACGTTCGCCATTTTGAAACGGTTAAAAGGATTTTATTGATATCTTATTTTCAAAAAACTCTACCAAAGGTTAATATAGTTCTCAAGTTCCACAACTTTATCTCAACTAGTTATATAGATATAAGTTTTTGATAAAAAACACATACAGACATATATACGAAAAACTAAAGGTTATATAGGACATAACTTCATATGAACTTTTGTGTTAATTTTTATGTGCATAACAAAATCCTACAGTATTGGAACACTTTTACTGAACTCCCTGTATAGGTAATACTGTACTCGATGGTACATATCACCCTATAGGATTTGGCTGAGCGTTAGCAAATACTTTTACATTGGTGTTATGGGTAACCGTGATGGAAACGAAAAAATAGCGGAATAAATACATTTGTAAACTAAATACGCCTATAAGAGATTCAAACATTGTCATATCAACACATGTAACTTAACTACCCCAATACATACAACATTATGTTGCAGTTTCTTAGTGTGTAGACTTTTATTATTTAGAGACTGATATGAAACCAAATTTAATAAACAAAAATCTGAATCTATTATATGGCAAGGTATGTATACTAAAATTTCATATGTAAACTGTTCCAAAAAATTTCATTTCTACAAGAATGTGTTTAATTTTTATATATTTTTTAAGGAGAAGCCGATCCCCTTTTAACCCTTATTCTGCCCATCCCCACGGGTCACTAGCCTGTGCGAGGATCTTATCAAACAGAATAAGAGGGAGAGTCGATACAGTACAAGGTCAACGGTACTGATAAAAGTGCAATGGTCACAGACAGGATTCGAACCTGCGCTATCTCTAACTCCAAAGTCCGTCTTAGACCGCTCGGCATCCGGCACTCCCGATAATACAGGAAATGATGCGTATCAACTTCTTATTCCGTATGATATCCTTGTCTGTGTACAGGACATGTCGAGAATAAAATGAGCTTAACCCTACAACCCCCCCCCTCTCCTCCCTGTAATGCTGAGGAGGAAATTGCTAGTCTGTTATGAAACCCATAAAAGGCATGTTATCGTATTCAGCCATCAAAAAATAAGGGTAGAAAGAAAGCATGTAATAAATGTTATTTTCATTCATGTTTTAAATTGCCTTTGATAAGAAATAAAACATGATTTTTTTCAAATTGGTTTTTTTTACTTTTACTTTGCGATTGGTAGAATTTTTCAAAACCTTTTTCAATTTTTTATTTAGAATAATATTGTTTCCAAATGCAGTTAATTTTATCACGAATCTCCACTATTTCGTTATTTGGAAATACATTTCGTATCATTAAAATTCACCCTACTTGGATTGTTTTAAATTAATCCCGCTGCCTGGAATCGATATGGAATTTCACCGCAACATCCAAGGATTGTAATTAACTCATTAATTAATTTATCGATCATTTGCTTAATTGGTTTTAAAATAATTGTGTTCGTTCTCACTCCCATTGTAAATACCTCCCCCTCCTGCCAACTACACGAGATATGGTAACGACTTTACACCATCGGGGCGCCATAGGCGTTTCTCTACAATCATTAGTCCACTGTATATGTATGAAGCCGCAAAGGCTTGCTAGCTCTATGGATTTCCACTTTGAACGTCTGTGGTCCCATGGGCCATTGGGGATGCAGCACCTTTGAAGCGAGATTCGACGCCCGTTTGACACCGAGTCTCAAATTGCCACCGAATTCAATCACCCCCCCCCCCCCCACCGACATACCCACCCTGCCACCTACCACCCTGCCCTTTAGCATCACTTTAAAACGTCACTTTGAGCTGAACTCACGTCATTGTGCCAGGCCGTCTGGGGAGTTGGGAAATTCGCTTCTGCGATGCACTGCAGTTCTGCTGGTAGCACTGCAATCTCTTGACGTTCATTTAACGCAGTTGCAGAAACCGTACTTTGGTATTATCCGAACTTTGGTATACTTTGCTATTTTTGGAACAGTTTTTTCCTCCCGGGGACCTAAAAAACTAGATTAATATAAAGAACAGACTGTATTTGACTTAGTGTGAACAGAAACAGAGTGGTCTACTTCTCGCCGAAATCGCTTCCTTTTGGGAGGCAGCAAACAAGAATATATTGTCATAATAACATGTAATTTTGACACTAAGTCAAATAAAGTTTTCAATTAATGTTGCTTTTTTATGTCTCCGGTAAAAAAAACTATTCCAAAAATAGTGGTGATTGCTTGCTTCAAGAATACTACAGTTATCACACTCTGTGTGCACTACTGAGAAACAAAGTACAATATTTAGAAACGTAATCCTGCATGGAAAGACGACAAAATTTCTAAAATTTAATTGGCCAAGCGTTAGCGAGTTTTACATTGGTCTTATGCGTACCCACGATGGCAACCAGAAAATAGCAGAATAAATAGATTACAAGTGGATAACACTCTTACGAGATTTTAACATGTGACACAATTAACACATATACTGTTGCTTATTCGTAAAGTAAAAAGAAAATTTAGTAGAGTGGAAAGTCAATGTTCACAGTGGAGTCGGTGGCGGGATTTTACTTCAGCGCACTCTTGTGTTATAGTACCATTCTTAACTCGCCAGAACTATTATTTATTATTTACTAGCAGTTACCCGCGGCTTCGCACCCAATTTTCTGTTGAAAAACTGGACAATATGTCTATGTATTCTTTTTCTATGACATAATAAACAGTCTAGAGATAATCGATAGTCACTCAAAGCTATTCCAATCTCCTGATCCAATTTAGATTTAAGTATAAAGAACAGAGGTTTGGGATCCTGAAGTCGTAAAGTGAAACAGTTTTTATAAGATTATTATTTCCCTCCCACATTCCATGATAACTTATTGAAGTTCTTCGATGGCTTCAGTAACAATAAGAGTTAGCCTTTTTATCCCAATGACAAAAGTGTATAGTACAACTAAAAAGTTGCTGCGGTCAATATGGGTCTGTTCTGGTCGTTTAAATTCACCCCCGGTGTTTTGGCATAATAAGTGGCCCGCCATTATCTTTTTATTTTCATTAGCAATATAAACAGACGTTTCAGAAAGTTTGTCGAATTATAGCTGTCAACAGCTGTTTAGTGCCAGTTTAATTTGAATTATGAAACGTTATTACGTTTCGTTCTTATAACATTCGAATGTAAACAAACTAATTTTTCAATTTGAATTCGACTTTATTTGGTGAAATTAATGTGTTATGGGAGGTAAAAAATTATGGTTGCCTGTAAAGTCGGTTTTACGGGCGAAGATTTTACGTGACAACGTCTTTTTCTCGGTAGAATATTTATTGATATGAATATTATTAAATTGCACAATAGGAACAAGGAATTGAATGAAAATAAGAATTGCACAAATTTTAACTATAGAAATATATTTTGTTTACTAAAACATTGTACATAATTTGAAATTAATTAAAATTTGTTATTGTAAATGGTAAAGTTGAATAAAACATTTACTCAAATTGGAATTTGAAATTCTTGCTAAACACAGTTAAATTCTAACTCCGCGCGTGGTGATTGGTCGGTTTAGTTCGTTTGTTTGGTCGCACTGTTATGACAGGTTAGAGGTTATAATTTGTTATTTTAAATGTTTGACTAGCAATACGCGCTGTTTCTTCTCAATCGACTGAATTACGATTGATTGCAGAGTGATTTAAACTAATAATTTACTTAACACTATCAACATTTGTCAATAGTATGACATAACCTATAAACTCAGTTTCTCAACTTTTGTGTCAATCTAACAATTAATCAATCAATCATAGTTTACGATAATGAAATATCAGTGTACAATTATTTACCTTTATTGTTGTAGTTGTTGTAAATGACGAATCTAAGCACTCCACATTTTCACGAATAAACATAGTTATCTGCTTTATCCCGTGCGGCGGACCCACAGTTATCTGCTTTATCCCGTGCGGATCCCGTGCGGCGGACCCACTGGACGGGCATCGTAACGTTACCGGGCGTTACACTTTTTCATGAGTGACTCCGAGCTGCAACCTAATTTAAGACGTTGTCACGTCAAAAGCACTCTAAATGTTAATTCAGACCAAAAGCTATACCTGTTCCAAATTTCAGCACAATCCGTATAGCAGTTTCAGCGTGATTCGAAGACAAACCTCCAAACATCCAAATATCCAAACATTCAAACTTTCGCATTTATAATATTAGTGGGAAGCACTGCTATGAAATCTAACTGAATGAACAAAAATGTGAATGTATCATGTGGTAAGATATCTAGAGAAATATTTAAATTTAGATTCTCATTTTTATATGGAACTTCATATCTACATAGGCAACACTGAGTTCGGTGATGGTGTATGTCACTCCATGGAATTTTGCTGAACGTTACCAAATACTTTTACATTGGTCTTATGCGTTATCACTATGGCAAACTAAAAATAGCAGAATGAATACATTGTGTAAACAAGAAGAGGACAATTTTATGATATTTTAACATTAACACGTGTAACGTTGCTTACTGATGAAGTAAAAAGAAAATAATAGTGGACTGAAAATTTAAGCTCAAAGTTGATGAAAAAATTTTATGTCAGCGTATCTTTGCGTCATACTAAATTTCCTAGCTCCTAACGAAACCCGATGAAAAAATGTGAGTGTATCATGTGGCAAGATATCTCGAGAAAGATCACCTGTAGACTTTAAGTTTTGGCATGGAACTTCAATCCTACTTAGACAAGAATGGAATGAGTTCTATGACGGTGACCAAACTGAGTAAATTCAATGACCAAACATAGAATTTAGTTGAGAGCCATCGAAGCCTAGCATTCACCTAAATATAAAAAACTTGACACAATTTCTCGTTTCTTTGATTGAAGCTGTTTTGACAATGGAAGGATTGTGAAAAGAAACGAGATTTTCCCGGACATTTGCCATCCTTCAGTGACACAATACAATCAGTAACACTACGTTTCCAGATCTACAATCTGATCCCTTCTTCAGGCAAATGACTAGACTAATGCATGACTACAATCTAGGCTAAAGTAAACAAAACATACCAGAGCTTTGTTACACGGATAAGTAAGAACAACAAAAGCCATGTTGTGTGTCTATTCCATGCATACTAACTCTAAAACATGTTCTCAATAAAAACTAAACACTTATTATGAAAACTGAAGTACAGAATAGCCTACATGTCACAATAGGTCTGCATTCACCGGTCAACCAAATAGAACGGGGGTATAAAACTTCCTTCTCAGTATGATGTTTGTATAGGTATCTATTTTTTTCATATAGCATTATTGTTACACATATCCAATAGCGGTTTTAATTAATTTTGTCATAAGTATTTAATGAAACAAAACATTTTAAATAATATGTATATGTATATATTCATCAAAATGTATTTTTAATATCAGTTGGAAGGTTCCCAATATATTCTTGAAAGAGGAAAGTTAGAAAATACTTGACAATGGGGCAACTGTGAAACATAGTTTTAAGTTGTGATTTAATTAGATACTCTAGCTACGAAAACCAATATAGTTTTATTGTATTGTGATTGATGTGTTCTTATTCATTCTAATTAATTTTAATTTTCTTTACTGATAAATTCGGCTATTATCATTACTTGTTTTTCTAATTATTAATGTTTATTTGTATTTCTGTTATTAGGGCCTAACCCTTGTAATTTGAAGATACTATTTAAATTTGTGTACCCATATAGTTTAATTTAGTTGGATATATTCTGTATTACATCAGTTGAAATGAAATAAAATTTAAAATATTGTATTTTTTTTTTTTTAATTTACTTTACATCCTGTTTTGTCCAGAGACCAAAAGTCAATTCGGATTCTTTAGGTACGTAGCCTAGTTTTCGTGAAATCGATAGAGAAATTTCCTCTAACAAAACAAATTATTGTCAGCCAAAACAAATTATTAGTGAGGTCGAAATAGGATGGTATCAATATGGGTTAAAATATCAAACAAAAATCTTTCTCGGAGCATATATTTTTTAGATTACCTCACTAAAAACCAATCACGTAAATAAAAGTCAAACCAGGGTCAGCCAACGATATGAGATCGACTATTTGGCATAAAATAACGACTTATAGTCTCTTTACCTCGTTGGCAGTCGATGATCACCAATATGGGTTAAAATATCAATCAACAATCTTTCTCGGAGTAGGCTATATATTTTTTAGATTGCCTCACTAAAAACCAATCACGTAAATAAAAGTCAAACCAGGGTCAGCCAACGATATGAGATGGACTATTTGGCATAAAATAACGACTTATAGTCTCTTTACCTCGTTGGCAGTCGATGATCACCAACATGGGTTAAAATATCAAACAACAATCTTTCTTGGAGCATATATTTTTTAGATTGCCTCACTAAAAACCAATCATGTAAATAAAAGTCAAATCAGGGTCAGCCAACGATATGAGATGGACTATTTGGCATAAAATAACGACTTGTAGTCTCTTTACCTCGTTGGCTGTCGATGATTACTTGTGTGACGGTTGGTTTTATACTATCAATCTAAAAAATATCGCGTGGCTGCTGCTTGGATGGGTGACCGCTGAGCGATCCTGTCCTTGCAAGCAGCCCGCCTGCCCGGCCATTGCTGGTGGTTCGGAAGTCACCTTTAAGCTGTTGGTCCCAAGGTTAAGTTTTAGAGAGGGCCCTAACTTCGCCTGGGTTTTACCTTATTTTTAAGCATCTTCACTTCACTTACTTTACTTTACTAACGTGGTTAACTATTAATTTATATCTAAGAGAAGATTCCTCTATAGTTTTCTAATAAAACTATTTTATTAAAATCGTTTTATTTTTCTTGGTTTATTTATGGTTTCTAGATTGTGAATATGAATGAGCAGAAACCTAAGGAATACTATTGAAATACGAGAAACTTTGCAGCGAATGTTAACAAATTAATAATAGCCTAACTTCACCTTGGAAATCTCCCCGTTTAAAAGCAAAAACAAATCGAGGGCAAATAACAACAAAACTAAATTTGCTGTAAACCCCATCATCAAATCGTGGTTAGAATTTCGAATAATAATGCAAAAAGCTAAATTCTACGACAAAAATTCCAATATTATGCATATAATTATTCTTATATCAATCTTGTAAAAGTTACAGTTTTTTTAGTCTCACAACTCGAGAACGGCTGGACCGATTTGGCTAGTTTTGGATTTGTAGAAGCCCATGAAAGGTTTTAAAGGTGGGAAACATAATATTTAATAGTTCTTGAAAATAATTACATATTTCCCTCACGTTGTCGGAAGTTAACTGAGCCTAAACAGCTATTGACACATTCAGATGAGTTCACCAATGGCAGAAACATTTGTTTACGTTTAAATTTTGTGAAATACTGTATAATCATACAGTGCTTAATAAGTAGTGTTATTTTTTATTCTCTTTTAAGCCTCAGCTCTTGGCTATGCTGGCTTCTTTTGGGTCACTGTGGCTATTATTCCTATCATGATGGGACTCCCGAGATTTGAACCCGTGACCTCTCAGTTAGAGAACCGAGACTGATCCACTAGTCTACAGAGGACATCGGTAGTGTTATGCAGATTGCAGATACAAAGTTGCTATTTATTAATTTTTATTTTAGATTGTACCAGTGACGAATAAACCATTCAATGCATTGAAACTAATATATAATCATGCATTGAAGGTGATATTTAAACAATGTTCTAAAACCCACCTTGATAAACAAATATATGAATGTTTTGCTCATAAGGTTGTCTCCCTTAACAATTTTACTGTAGTTAAAGGTAAAGCAACAGGATGGCACACTCTTCCCTTATATGAGAAGCAGAATACAAGCGACGGAAGTAGATGCATTTGGACTACAGTAGTTTTTTTAAGCTGACGTTTGTTCATATTTTCTTGATTGGGGTAAAAATCAATATTACTTGTAGCACCAGAAACATAGCAGACCGCAAAATTAATCTAAACAGACGGAAGTTGATACGTTTTGACCAAATTAGGTTTTCGAGACATATGTATACATTTATTCACTAAACATAACCTAAAATATAAGCAGTCAAAATTTCATTTACGTATTAAATCTCCACGTTGAATACTGAACTAATATGTAGGCTACCTGACATGTCTACTATTTGTAAAGACACACGATTAAACGATTAAAACTAAAAATGTGTTTTGTTATTCCGAGGGGGTGGGGTGACATGTTTTTTTATTCATTTATGACTTATGGGAAAATTGTATTAAATATTATGAAATACAATTGTTTTTTATAATTTTCTTAGCAAAGTAAACATTTGCTAATGTTCAGCATGATTCATGATTAGGTAGGTGGATCAGCTAATGATTCATCTTACCTCAGCAATTGGCTTCAAAAAGTTTATTCAAAAGGCAGTTTCTCAGATTATGCTGAGGTACCCTTTGGTGTACCACAGGGGTCGGTATTGGGTCCACTCTTGTTTCTTGTTATGATAAATGATCTTGACAAAAACATTAACTGTAAAACCATAATGTTTGCAGATGATGTCACTCTTTTGACTTCTAGAACTGATGTAAATGTTCCTAATTTAATTGAGCAGGCTGATGCTTGGTATAGAGCAAATATGTTTTATCTAAATCATGACAAGACCCAGCGTATTTTATTTACTCTAAAGGCAAATGATAGGAAATGTGATTTTACTCAAAGTGTGAAGCTGCTTGGGATTTTTTTGGATCCCAAGTTATCCTGGCATGTGCATGTACAGCATGTTTAAAAACAAATTAAGTAGAGTTCTATTTTTGTTAAGACATTTAAGACCGTTGGTTTCTAAAGACCATTTAAAATGGTATATCACGCTTTATTTCAAAGTATCTTCTCATATGGTTTGCTTTTGTGGGGGAATTATTGTAGAGTAAACAGTATTTTGTTAGTACAAAAGAAAGCTATCAGAATTATTGCAAAGGCTGATTTCAGATCTCACTGCAGACCACTATTTATCCAAGAGGGTATTCTGACTATCGTTAATATGTTTATTTTTCTCTGCTTGCGGCATGTAAAGAAAAACCTGCCCCACACCACACTAAACAGTAATGTACATAAACATAACACAAGAAACAGTAGCCAAATTGCTAGACATTTCACCAGGCTCTCTAAAGTACTAAATGCTCATGAGGTTGTAAGTATAAAGCTTTTTAACTGTTTGTCTCAGAGTGCTCAGCATGTTAGTTTTATAAGATTTAAGAAAATAATGCATGCCTGGTTGATTGCAAATCCGTTCTATAGGCTGTGCGAGTTTTATGAATCAAATGTTGCAGATGTAGACTTTGTATAAATATCCTCTTTTTTAGATTTTTTAGATGTTTTAATGCTTGTACAGTTTGACTTGTTTTACATAAACATTGTTGTTATTTTATATATTATTTGCTTGTATTTTTTTTACTTGCTTTGCATGCAATGAAATGCACTATTCTTTTATGATGTTTATCTTTATTATAGTTGTTTTATGACTGACAAGATTTGATGCATGTTTATGTCCTTGAGATCAATAAAGTTATTCTATTCTATTCTATTCTATTCATTTCATTAATAAGAATATGCGGCTAGATCAAGCCATAACTCAGGCTCATATTACAAAAATTTCACATTTTTCTATTCATGGAACTAATTTTAGAGAGCTAGAATTGAACAAATAATCCTTAAACCCAAAATGTATTGCATTATCTTAAAGTCAATTTCTACTTCAATGAAACACCAAGCAATCGCCGACTTAATTATTAGTTTATTCAACACTTCGTTACTTCTTTCTTTGTTTGAAGTTTGTTTTTTACGATGGGAGGATTGTGTTATGATTTAGTGACACAGTACAATCAATAACACTACGTTTCGAGATCTGCAATCTGAACCCTTCTTCAGGTAAATGACTACAATTTAGGTTAAAGTAAACAAAACATACCAGAGCGTTGTGACACGAATAATTCAGGAATCACAAAATCTATGTTATGTGTCTATTCCATGCACACTATCTCTAAAACATGCACTTTATAAAAACTCAATAACTGAACTACAGAATACAGGTCACAGCAGGACTGCACACACCGGCCAACCAAATAGAACTGACCAGAGGCCAATAATAAATGGCGATCTTCACGGCAGAAACAAGATGGCAGCAAAGAAATAGTCATTGACATGAAGAAGAGACCACATTGCAGATCTCGAAACGTAGTGTTACTGGTTGTATTGTGTCACTGAACATTGGAAAATATCCGGAAAATCAATTTTCATCACTTCTTCTTGTTAAATCTTTTTTCAGGACCTGGCTTTAAAAGTTCATTTAGTTTAGAAATGAAACGAAAGATTAAAACGTGACAGTTTCGTTATCATGAGACCATCGATAGTAACCAAGAGATTCCCGATTTTGAAACAATCTGGGGAATCTCGCTGGGAAGGCAAACAGGGCAAGGAGTCCCAAACGATATCTTCTCCGCTTTATGACGACCGAGAAGACAATAAACTGCGGGAAGTAAGCTGCATTGTGGGGCGGCAAGGTGGCGTCCTCCGTACCACACATCAACTATTTAGGAGGCACTGGACTCTGATCTATTTATTATCGCATTAACAATGTAACAGTCAGGCTGTGATCTATTTATTAGGGCCGCCATAAAGCGGCGAGGGAACGTCTGAACGGTTCTCTCTTCCTCATACGCTTTCCTCTGAGATTGGGCGGTTTCTGACCTTCCTCAAACACGTCATAAATTGGGTTTACTCATTTGTATCCATTTATGTGTTTATTTATATAGTATGTTTATAAAGGCACGTCATTATAAACATACTATATAGCCATAAACAATTATTTTTAAATTAAATGAAATTCTTTATTAGCCCAAGAGAACATGTTACAATGTTGCAAGGCTCATCAAATAGATAAGAAGCCTAAATACTAATATAAATTAATTTAATCTTACAATTATACTAAATTTTCAAAATAATTTTAAGTATGCCACATCATGGGGTCAATATGTAGGCCTACACTGTTAACAAGTTCCTGGTGAATCCGGCCTAAAATCATCAAATGCATATATATCATTTTTCAGCAAAACTACTTTAATGACTCTTCAAAGAATTTAATGTTGAAATCTGGTTCCACGCTATTGTTAATTTATTGCAAAAATATTGGCTGTTATAAGAAAAGGGTTTTTGAACTGGGTAGTTTTGTGTATTGGGACTGGAATAGCATTACCGGTAATGTTCCGTGTAAATGATTTTGTTGGTAAATGAGAGGTTTGTTTTACACACTTTTGTATGTTTGGATCAGGATTTTCATTATACATACGCCCCTCATTGTCAAAATTTGAAGATCATTAAAATGGTTCCAGCCTGATTGGTTAACCCTTTGCACGCCAACGTACCTTCTACACGGACGTCGGCCATTTTGGCGAAAACGGCCAGCGTCCGCTATACTAGTACGTTCGTTTTATTTACGATAGTCGGCTTATAAAATACTTAAGTAACTACTACATGACTAGATAGAATTGTGCCATACCACGTGATCTGTAACAGGACAGGCTATGGCTGTACCACGCAAAAGTTTATTACTAATTTTGTTCTCGGTGTATCCTACAAAACACAGAAAACTGGACAAATCGTAAATTTGGTACTTTGGTAGGCCTATTACTATACGAAGGCCACTCTGTCCCTATCTACTACTTGTTATTACGCGATATAAGCAGTTTTAGATTAGGTTATCATAGGTTATCCGATCTGAACTTTTTCGACATCAGGTCAGGGCATCCCGCACTTCTGGCGAAAAAAGAAAAACATCCCTCGTACCTAAATTGAAGCTCAGATCACGTGAGTGCTCGTAAAGGTCAACTTCAACTTTGGCACTAGTAGCCTAGTAACAAATCAGGATTTGTTACTAGTAGTAGCCTACCAAAGTTAAAGTTAACCTTTGCGAGCACTCACGTGATCTGAGCTTCAATTTAGGTACGAGGGATGTTTTTCTTTTTTCGCCAGAAGTGCGGGACGCCCTGACCTGATGTCGAAAAAGTACAGATCGGAAATGCCCCTGGCCATCAGTGCGGGCTTCCTATAAACGTACCGCCCACATAGCACCCAATAGTATCTAATACGTATCAAAAATATTTCATTGAAACATTGGTAATAATTCAGATACATTTCGAAAAATATCTGCTTGGTTTCAGACACGTAACTTATCTAACTGACGAGAATGTCCTCTCATGTTTCGTAACTAATATATGTATATGTTACGTTTCAAAGTAACATATCTGATACGTTTCAAAGTACGCGTACTTATATCACGTAATAACAAATTTAGAAACTCAGATTTATAGAACTAAAACTTTGTACGCTTAATATTTTGATATATTTCAGCAAAGTTTACTTATTTTCAAGTGAATGTAATTATAGTGACTTGTGGAAAATGAAAAATAACGTCAAAAATATATAGTCCTGCACATATTTTATGAATTATTAATATTTTTTATCTAAAAGGATTGTATGGCAACACAGTAACTACTACAAATTTAAAATAAAAAATTAAATACCATAAGAGTTTAATATCTTTTTTTGTCTAATTGTTTTAGGAACGCGTCTAAGAATCTAACTTTCACTGTTTTCGTTCTAAAACAGTTTTATTTTTCTGATTCCAAGAACGTTGTTCGTTAGGGTTTTGTGTTTCCATGTAAAGTCCCTTCGGGTTCTGCAGTTCATGTAAACACGTTTTACTTGAAAAGAAACATGATTTCTGACATTCTCCATTGTTATATATTGCGAAAACGAACTCAACGTTTTGAGAATTGGTATCTATCCTCTTCTTCAGGCGTTAAAGAATCTTAAGGTATAAGGTTAATCAAATGACGATGGAATATCCAGAGTTTAACTTGACAACAGATCAAGTTGGGAGTGCCGATGGCCGAGCGGTCTAAGACGTTGGACTTTGACAGGTTCGAATCCTGTCTGTGGCATTGCACTTTTTATCAGTACCATCGACCTTGTACTGTATCGACTCTCCTTCTTATTCTGTTTGATAAGATCCTCGCACAGGCCATTAGCCCATGGGGACGGGCAAAATAAGGGTTAAAAGGGGATCGGCTTCTCCTTTTTTTTTAAAAAAAAAAAAAAATGATCAATTTGTTTGTCGCGCGCATAGGCAATTGTGTAACCGGGACAGTCCATTCGTCATAAACCCCCCTCTTTCCAGGTATTAAGTATTAAATATCTCTCCTCCCACTTACTTAGTACGAATTTTATATAGAGTGCATGAGAAACTTTTAAAATAAATACCCAAATTGATTAAGTTCAGGCGCAATGAGCACAAATGATTTTACTATCAAATGCAGTCTATATGTTATGTTATTTGTTACCTGTATAATAAATAGAAAACAACAAGCGAAATATGACACATTCATGCGGCTAACTTACTTATTAGTGACGTAGCCAAATTAATCAAAGAAATGCCTATATACAGTGTTAGGCCTACATAATGGGCAAATAATATTTCAGAAATTAACTCAGGGCATCATAACAAGAAAAAATTCAATTTAGGCTACTTTGGTCAAAAAATGACAAAAGTCAAATTTAACAGTGTTTGGTTTGTTCTCTGTTTATCTGTCCAAACATTTTTCATTCGTCAACAGTTTGAGATGGAATGTTCAAATTTGATTCACGGGTGATGTATAGACTTAGTTCCCTTTGACTGTATAAAATAGAAAACCATTCCTTGTGTTATAAAATTACGGTTGTTCCTAATCTTAGATGCCAAATTTGATGAAAACTGGAAGTTTGTAGTCAATAAATTCAGATTGGTTATCAGATTATTATACTAGTTGCACAATCCATTAGCAAAAACTACGTCACATTTGTATGTATTGTTTATGTAAAATTAGTCATATTTGTAAATGTGTCAATTAACAGCTAGCACTTCAAACATACATACATATACAAACGATACATTTATCTGGAAAACAGCAACTAATCTAAGAACACATGTTCCAAATTTGAAATCTCTGTCTCTGCTATATTGCTTAAGCATTAGTGTCAAGGAAGTAATGAATTCATTAATAAAAACTACGATATAACTTTTAGGACAAATATTATCGTACTTTACTAAACTTTATTCAGTTTAGTTTTTGTAATTAATTTTGCACATTTAACTCAACTAAATGTAAATAGTATAAACTTCCAGTTTTCATGAAATTTAACATCTAAGATAATGAAAAATCGCTATTTTATTATACAAAAAGTAAAAGTGATATATTGCTTTGATTGTACTAGGTGTGTAACCAATATAATCAAGGTTAGGCCTTTATGGAACTAATTTTATAACGTGTTTACCAAGTTTGAACATTTTGTCTCAAACCGTTGACGAATAAAACCTTTTTTTCTAAAAACAAAACACACATACGGATATACTATCAGAAAACAAAGCTTTCTCGGACATATGTTCCATTTGATTTTTCTTGTTTAAAACGCCCTGAGTAAATTCGTAAAATACTGGTCGCCCGTTGTAAAAACACTCTGCATAGCATATCTGAAACTTGCATAAATTAATTACTTTTTAATGCACGTAATCAATATCAAGTATTTTTAAGTAAATGTAAAAACTTCGAAATATTGTACTTTTACAAACTTGAGCTTTAATAAATGTTATTAATTGTTAAAATCTATTAGTCTAGCGATTCCATTTTAAATTGACAAGTGAGCCAGATTATTGATTCTTATTTGGTGCATACTTAAACGTAAATATTACGAGGGGTATTAGAAAAATAAGGTTCCCTATGCCGCCGAGACAGAATGCAATATGTTGGAAGAAATCTGGCAACACGGTCTTACTCATCAGCTATCCCTCTCCCTATCCATACCACTCGCGCCTGGCTACGTCCAGTGCCGGCCTAGCTGCCTTCGACGATGAAGCTCACTATCGTTGTTACCGCCAGATGCGAAATTTGTGCTGTGATACGTTTTTTTAAATGCAAAACAGATTTAACCTATTGAAATTAATCGTCAGTTAATCGAAGTTTATGGGGAAAACATGGGCGTTTCACTTTACCCCCGAAACCAAGCAGCAATCACGTGAATGGCGTCACTCAACTTCACCTAAACCGAAGAAGTTCAAGCAAACAAATTGTGCTGGGAAAGTCATAACAACCATCTTTTGGGACAGGAAGGGCCTGCTTCTGATCGACTTTTTTGCCTCATGGAACAACAGTAAACTCTGACAGATATTGCAACACATTAAGAAAAACCGAGACGCGCGATCCAGAACCGCCGTAGAGGAAGATTGTCCAGTGGTGTGAGGCTTCTCCATGGCAAGGCTCGACCTCATGTCTCACATCAAACTCAAGAACTGCTGACAAATTTTGGCTGGACTATTGTGCCCCATCCCCCCTACAGCCCAGACCTAGCCCTAAGTGATTATCACTTATTCCCAAAATTAAAGGAACACTAGGATGGCCAACGCTTCAGTACCGATGATGAAGTCAAGGAAGAGGTTACTCAATTCCTCAAAGGATTAGCGGCAGAATTCTACAACATGGGGTAGAAAAGTTGGAGCATCGTCTACAAAAGTGTTTGGACAGAAACGGTGATTATGTGGAAAAATAGTTTAACTTTTGAGGTTTAAATTGATGTATAACACTAAGTAGAAATATAGAGCTGTATATTTTAAAAAATCATGGGAACCTTATTTTTTCTAATACCCCTCGTATTTTAAGTTTTGAGAATCTCTCCTTTTAGTTAGATATTTAAAACATGCACTTAAAAAGAACTTCGCAGAAGACATTCTTGAGAACAGTTCACTAACACACTATTGTTTTGTTCTACAGATTACTAATAACGTAGATAAACTAATAGGTTATCAAACCTATTATTTTACTCTATTATTGCAAGTTCTTATGTTTGCAGATTTTTTCTTGAAAATAGTTCCTAAGAAGAATATGTTACACTTCAAAATATCTAAGTTTATGATCTTGGTTCACATTTGGTTGTCTTATATGTTAAAAAATATTTGGTTTAGGGAGAGAGGGTGGGATTGGAGTTCTTAGATAAATCAGTGTAAACAGTTAACTTATATTTTAATTGAAAACGTTTTTGTGTTTAAGATTGTTTTCGTTTTTAGAATCTACACTTGATTAAGACACACCATTATATATAAACAAAACATTATCTATTCATATAATATTTTATTTTTCGTGATTTATTGAAAAAAGCTTGTAAAGTGCAGAAAAGGAAGTGGTCAATGTGAACCTGTATATGATACCATATCTAGGTTAAACTATAATATGTATTAGTCAATAAGAAACTAATAAGTATAACATGATTTAAAAGGCATTGGGGTAACTGGTTTGTTCAATCAGCTGTTTCCATGACAACATTGACAACATACGAATTGTGTTCTTTCCTAACCTATGTATTAAATCAAGTTTATGCCAAGTAGTAGAAAATATTGTTAAGTTTGTTCTTGTCGTTTTATTTTGTTGTATTATACGTGTTGTATACGTTTGTAAAATGACTATGTGTTGAATAAATCTGGGTTTTCGTATTATTTAAGCTCGTTTTAGTTAAGGTAACTATGTATCTTTTTGACTGTTTAAACATAGTTTTAAAACTTTTCAACTTAACTAGTTAGAGAAAAATTCTTATTAAAAATTGGACTTTTAATCTTGGAAATCTCTTAGAACTATTCCTCTAAATCTATCTGCATTGTGGCAGTTTAACAAGGTTCATAATTGATAAGAATTTTACAGTAACTGCACTAAAAGTAACTAAGAAAAAGCTACTGAAGTAACTATTTCAAGTTTTTACAGACAAGCTGTGTCGAGATGAGTTTGGATTTTTTAAAACTCATTATTACTTCATTTTATGTTGACTAAGTATTTAACTTTTATATTTATATATGTGTATTGTCGCATCATATTAGTTTTTAGTGTTCCTTCCTATAAGCCTTATGCTTGCGTGTTTCGTGTATAAATAGGTTGTAAGGTAGTAAAGGTTGTAAATTGGTATGTCTAGATCAAAGATATCTCTAACAGTTAGTTTATATACATTAAAAGACCATAGTCATACATTAAGTTTAAGTGATCATTTAGCATGCATTCAGCCATTTGCTTGCAGTTTAATTTTGGCAATCAAATGTTTATGTAAGCTATATTGAAATTGATTGGTTTTGAGTTGATTAAAGTAATTGGAAATAAACTTGAAGGAAGAAGTAACTTAATGTAGAAGGAGCCTGATGTCCCTTTTGCAGCAATTCATACAGAGATCTTATTAGCCTTTTAAAGTTATCAAACTGTAAGGGAATGCTCTTTATGCCTATCATTACAACTGTGATAATCGTTTGGCTACAGTATGATAAGCAAACCGCCATGACAATTGAATCATCAATATTTCTGACTATCTAAACTACCAAACAACAACAAACAAAAAAGATTAATCGGATTACGAATATAGTTTGGCTATATTTTTATATCCAAAAAGTTATAGTTTAATGATGTTAAAATATATATATATATATATATATATATTAAATGTATCAAACAAACCAGTGTACCACTGACTTCTTCCTATTTTGAAGGATAAGTGTGTCTGACAGCTTTTTGACAAAAATAACATAATTTCATCGTCATTGTTGTTGCGATGATTACTGAAATATCACACAAATGGTTTTACATTGTTTGAATTAATTTTACACAATAATTTTATAATACATTAAAAACAGCTAGCTTTAATTAATTTAAAATAACTGTAATAAGAATGGTTTTGTTTTCGCTAGTATATGCATTTCTAATCAATAATTTGGTTCGTTAATTCTGTTGTCGTAGTGGCCACTTATTATACTGCAGCCAATGCTCAGTATTTCAGGATTAGTTTTTCTACCAATTGTGATATTTCTGATAGGTATCTATATCCGTAATCACTGCATTATAGCTTGTGTAACTAAACTAACGTATTTGGAACGTCTAATACAAAACTACTTAAAATGCAACATTGTTTTGTAATATTTTTAATTATTTATTGAATTGTACATATTGAAATGTGATAAGCACATTCATTAGAGTAGCTCTTAATTGTATCTGAATACTAATTTATTTTATCTCTCAAGAAATTACAGTCTGAAATCAATTTGAATTCTGCAAGACTACCTCTGTTCCAAAATGAAATTTAAACACCAGTGTAAATAAGTTTTTATTCATGTCCTCGATCAATGTGCTCGTGCTATGTACGAAGCATAAATTTTCCGAGATCAATCTGATTGATTTATTTATTACAGTGTTTATGTGGACCGACTATGGAGAGGTATGATGAGTGGCGATTCAACCAGTGACGATACAAGCTCGAGTGAACAATCCGCAACCACAACCACTTGCACCTCGCCCAGTTTCTACCAAGACTCAACATCGTATTCCTCACAAGATGTCAGCTCCAGTCGAGCCACTACAGTTCCAGGCTCTCTGCAATGTTACAGCGGCTTTTCAACAAGCAGAGACAATGGTAACAGTCTTCACACAACGCTACTATGGTGGGAAGGGCTGATTCAATGTAAATATTGTACTTAGCTCCTCTTACCATTAGGAGGAGCTAATAGCTAGAACTCCAGACAATCTTAGTTCATTGTCCTGTCACAGACCTTGACCAGACCCTGTCACAGACCTGACTCCTGGAATCTGGATTCATTCCCATCTGAAGGGATCCAAATAAAGTCTGCAACAAAGACACTCAAAAATGAATCTTACGTCAAAAAAATATAAAAAGATCATTTTGGGCTTCTTCGTCATCGATTTCTTTATACTCTCTTCAAACAAACATGATTCCAGGTGTCAAATCTGTGACAGCATCAGATTCTAGATGCTGCACTAAGAGGAAGGTAAAAGTCTTGTTTTTCAACTGTTGTATCATGTAATAAGTAAGTGAAATCCCTAGGATGCCTAATTTATCCTTACTCAGCTAGGCCACTTCTACATTATATTGTTTGATATGGCTGCAGAAAGTTCCTCTTGTTTTAATTTTTTGGATATTTAAAAATATGCAACAAATAATGACCATATATATTTTGTCAGACAGGCTCTAGTTTTGTTTAAATCTAGTTAGAAGAATTATTCTTGGTAATTCACTACAATTATTTAATCAACTTCAATTCCTAATTACATGTTAGACAAAAACAGGTGTGAAAAAGACAAAATAAGCTACAAATAAATAAAAATATTTAATTCTCTGTTCCAATTTACTGTTTGTTTTACGTTTATATCGATTTCAGTTTTGTGTTCTATTAAAGTATATATTACAAGGTGAAAATTTATAAAAACATTTGGGATTATTTCAAGGAAAGACGAAATAAACTAAAAATAATAATTGAGAATATAGAATGAAGCTACCCTAGGGATACTCTGCCCTCATCTACTATTTATCATTCGTGATTTTGGGTAGGTAAGTATGTATGGATTATAAATAGAAAAAGTTAAATTTAACTTTTACAAGTGTTTATATGATCTGAGCTTGAATTTAGATAGGTACTACCTCAAGAGACATTTTTATTCTTCCGCCAGAACTACAGTTGTCATCCAAGCCCGCACTGATGGCCACTGGGTATTTCCGATCGGTACTTTGTTGAGCTCAGATCTTACTTGATGGTCTGACAAGGGATATTACCAGTCAGGAATTCTAGGTCAGATCATGTAAGCACTTGTAAATGTTTAATTTGTTTCTACCTATAATACATAGGTACTTTATCTACCTATATCTTTCCGACACCTGTTTTCATCTCAGATTTAATTAAAAACGTTCACTTTGTAATATATTTCAATATTGAATAAATTGGAATTGATGCTGTAATTGTAGAGAATTAGAATTATGTTAACCTTTGTTGAAAAACCGTACAATAGTTGCTTATTAATTCTGTTGCAGATATTTATGTGACTTTCAATAATATCAAAAGCCCGGAATCTGATGCGGAAATCAAGCCAAAACCGAAGAAATCAGCAGCGTCCAGTAAGTGTACGAGTGCCCAAAGGAAGAAGAAGAAGAAAAAGAAGTAAGAATCAGTATGGAGTTTGTAAACAATTATACATCAGAAAAATATTTTAAAGTATCGGCCACAGACGGTTTCAGATCACATTTTGCGAGGACGGGGTTAAGATCCTGGAATCTCCCAGTTAAACTAATGGGAACCCTCCTCTCTGGGAAATGTATGACGTGTTAAAAATAACTATTACCTTGATGTTCTCAATTTGTTTTTGAGAAATGTTACTATAATGTTAACTTTGTTATTTTCAAACTTTTATAAGATATTGTTTAGATTTATTACTAGAAAAAACAAGCATCACAGTTTGATTTAATACAAGCAACTAAAAAGTTCCCTGCTGAATTTGAGAAACATAATTATTTTACGTCCAATAAATCTAAATATCGGTCTATTCAAATACAACGAAATAACGAAAAATAAACAATATAACTAAATAATTTTAAAAATAAATAATACCATTACTTGGTTTTAACTAATAACAACAATTTTTTTTTAATAATTCAATAACAGAATTATTAAAATTTTGTTTGAGTGATACAACTTTTATCTTATGATATCCTTAAATTTTTGGTAACTATTTTCCAAAGGTTAATTTACTCAAAGTTAACAACAATTTAGAAACAATTTAGGTCTGAGTACAAAATTTAAATAAATTATTGAAACGACAAGTGGATTTTTTATTTGATTCGGTTGGTATCTGTGGAAACTTTAACCAACTTTGTTAAGGTTGGAGAGGCAGTGCCTTAACCATAGATAAGTCAACAATTGACAATGTAAACTCATATCCTTGTCAGTCATCCCAGCATTGATTGGGAATTTCAATAAAAAAAGTAATGATACTTGTTCATTAACTTTTATTGCAAGGATATGACTTCGGTTTCATCTAATTATTAACGCCTGTTGCAGAGCCACAATATGCACAACTTATTGCAAGTACGACATAATCCGGCGTATCGCCTCCAATCTGGGAATGCGCGAGGTGGGCGAGCGGGACCTATGGAACTTGATGTGGACAGACTGTTTTATCTCTGTGGAACGGGCCAAGGAGATGCGAAGATTCCAGGTTAGTTTCTAAAATCTCACTTAACTAAATCAAAGTTACTGCTGTTTTGTATACGTTATTTTGTGAAATATTTTACTTAAATTGTAAAATAATCAATTTCATAATATCAGTTTTTATGAATGGTATCATTTAAAACACAAAACTTTTATATAAATATTGGAAAAACTTCATTTAATTTTCTTAATTAATGATTTCTTAAGTAATTAAGTGATTGCTGGACAACAAAAAATTGAAATAGTCTAGATATTACTAATTTATTGCTGTAGGCCTATAATTATTTATCATTACACTATATTGGCTATCAAATTGTTAATCTCAAATGTAGGAACAAATACATAGCTTCATCATATGTAGATCCAGGTATTTTCATGCAGTAGATTCTACTCATACAGGCATCTTTCAAACATTGAAACTGTGATGGGCAATTAATTTGAAAAGACAGATTTTGGTTGTGATTATAGAAAAATGTGCTGTTTTAGTCAATAACCCTGTTTTGTTTTACAAAAGGATAGTCCTCTTCTTCTACCTGAATACTTCCAAGGTATTGGAAGGAGTCCGTTTATGATGTGAGGATGTAACATTTATGACATCTGACCCTCAATGTATTTTTTTTGGATTAAATAATAATTTTAATTCTTTCTCCGCTTTAACAAATGTTTACTCTTGGCATAGTTTCCTAACTGCAGTAGAGTTGGTTTTACTGTGCTGGTAACCATATTGACGTTTGTTCTATAAGCAACAGTCCTAAATTCTAACAATTTTTCAGTATATTATGCTAATGCTTTTTATTTCCATTGGTATCTTAAGGGGAGTCAGGTGATCAAAATTGACAAAAATATGGATTTTCAGTTTTATTTTTTTTATAATTATTTGGTTTTTCTGTTTAACATGGTAAAAAAATTATTTCAATCCGAGCAATAGTTTTTTTACTTATGAATTTTTGAAATAACCCTTGTACTTGTTATTTTCTCGTGTCATGGTTGTTGAACGTGCCAGAGTATTTCACTTTTGTTATAGTGCATATTGCATTCCACTTATATCTTGTTTAATCTTTAAATATAAATTATGACTAAAATTAAGCCTGTATTTAAAGATTTGGCCAACCCTGAATTATTTCGGAAATGTTTGCATGACAGTACCCAAAATGCGAGTGAATCATTGAACAGTGTTATATGGTCTCGTCTGCCTAGGTCAACATTTGTCTTGAGAAATACATTGGAGTTAGGAATGTTTGATGCTATAGGTACCTATAATGAGGGAAATATTGTTAGATGCCAAGTGCTTGATAGGTTGGGTATTCGTCCGGGGGCAAACTGTGCAAAACGAATGAAACGCATTGATGAGTTACGGGTTCAAAAAGCAGACAAAGTGATTCAAGAAATTGAAAAAAAGTGCCGCCAAAAGAGGTCAATGCTGAAAAAGAGACTAGAAGACCAGTATGAGATGGAAGAAGATCCAGACAACTCCTCATATGGAGCAGGAATGCATTAAAGTAAGCATTTTGATTGTATACTTTACGTACCTATTTTCATCTGTTGTTTTCCGAAAGTTGTATTTTTTTAGACAAAAAATACCTTTCTCGGGATCCGCTAGAAATATCTTAATGATTTCTTTTTTATTTTGTACAGCTTAAACAGCTCTATGATTTAAGCTAAGGAATTTTTAATATCAATTTTAGTTTTTGAGAAAATAAATAAAATATTCAGAAAAAAACTGAAAAAATATCTATTATTTTTAAAAAAATCATTATAAATTTGTTTTTTATGATTTCAAAATTTCCTTAGCTTAAAATATAGCTAAAACCTTCATAAATAAGGTGAAAAAAAAATAATTTTGATATCTCTTATAGTTATTTTGAAAAGGTATCTTAAAATTAATAAAATTACCATAGCGGAGATAGGGACACCCGAACCCCCTTAAGGGGTTTTTAATATGTACCCTCCACCTTTAATTATTTATTTATTTGACAGTAAACTCTTTTTATAAACAACTTTCAAAGTGATACATACCAACACTAGAATTGGCAACAAATTTCGACACGCTTTACCAATAAGGTATTTAAAGACAAAAATAATACTAACAAACATTTTAGATATTCAACTAAACGGCAGTGGATGGCGGACCAAGGAAAAAAGAAAAAAAATATTTATAATAAAAACCAAATGAAAATAAGTTATGGAATAACAAGAAGAAAATATATGACAAGGATAACTACTAAGAAAAATAAATCATATGGATACAACTATTAACTATTTGAAGGATAAAATATTAATCGGATACCAAATAATAAAATACATAATTAATGGATAACAATATTAAGTATAAAAAATATTCTTAAACAGTAGTAATAAATGGAAAAATAACAAGAACAAATAAGCAAAACCTCAACAACTTAACAGAAAAACATGATATTGACAAGCATCAAGCTACATTCTCCATGGCAGACAACAGATATTTTTTTATAGTTGGAACAGCAGTGTGGAAGAAGTTGTTAAAAGGTGGCTTTGCACCGCATGCAAATTATTGTACTGTTCATCTCAGACTGTTCCATGGTGGTACCTAGCAAAGTGTTCAGTGTTCCTAAGTCCCTGATGGCGTGCAGAAGTTGTCATCCCATTAACAATCATCTACCAAAAGATAATGTCTTGGATATTTCTTCGTAGCTTTGCGGTCGGAAGGTTGAGCTGCAGAGCAATGTCATCAATCGGCTTATCAAGAAAGGGGTAGTTCAAACTTGTCTGGATCCTTTCGATAAGCTCACTTGACAGATAAAGGTTTACCTGACAGAACTTATTGCAAGTCCCTTTTCAAAGAATTACAAATTATGATTCTGCCAAGTATGTTTATATATTCATGTTTAGCAAAATGTAAAAAAAATTTAGAAAAATATCAGCTCAGACAAAATATACACAATTATAATAAAAGGAAACAAAGGTAAGCTAGATATGGTAAATGTTAAAGTCGAAAAAAATAAGAAAAGTCATATACGTATGGAAATTAAACTTTTCAACAACTTTTCAGGCAGATAAAGAATGGACAGTTAGTATTGTTAAGTTTAAAAGCTCTAGTAGTACTTGGTTGAAGGACAAAGCATTTTATTCAATTGACGAGTATTTGATCTGTGACACTAGTGAAATAAAATTTTAATCTACTGTTTTTATATTTGTTGTTTCTGTTAAAATTGATTTATTATTTCTCATTGGACAAAGCTTTTCGATGATTTGTCCTGTGTCAATTTTGAGGCCACCGTTACAAATTTATTGAGTTGTTATTTGTTTTATTCTCTGTTATTACTTGTTATATATTTTATATGTTGTTACATTATGAACTTGTTTATTGTAGCTGTACATTACAATACACAATTGTGTATACACGAAATTGAGGAATTTGGTATTGGCTAGATTATACTAATATTATGAATTTTCTGACAATGTAAATTGCATTTATATATGTTTAAAGACAAATAAAGAATCTTGAATCTTAAATCTTGATCCTTGAGGTCACTTTGATGGAGAGACCAAATCACGGAGGAAAATTCAAAAATAGGTCGGATGCAGTGTACATGATTCTCAAAGCAGCAGGCAGCCGAAGAAGACGTGATGCTCGGAAGATAATACCCAGATGCTTGTTTGCCTTTTCTCTTGCATGCGTAATATGGGGTTCCCAGCTGTGATTCAAGGATGGTATTACATCCAGGTCCTTGACTTCGTCAACTCTCCTAAGGGTCAACCCATAAAGCTGGTATGGAAACACAAAGGACGACTTGATTTTGTGGAAAGAAATACACACATCTCCAAGTTCAGCTTCATACCATTTGCTTCCCCACCACTGTTCCACTAACTTGGAACACAGTTTTCCAAAGAGGACACCAAGGAATACAACTTCATGTTGTCAGCAAAGAGGAGGTGTTCAAAAAGTAGAAATACTATAATAATTCTTCCTCTTTTTATTCATAATAAAAAGTAAATGAATATAGTACAGCATTTGTTTGGAATTTTAGTGCTCAAAGCAAAATAGGCCATGATACACACTTCAGCCTAGTGCATTCACTATTCTGTACATAGTTATATATACACCATCATAAGCACCACCCACACAATCATATACATATCCAATTAAATAATAATATATGCATGCCTTGTATTGTACGAAAACATTAATTGCAGTAACTTTCCTTAGTTTTATCTTTTTTATGAACCTTAATAAAAATCTTACATTTGAATGATGATAAATAGTTGAATTTGATAATTGATTAGAAATATCAGAGACATGAATTCAGTGCAATTTTATTGTTTGGATTTTTACAATAAATCATCACAATAATCGCAGGAACCATAATAATGAACCTCCAGAATGCGTAGAAGTAGTGAAAATTTTGATATATTATACAATATTTAAATTAATTATGCTATCAAGATACAGTACATAACTGCTAATCCAGTACTATCTGGGGTAGCAAAAATTCCAAATCATCACTAGACGCCAAAATGCCCAAATAAAAATAGAAGTTGAAGAGATGAAAAATGTATCGAATAAGACATGCGACTGGCTCATGGCACGTAATGTCCTGTTTCATTCAGATATGCACATAGACGTACTTTAATGGATATAATATGTTGATAGAACAAAGCAAAAACTACACGTATGTAAGGGTTTGGTTTACCCAGCAGGGAGGGATCACTTCTGACTGGTTTATACCTTCCAGTTGAACCTACCACTGGGTACAGCAAAACCGATGTGTCACTTAAATCTGGGTAATTTTATGGATGTCAAGGAGCGGCACATCACTAACCACAAATGTCGAGATTCTGGGGTGTAAGGGCAATTCAATAGGTCTAGTCTACTGCGGGAGATGACTGTTCGAGTTCATGACAGCCTAGACATAAGGGTGTGCCACCCTTCTTTCGGGAGGACGTGAGATTAGTGCCCTAAATTCTTCCTCATGGATCTCGATAGAAGGCGGCCCCTACCCCTAACCTTATCCATCCAGAATATCCTGTCACTCCGGAAGCAAAGCAAAGGTCCTTATAGAGCTAAGCGCAATTTATAAGCTTCTTGTCCTAGGAGAAGATAAAAAGAAAAAGGCTTTTGTTAAAAATACGTTCCACTCTTGCTGAAAATTATACGTTATTCTTAAAAGGACAAAATACCTTTGCTACACTGTTACTTTTTATCTATGCAATTAATATAGTAAACAAACTGTAAATAATTTTATAGTACTAACTTTTTTCAGGTGGAATTGTAAAATTATTGTAATGCAAGTATAAATACTTAAGGCTAAATACGATCAGCTGATGGGTCCATCAATTTGCTCATCCGCATTGGCATCTAATATCGTATCTTGTCTTCTCTGCTGGCGTTACAATTATATAAAGTGTATAAACAAAATCCATACGTTACTGTGTTACATTTGTTTATTTAAACATACAAATGCAACAAAAGATGTCTGTGAACAGAAAGAAAGCAGAAACAAAATGGTAGGCAGTAGTCTGTTCTCAGCTGCCATCTTACTTGATTAGGTACTATCGAGCATACCAAAATTCTGACAAGCAGTCTGAGCTCTGCCGGAGTGGTCTCAGTGCTCCCGATTATATCCGAACTCTGCAGAGTTTGAACTCGATTGTGGATAACGAAAACAATAACTCATGGGATAGTTTCCTTTGTTTACCTCAAAGCCCAAGAGATATTGGATTATTGAAAGTGCCTAACTGATAGCAGATGCATATCAGACATTGCTATCAGTGTAATCTATGTATATATACATGGTGTCCAAAAAGTCCTGAGATGGTTAATTAATTTTAAAAGGATCCGAATAGAGCTACAAAACTTGGTACAGAGTTACTGGACAACAAAATCTAATTTAACACATATCCTGTGTGTGATCTGCTATTTTCTGCAGGGATATTACCTAAAAGGAGTTCGAAGAAATTTTTAATGTAAGCATAGGACAATAGGACATTATGCACATCTAATTAATGTTCTTTATTAGTAGAGTACAATGCCGCAAACCTGACGTCAAACTAACAACGGAGCTGGAAATGGCAGTCGTTTAAAGATTGCTTGAATTTACAATTATTAGGTAAACATAACCAAAGTTATGATAGTTTGATTAATTTATTCACAGGAAAAAAAATAGAGCAATTGATGATTGCTGAATCCCATTACGATGGCATAATCTATGGATGAAATGACAATGATTAAAACACTAGTAGTTTATTAGTTTACATTGCTTAAGTGAAATTAGCCCCGTGTTCATGGTCTAAGATTATAAGCGTTTGGTAGGATCAACAAGATAAATCAGTTTGAGTTTTGAAAAAATAACTGTTGTTGATTAAACCCAAACAAGAAAAGTGTATTATATTTGTTATAGTTAAAACGTTAAATATGTAAAAACACGACAATTTATAATAGTTTGAACCAAAGGAACAGTTTGAAACAAGATAAATTAAGTAGTTAGTTTTGATATTTTTAGCTTTGAAAACCCCATAATTTTTTCAGAAAGTCAACCATTTTCCTGGCATGTCAGAAATATGCCGCAAAGACCTACTGGCACGAAACCTTAACCGCATGCTCAAATTCTTTCCAAAAGACTATAACTTCTTTCCAAAAACCTGGTGTCTTCCAGCTGAGTAAGTGAACGAGATTAATTTTGAAATATTGTAAACGGATTTCATCCCCACTGTATATAAATTTGGTTTAGCACTGTAGGAGTAGACGCACTTTGCCTATTTTATTGCTTAATCACTGATGTAGACTTGTCGGTTTGTTGCATTTCATTACTAGATTCAAATACCAATTATTTTGGTTGTGGCTTAGTATTTGTTTTTCATCATCTAAATATACTATTTTATAAATGTAAAATTATTATTACATTATTTTACATTACAACTCAAAAGTGTTAAATAAATTAAAGAGAACGCTTTTCCGAGTAATATTTTTACAAAATTGTGATAAGTTCTCAATTATCAAAGAGGTAATCTTCTAAACAGGCAAATGTTTTACAGTTGGCTACACTGATCTCCAGTCAACACTTGTTTGGATATTTGTCAGTGTACAAAAGCTTGAAGGAGCATCAATATTCGTATACCTCTGAAATCTGAAACTGTTGCGATTTCAATGATTTATCTTATTTTTCTACATTGGCAAAGGTTACTTGTCTTACAAATAATAATAATACAAATATTTTTTGTACTTGCCATGAAATTCAACTAACATAGCAAAGTTACAGTAGAAGTAGCACAGTTTACTTTTGGATACACAGAGTTATATATAAAATGTAATAAAGAAGAAATTGTGGAATTCGAGAATATTTATGCACATATGCATTAATACTTGAATGAAATGATTATAATGGTTTTATTTTATAGTGCATGTTATGCTCTAAATTTTGATTCAACTTTTAGGTACTTCCAGCTTTCAAAATAATTGTTTATTAATAAAAACCTTACTTCAGGTGATAAATTTTCCCTCTTTATTGGCAATAAAGATCTCTATTTTAAAATGTTTCTTAGATGTATAATACAAAACATCTTTTGTATTGGAGAATAGATAAAGTTTTGACTACTTAGAGTTTAATTTTGATATAATCATTTTTTATCTTGCATGTCCCCACTACTTAAAACATTTCTTTCCAAAGTTTTGGCTGAGGTAAAAATTATTTCTAAAATAAAAGATTTCATAACACATAATCAAAAATCAGTTGTGAAGAATTGATACGTAATACAGTAGGTTCATAGTGCACTATATAAATATCTTTAACATGTTCAGGACAACGGCTAACTTCCGGACTTTTTTACATGCCGTAGAATTTTTTTTAAATAATGGCAAAAATCTGTAATTTTTTAATGTTAAATGTCTAAGTATAACAATAAAAGTATGTAGGCTTCGCACTTTTGCAAAAAAATGTCAATATGTTTTTTCAATGTATTTCTATAAAATATTTATCAATTTTGTAACCAGGCTCAAGAAAACATGACTAAAGTTAAGGTGAAGTTCATATGAACTATCACAGTGTTTATATAAATTATACCTTAAAGAACTTTATATTTTTTTCAATAAAATATGATGGTAAATGAATAAGTATTTTACAGTATTTTAAGTAATTTTACAGTATCAGTCAATGTCTGAGAAAAATTGGAAAGAGAACTTTCATGTGAGATATTTAATTAAAAGATTCTGTGTTTAATTAATTGTTTTAGACGATTCTGAATCTATTATCATTGTTGAGAAGGAATATTATTTTACTAGCTGAAAATCATGCTCTACAACATTATTATCATAAATTTTATTCAAATGGAACACAAGTTACTTCAGAGAGTTATTTATATCTTGATTATCATTCATATAAAAAACCGACACGTAAAAATGTAAAGATTTGATTAAAACCCCAATTAATTGACTTTCAGCAGGAATACAGAAGAGTGTTTACAAGTGTTACTTTAGAGTTAACATACAAATAGTGTTATTGCACGATTATAAACTAAGCACATTGTACAGTACATTTTTCACGCTTTGTAATGCAGAATTTTCCACCATTTCACTTTATTCATTAATTACCTGAACTATGCAAATCTATAAAAGGCACAGTAATTACAGACGATAAACAACATTTGAAATAGTAATAGAAATGTTACATATGTATTTCCAGTCTCGGTGAAGTTTTGGCGTATTCACGGTGTCATCGGAACCGGACTTTTATCCTGAAACCTGACATCGGCTGTCGGGGTCGGGGGATCTTCCTTACCAAGAACCTCAAGGATGTCAAACCTTTTGAGAGGATGATCTGCCAAGTTTATATATCTAAGGTAAGATTTGGACAAGAAATAGCATTTTAAATGGTTTCAAGGTTTTATGGTTGAAAAACAGAAGGAATAATCGCAGGATCAGTGTCAAAATAGGTTATCAAAATTTATAGCTCGGGTCTTTCTCTTCCATTAGGCAATGAATTTTTTCCAAGGGAATCTATCCACATTTAACTGAAGTTGGGTATATTCCATAGCTTACAAAAGGTCCTCAAAACCTAAAAATACCCATTAACCACTGGGATTGTTCTTGAAAATCAATTTTTTTAAACTGGAAAGATTTTTGATTGGTGTACTGCCAACAAACTTGTAAAATTGTTAATCTTAGATATATTATTTATAATAACGTAGACAATTTTAAATGTACCAAGTTAAGTATGTACCAATTAATTAAGTAATTATTTAATTACTTAATTTCATGTTACTACTCGAGTGGCCAAGGGTTTTGTTTTTGTGAAGAGTGTTGAAAAATAATGTACCTGTTTTTCTACGTTTGTACTATCCTCATACTTTTAACCATAAGTTATGGAATTTCTTTATGGGTAAATTCTCCGTCTACCAAAAGACTCTTTATTTTACAAAAACAGGCTATCAGAATAATTTGTAATATCCCTTCCCATGAACATTATAAACCACATTTTATCAAACTTGGAGTTCTTACACTGCCGTATATGTATATTTAATCTGTTTTGTTGTTTGTGAAAAGTAATATAGGTAGTTTTCATCATCATACTGCTGTACATAATCATGAGACTAGGAACAAACATAGGCTAATCAATGTGTACATACAGCTTGACCCAGAAAACCTTTCAGTATCTGGGTATTAATTTTTATAATGTTTTACTATGTAATATTCAGGTTCTACCTTTGAACTTATTCAAATAAACTATAAAAAAAATGTCATTAAAGAACTGTATCTACAATGTAGAATCATATTTAGGCTTAAATGACTATGTCTAAAAATAACAAATGTAAGCTAATGTAAAATATTTTGATCTTTGTGATGTATTCTTAAAATAATGTGACTGACAGATAAAGCTTGATTGTTTGAAAGGATCCACAATATTCTGTCTCTTTACTTCCAGTATCAATATACGGGTTTACAAGGTTTAGACAGGTATAAATACAAGTTTTACCAAATAATTCATACTAAATTTGTAATTACTTTTAGTTTGATTTAGTATTTAAATTTGGCTTAATTCATTATTTTGCTCTGGTAAATCTCTATTTGATATGAATTTATATTAAAGAATAGTTGATCAACAATTTTAATTGTTAGTTATAAATTAACATAGATAATTAATAAGAAAGGGCCTTTGGTATAAATTTAAATTTTGCATAAAGGCAGGAATTTTTTAACAGATGTTTCTGCATATATATATATATATATATATATATATATATATATATATATATATATGTATATATATGTACTAACGTTTAACTTCCATTTTAAACGGTTGTTTTTTCAGCCATTTTTGGTGGATGGATTCAAGTTTGACATGAGGGTGTACACTCTGATCTCTTCCGTTGACCCACTGCGTATATATGTTTACAACGATGGTCTGGCCAGGTACGTAAACTTGACATCTACTATTTTTTACCATATCAACACTACAAACCTATTTATTAGTTTAATTATTTTCTGTAACGTTTTACGTTTATTTCGTTGACAGGTTCGCAACTAGCCGCTACTGCGAGCCTGCGCCCCACAATATTACCAACATGTACATGCACCTTACCAACTATTCAGTGAACAAACACAGCCGAACGTACATTGTGGATGAAGAGGCTGGTAGTAAAAGGTAAGGGCTAACTGTGAAATTTGAGTTGTTTTATATTCAACCTTGTAGGCTACAGTTGATCTGTTTCAAAACAGCTCATACTAACTAGTAATTGCTGTATAGAAATAAAGAACCATCTAAGTGATCTTGCATTTCACAAATATGTCCAATTCGTTTTGGAAACTTGAACAGAGAGGTTGCAGGAACATTTATTGGATTTAAGACAAAGCTTTTGGTTAATGCTTCTGATGAATTATTTAAAACGTCTATTAAAGAATTGTGCTGTGTATCTTCTTAGAAACTAAATAAAAACCATTCAAATCTCAGTTTGTTTTGGATCTTAAAATATTTTTTAAAACGTTCTCAGATATTAATAAACGCTTTTTTGTGATTAGTGTTCACGTAAATAAATATTTATTAACATTAGCTTAATTTTTATCTATGTTTTCTAATCACTCATCTTGGATATCATAGTTATTATTTTCAGTGCACATGTTATGTATATGGCATTAAAAAGTCACATTAGCAATAATTTAAATTGAGTATCATATTTAAAATTAAACATTATATTCTGCAGTTGTTAAATTTTATGAGCAACTACGTTATTTCAGATAGATGTTATTACCACGTGATTTTTTTGTATGTACAATTTAAAAAAAATATATGTTACTTAATTAAAACCCTAAAAAAAATGTTATTTAAAACGTATCTTCATATTTTTTTTTTTTTTTATTGGACCTGAAATTTATTTGGATTAGTGATAGTAGATTTGGAAGAAATGTTGAGTTGGATCTTGAATATTCTGTATTCTAACCAAAAACCAACCAAAAAGGTAAAAGACATTTTTATTTAAAGTTGTAATGTAGACCATTTTAGTCCTGTGTCTATTACTAATCTTTTCAAAAAAAAAAAT